>NW_026057585.1:66964351-67086902 GCF_023721935.1 Panthera uncia
CCATCTACTACTACTGCTACTACTACTACCACCACCACCACCACACCACTACTGCTGCTACTACCACCACTACTGCTGCTGCTACAACCATCTACTACTACCATCATCTACTACTACCACCAACACTACCACCACCACCACCACCACCACCCCGCTACTGCTGCTGCTGCTACTGCTACTACCACCATCTACTACTACTGCTACTACCACTAGTACTACTACTACTACCACTATTACCACCACCAACACCAACACCACCGCTGCTGCTGCTGCTCCTGCTACTATTGGTGCTGCTGCTCCTACTACTGCTACTACTATTCTTGTTCACCTACTACTACTGCGATAACTACTACAATGACGACTGTGACTACCACCCCCACCACCACCGCAACTACTGCCGCGGCCGATCTAAGGTGAGGGCTCCTGTCTCTGCTGCCGCTGCTCTGCCCTTCCCGAGCACCCGCTCAGTCCCAGGCCCTGCACGGTTGCTTTGTCTTCTGCGGTCTCACAACAACTCTCAGGAGCAGCTCAGGAGGTGAAGGAATCTGGCCGCCGAAGTGGCAGCGCCTGGATGTCACCAGCCTCCGGGGCTTCTGTTCTTTCCATTTTCCCTCCACCTTTTTGTGTGCTGTCCCAAGACTGGCAAGACAATGGATATTTAATTACGTAAAGCGTTGGTTTATAAAAAGCCTCCGGGAGCTCACTGGCTTGTGTTTGTTCCCGTCGTGGCCTCCTTTTGCCTATTCCTCTGAGCCCAGCTCTAGCATTCTCCCCCGTAGCTGGATGCCCCTGCGTGTCCTCCAGGCCGGAGTCTCTTCGTTTGAACAACTGCCGAAGTGTCTTAACAGGCAGAGGGGGAGCTACCCTTGGACTTGTAATGGCAGGAGAGATGTCGGCCTGGGGTAGTAGAGAGGAGGCCTAGCCCCTCTGTTAGCACACCCCTGACCCTATTCCTGCATTAAAAAGCAGGGACTGGTCACCAGCAACAAGCATTTGTCCTTCTAAATATCCCAAAGACTTCCTCTCCCTCCACCCCAACCCACTCCCCACCCCCAGAAATCAAACTGTAAAGTCAGAAGGCTTTAAAGACACAGCCATTAGGAAACTGGTTCTGCTCCCAGCTCTGATACTGTCTGGCCGTGTGACTTTACATAAACGTCTTGCCCTGTCTTGAGTTATCCCGGAGCTTCGACTGGTTTCAGTTTCGTATTCTTTGATACGGGAGCATAGTCCTCAATCAACCTACCCCTGGGTATTGTGAGGATCCGGACAGGATGAATGGGAAAGTACAGTACTGTGAAAAAATATTTCCTACTATTTTCTCCCCTGCTAAGAACTAACATCTTATAAAGTTTCCCTCTTGGTCTATGCCTTGCCTTTGACCTGGGTCATCCTGCCATTCATTCATCCAACAAAATATACCAAACATGTTATGTTTGCCAGTCGTTTCCCATTCCTCTGCGGCCCTGATGCCTACCTATCCTTCAAGACTCCTCCTCCAGGAAGTCTTCCCTGATCTTCCAACTCTCATAGATAACTCTTCCTCTGAGCTGCTAGAGAACTATTGTCTAAACATCTCATCTGGCACTTAGTAATAGCTTTGTATTTCACTTTTCTTGTGTATCAGCTCTATCTTCCCAGCTCAACTTTGCATTGTTCTTGGGGTCTCACTCGCTCAGGTCCCAAGGCCAAGCACAAGGCCAGGCAGAGAGTGACCCTTCCCTGAGAGTTTGCAGTATGCTGTTGCTGCTGCTGCTGCTGGGAATGAAGCTGGGGGTGGCTTCTCTGAGCAGAACATTTCTGGAAGGCTGATGCCCACCCCTTCTCCCTTCCTCTAGAAGTTCGTAAATAAGGGCAAGCCCTGACACCTCCGGGCAGAGTGGAACAAACCTAGCTTACAGGCCCATACAGGAAACTGTCGGACTTTAAGGCTAAGGGCATCCATGAGAAAGAGAAAAAGAAAGAGGGATGGGGAGAGGCTGGGAGAGGTGAAAGAGAGAAATCAATTATGTAGGATTTGAGAGAGAGAGAGAGAGAGTACTTATATATTTACATTGTGTGTAAGGCTTTTATAACTTTTTAATGTTTAGGTATGAAAATGCATGGTTTTTCATAGTTGTGAATGTTTATGCGTGCTTTACAGAATATAAGTGACATATCATTGCAGATTCTAAGCACATTTTTACATCAACTCCTACTCAGAGGTCCTAGGTTAAGTTTTTGTTTGAAATTCTATCTAATCTCTCAACATTTCATTCATATTAATGGGTCACTGCCTATGCCCAGCCTCCCTGGGACTGTGCCCAGCAGGATGTCAAGGCCACCTTTCCTTCCCAGTCACAGGGAAGGCTGATGTGGATCCCAGCCAGGCCAGTCCCTGGGGTGGGAAGCTTGCCAAGATCCCTTTGCCTGACCCTGTCAGGGGGTGAGCTCATGTTTAGATCTCTTCCCTGTATCTCAGCCTTGGTGTTCCTGTTTCTCTCTTTCTCCTTCTTCAGGCCAGCCTTGATTAAAGGTAAACAAAACAAAACAACGCTGGTGTGGTGTGGTGTTAGGAAGGAAGAGGCTGCTCCCTTAACTCCCCGCTCCCGGCACCTCTCCAAATTTCTTCCAGACTGCTGAATGCTGTGGCTCCAGCACGCTTGTTTCTGTTCCATTTTAGAAGCACTCATTGAGGGTCTGCTCTAAGCAGAGCTGAATACTGAGTGGTGGTCCAAATGGAGGTACACAGCTGTGAAATAAATACTTCATTGCTCTGGCCCATAGAGCAGCTCCAGGAGGCTGGAGACTCTGACTTTGTTGAAATGCAAATACGCAGGATGGGGATTTTCCTGCATGAAGCCTCGTTCATCACGCATGCCTAAATTCATTCTTTAGTAAAGTTTAACATTTATTCTTTCATTCTTTTGTCCATTCATTCATTCATTCATTCACCCTTAGGCAGGCCAAGTGGTTTGTTAGAAACCTAGAAACCTGGATTCAAGCCTGAGTTAGCGGCCGTCATCTTTGCCCTCTGAGCCTCAATCTTACCTGTGGAATGGAATGAAAGAATGATTTCTGGGGAGCCTGGGTGGCTCAGTCAGTTAAGTGTTTGACTCTTGATCTCAGCCCAGGTCTTGAGCTCAGGTCTTGAGTTCAAGCCCCACGTTGGGCTCCGCAACGGGCATGAAGCCTACATTTAAAAAAGAAAAAAAAAAAGGACTGATTGCTCTTCCTGATTCACAGGATTACATTCAGGAACTTCAGGGGAAATGGCTGTAGTGAACATCCTCTGTATACAGCCATTCTACATACAATAGGAGGGGAGGAGGGCAAGGGACTTTGAAATGATGCATTAGATAGAGCCAGAAATGGAAGCAAAAAATATCTAATTCCAGTCCCCTAGCATTTACACACCTTTAGAAAAGTCACTCTCCCTCTCTAAGCCTGTTTGCCCATCTATAAAATGAGCCTGTTGAAGTAGACGATCACTGAGGAGTTTTGCCATTTGGGGGGTTCTAGGAACTCCTCCTCCTAATCCAATCTCCTACCCTGAAAGATGGGCTCATAGTGACCTTGGAAACACATCAAGTTGCTAGATACTAATGCTATAGGCAGGATGTCTAGGTAGTAAATCTTCATACTTGGCTCAGCAGCATGGTGGTGATGCCGGCTTCCCAAAGATTCTCTCTGCCCTCAGACCTGATGCTGAACCAGACACCTCTGGAGAGATGAGACCAGCGGGTGACACGGCAAACCTTGCATACAGAAGGTGCAGTGCTGCGGACCTAATTAACATCACCGTGTAATAGACACCATGGAGCACGCTTGAGCTGCCTGACAGAATAAATAAAGCAATGCTTTATCTTAAGTCTTGGTTAACAGTAAGTAACAGACTTGTGCATTATTTACTACACTTCACTGCACAGACCTGCTATGGCGGCCCTAGACCCCGTGAGAAGGCACACCCTGATTTCAAGGGTGTGCATTATAAATTGCTTGCCAAGCAACTGGAGTATTGGGACCCTGCGGGTGTTGTAATAGACCTGTGTGAAGAGGTGGGCACAAGAGTGTGGCTCTGGTGTCTGACAGATCTGGCTATCAGCTCTGCCACCATGTGACCTTGAGCCACCTCTGTGAACTTCGGTCTCTTTACTTACAAAATAGGATTAATTAATGCCTGGGTCACAGGAGGTTTGTGAAGAATAAATAACACGATGTGAACAAATGGAAGTGTGGCTTCAAGGATAGCTATTATTATTTGCCACATTCACATTACTCGTGTGCTCAGTATTTCTAAGGTGGTCAGTCAAGCGACCACCCTGGTACATATACTTGGAAGCTATGGTCTGTCATTGTAAATGGATGGTGGGGTAACGGGGTCTTTCTTTATCAACAGCTGGTGGTCATTTGTTCACCTCCAGCAGTGTCCTCCTCCCCTCTCATTATAATATCATCATTCATTCATTCATTTAATCATTCATAATGTCTACCATTGTAAAAGGTACCATGTACCTTAGTTTTGGGTTCTTCCAAAAGCAGAGACTAGGACAAGCAACTGAGAGCAAGCAGTGTACTTTCCAGGTGATACCTGGAAGCAGAAGTAAGGAAAAGGCAAAACTAAGACAGAAGAGGGAGAAAACACAGTAAAAGGTGTCCTAATAAGCTAATTACCACTGAAGAGAAAGGGGACTCAATCCCTCTAGGGGTCTTAGAAATAGTGTAAAATGACCCCCCCCCCTTGGGGCACCTGAGTGGCTCAGTGGGCTAAGCGTCCAATTTCAGCTCAGGTCATGATCTCATGGCTCGTGGGTTTGAATTCCGTGTCGGGCTCTGTGCTGACAGCTTACAGCCTGGAGCTGCTTCAGATTCTGTGTCTCCCTCTCTCTCTGCCCCTCTCCCACTCACACTCTGTCTCTGTCTCTCTCTCTCTCAAAAGTAAATAAGCTTAAAAAAAAAGACGCTGGCCAAATACACAGAACTGTCCACTAAGGCTGCACTGAAATCAGATGGGCTGAGGAGATGGGAGACAGGCAGTACAAGCATCTGCTCCACACGGGCACAGGAGAGCCAAGTGAGGCATGAGTGCCTTGTCTTTGCTATCTCGTGGCTGGGAAGTTTGGTAGGAACAGTAGCCAAGTTAACTCGGCCTCCCAAGGATCTGGCACAGTGCCTGCACAGAGTTGCACACCCAGTGATTATTTGCTGAGTGCAAAGATGGAAGGATAGGTGGATGGTTGGATGGATGTATGGGTGGTGGATCAGTTTTCTCCTTTGTAAGAAAAATTTCTGCCTACAGATGTGGGGGATAAATGGAGGTTGTGGAAGGTTGGGTGTGCAGATGGAGTTTGATGTGCAAGGGTATTCAACATGGGGCAGGGGCAGGTAAGGCAAGAAGTCCTCAGAAGACATCACTCTAGAGCTGGCTCAAGCAAGTGGGGCCAAACAAGTCATTGATGCTGGTTTATTGATGGAGTTGCCCCAAACTGGTACTTCAGCTTGGGCTCCACAGCACAAATGGAAGCCAGGAGAACACCTGAACTGAAATTGTGAGGAAAAATAGTCTCAGAGCAGGACCAACATGGAGAAGGCCCAGGAAGACCCAGTAGTCTAGGCTTTGACTCAAAGGACTAGCGTTTTAAACACTCCTCAGGCCTTTGCAAAACCTTACCCTTACTAACGGTCCGCATTGATATTTCATAAAAGCTGAATTGCCTTTTAATAACTAGTGCATTTGACCAGGAAAAGGGAAAACAAAAGCAAAGTGTTTGAGATTTTATACATATTTTGGTTTCAACCATCTTTATTTCTTATTATAGTTGAAATCTTGAGGTTAACATCAATTTCTATGATTAACATTTTCTTTTTCCTGATAATGTTGTTCACTTAGAAAAATTTGAAATTTGAGAGGCACCTGCGTGGCTCAGTCAGTTAAGTGTCAGACTTGGTTTTGACTCAGGTCATGATCTCATGGTTGTAAGATCACGCCTGGCTCTGTGCTGAGCGTGGAGCCTGCATAGGACTCTCCCTCTCCCTCTGCCCCTCCCCTGCTTTTGTGCACACACTCTTTCTCAAAATAAATACACTTAAAAAAAATAAGATATTGAAATCCAAAAAGAAGGAAAAAGGGTAAGGAAAATAACACCACCACCAAGAGATAAATAACTTTTAATGTATTTTTAATACATTTTAAACAAAACTGAGATAATTTTATATATATATATATATATATGTATAGTTTTAGATATTCCCCCCCACTGAGATTTTCAGCTGGTTTGTGTAATGTATAATTTTCTTATACAGCTCTCATGTTTTGAATATGCTTTGAAAACATTAATTTTTACTGATTATGTAATATTCTACCATTAGAATCTAATTTATTTGTTCATTCCCTTCTTGTTGGACATTTTGGTCCCAATTTTTTGTTACAAATTTTGAACAGAACTGTACAAAACCCTTAATATGCAATATGTCCTTTAAACTTCCCTACAAGCCTGTGAGGGGAGTGAGTAGTATATAGACTCTTTTTACAGATGAGGAAACTGAGGATTCCAGAGGAGTTCAGTGATTTGTCAAAGGTTACAGTCTTGGTTCAGGTTCCCCAGAAGCAGAACCCAAAAAAATATGGTTTCAATGCAATGGATTTATTTAAAATGAGATCTTGGGTTGCCTGGGTGACTTGGTCGGTTAAGCAGCCGACTTCAGCTCAGGTCATGATTTCACAGTCCATGAGTTTGAGCCCCACGTCGGGCTCTGTGCTGACAGCTCAGAGCCTGGAACCTGCTTTGGATTCTGTGTCTCCCTCTCTCTGTGCCTCCCCTGCTCACACTCTGTCTCTCCCTGTCTTTCAAAAATGAGTAAACATTAAACAAAATTAAAAAGAGTCTCAAGCTAAGAGGAAGAAAATGAGGAAATGAGACGAGGAAGGCAGGACAGCCAATGACATGTTTGTTACCAGGCAAGCTGCCACTGTGGAGAAGCGGAGTCTAATTGTGCTGGGGAAACTTGAGAAGCCAGTGTACTCTCCTCTCGGAATTATCCCACACGAGGGATGAGGGAGCTAGGTTGTTTTCACTAACTCCAATCAGTCTTGGTCACAGCTGTTCCCAAGGAGCCCTGTCACTTCTCCCGGTCACTTCTGAACTGCTGTCGGGGAGGGAGCTAAGCAGGCTCTGGGGGGCACATCAACGCAGGTGCTGGCAGTCACAGGTTAGGCAGTGCTGCCCACAGCAATGAGGGAAAGGGGATGAGGGTGACATTGAGCAGGGCCTCTAAGGTCAGTCACATGGTTGTAACTGACAGAGCTGGGATTTGAATGCAGGTATGCCTAATTCCAGAGCCCTTTCCTTTAATGATTTGGCTTTGCAGAGAAACAAAGTGGCCTTGGGCATGTCACTTCATCTCTCTAAGCTCCAGGATCTGATGGGGATAATGCTATGGGCCATTTCTTACTCAAAGTGCTGTCATAAGATGACAGCATGGATGTGTCGGCACTTTGATTACCAGCAAGGCCATCGTTGGTTCAGCAGTACTGACCATTCTCATAAGGTGGACAGGAATCACATCAGGCAGCCATTGAGTGCTTTCCTGAGGATGGCTAATGAAAAGAAATTAATAGAAGATGGGCTGGTCCCTGAGTTTATTAGATGAGTAGTTTCTCAGATTTCACTGCATAGTATGCGAGGTACACGTGGCTCATCGAAGTACAGTATAAGTCTGTGGTGAACAATGGAGTGTTCCGTTGTTCTGGCGAGGGGAAGACAGATACGCAATTAATCATCTCTACGCACTGACAGTCTCCAAGTCTAGATTCTCCCAGGAGGGAGTTTAGTTGCTCTGTAAGCTTCAAATTCAAGGGCTCCTCAGTGCTAAGCTCCTGACGAGCTGCATTAAAGTACAAATGACAAAGATGGCATTTGACGTATTTATTAAATATGCGGATCCCGAAGGAGCCAATGTGGGTTGCTCACGCCTGTGAAGTTCCAGATGCGAAGTCCGTGTTGCTGCAGCCCTCCCACATGGCTGAAGTTCACACTTAAGGGTAAGGTTAAGACAGACTGGAGATTTGAACCCTGACGTCAAAATCCATTTCATTCCAGAAGATCATGTAAGTGTTCATCTGCTGACGATGTTTTGCAGCTTTACCAACCGCTGGAAAGCAAGTGTGAATGAGTTGCCCAGAACCATTCCTACGTGGTACTACCTACCTCAAGATTTCTACACCCTGCCCCACCCTAGCCCAGGCCGGTATAAGCATTTACCTAGATTGTTTTTAACAGTATGGAACATGAGTTCATATTCCAAAGATTTGGGTCTATAAAATTGGCATGTTTACTCCTAGGCACTAAGACTGTAATTCAAGTAGCTTTCACTGATGAATGATGGTGTCAGTGTTTCCATCACTATTACTACTAATGCCAGGAGATTCACATATGCTCTTAATCCTCCCAGCAACCCTAAGAGGAAGAGAAAGGTACTACAGTCCCCATGTTATAAAAGAGGAGTTGGAGACACAGAGTGACATAACCAGGGCCGCACCACTAATAAGTGGTAGAAAGAGGATTCAAACTCACTTCGGTCTGGCTTCAAAGTCCAAACACTCTGACACCAGAACACCACCTCCAACTGTCTAGATGTTCCTCAACCTCGTGAATGATAATAAAACCCATGAATGAGAATAAAATAAGATAAAAACAGAGAAGGAGGCAAACCATAAGAGACTTTTAAATACAGAGAACAAACAGAGTTGCTGGAGGGCAGGTGGGTGGGGAAATAGGCTAAGGGGATGATGGGCATTAAGGAGGGCATTTGTGATGAGCACTGGGTGTTATATGTAGGTGGTTAATCACTAGGTTCTACTCCTGAAACCAATACTACACTGTATGTTAACTAACTTGAATTTAAATAAAATCTTGGAAGAAAACAAACAAACAAACAAATCATTTGACATCTTAAAAAAAAAAAGAAAAGAAAAGAAAAACATGAATTGGGCCAACAATTCCAGATCCTCATCTCTGGCCTAATATCATCCCAGAAATTCAGATTTATATAACGAGGCAATTACCAAGCATTTCAAACTTAGAATTTTTTATTTTCACATATTTTTTATCTCTGCCCCAAATTTCCTCCTCTTTCAATCTTTCTTATCCATCCAAAAGGCATTGCCATCTGGTTGCCCAGACCAAAAATGTTGTTATACATGATGCTTCCCTTTTGATACCTAATGAAGATACTTAATATAGTAACAGCCTATAAAAGACACCCTAAGTCCATCCACATCTCTCAGTCTCCATTATGGCCATTAGAGCAAGCGCCAAGATCTCCAGCCTGTGTGAATGCAAAACCTTCCAAAGGATCCTGTGTGCACTTCCATACCCCTGCAATCCATTCTCCACACACAGCCAAAGTGCTCTTATTAAAAAACATAAATCAGGGTGCCTGGCTGGTTCAGTCAGTAGAGTATCTGACTATTGATCTCAGGGTCATGAGTTTGAGCCTCATATTGGGTGTAAAGATTACTTCTTAAAAAAGTATTGTAAAGGGGCGCCTGGGTGGCGCAGTCGGTTAAGCGTCCGACTTCAGCCAGGTCACGATCTCGCGGTCCGTGAGTTCGAGCCCCGCGTCAGGCTCTGGGCTGATGGCTCGGAGCCTGGAGCCTGTTTCCGATTCTGTGTCTCCCTCTCTCTCTGCCCCTCCCCCGTTCATGCTCTGTCTCTCTCTGTCCCAAAAAAAAAAAAAAAAAAAAGTATTGTAAAAAAACCATAAATCATATCATCTGCCACAGATTGAAAGTGTTCCCCCCCCCCATTCATATGTTGAAATCTAAAGCCCAATGGGATGGTGTCAGGAGGTGAGGCTTTTTGGCAGGTGCTTAGGTCCTGAGGGTGGAGCCCTCATGAATGGGATTAGTGCCCTCTCAAAAGACCCACAAAGCTGCCTAGTCTCTTTCCACCATGTAAGCACACAACCAGAAAGCCCATCTACGAACCGAGAAGTAGGCTCTCACCAGCCCTCAAATCTGCTAACGTCTTGATCTTGGACTTCCCAGCCTCTAGAACTGTTAGAAATAAATCTGTTGTTTATCAGTTACCCAGTTTATGGCATTTTGTTATAGCAACATGAACAGACTTGAGACATTATCATTTCCTTCCTGAAAGCCTTTCATTCCCCCTCCCCCCCCCCATTATGCTTAGATCAAGAACAAATTCAAATGGATCAGTTACAACTTTCACATCTTAGCTTGGGACCCATGACCCTACATGATGTGGTCCCCTAACCACCTCTCAACATCTACTCTCACTATCCCCCACACCCTTTGTCTTCTGTGCTCCAGCCACATTGGCCTTCTGTTTCTCAAACATGTCATATTCATTAGGATTTACAACTATTACACTAGTTATTCCCTCCCCTGGTTGCTGCTTATGTGTTTCCTCCTCAGAGAGCCTTTCCCTGAACACCCAACACCAACTAACCAACTGTGGCTACCTAGTCTACTTCAGCATGTGTATATTACCATGGTTTTCATACTGCTTGACATTTTCTGCTCTTTGGGTCTGTTTACTGTGATGTCACAAATATAGTGGACTAATGTGACTTTCCATGGACTGTCTAAACACTCAGGGCCCCTCCTAACTATACTGTAATGGAGAATGAGAGCATTAATGTAGCTCTGAGGCAAGACTGAATATGTACTGCTGTCCTAAGTGAATGTACTTGCTTCTGATTCTTTTCTCCGGTGGAGATGAAAAGAATACATTTATCAGGTCCATATCCCATACCAAATGCCGGAGACTGTTTTGACCTGTTCTAGTAAACACCGCATCCTGCACAACCACTATTAGACTATCATTTGCTTATGTTTACAGTGACCAATCTTCCTCCACAATCATCTCTTTTTTTCCAGGAGTCAGAATGGTGACTTAAATTGGAATATGATGAGGACTACTACTCCTACATCTTCTAGGATCTACCATTCCGCTAGAAGCAGCATTGCTTTAGGTTTATTACCTTGCTAGGGTGGGATACAATTTTAGGAGCATCAACTTCCTCTTTCCCACCATAATGACTCTTGCTCCACAGGTCATGAAATGAACGTGAGATTTCTGCAGGCTTCTGAGTATATCCATCTCAATCATGTACTTAGGAAATGACCACATTGCATTTACCATGAAATGGATCAGAACTCCACTAGTTCCTGGCTTCCCTAGGCCTCTACTCTAAGAAGCCACGTTGGTATTTGGGGTTTCCTGGAAACACATCAGTTCAGATCAGTGTTTAGGAGCCCTCAAAAGAGCTGAGTACTCCTCACTCTCTGGTATTCAGTACCCTGGAAAATGGCCACAGGTCCCTTTGGACAAAGATTGGGGTAAACACTTTCAGTGGTGATATAGGGTCCTTCCTAAAGGGAACCCGGCTTCAGCTTTCATCAGTGAGCTCTGGACTTGAGAACTGGCTGAAGCCCGGAAACTGACTGAGGAATTATGACCTTTCCTTCTGGCAGCTCACGTCAGCCTTCTGCACATGTGCTCTCAATCTTTTTTGCCTAAGTCAAGAAAAACCCTTACTGACTGTCCATTCATCTCACTTCTTTGCCACAGATTCCAGTGGGTCAAGACCATGTAGTCACCTCTGTGGCTTTGGTGTCCATTATGCAAAAACATCTACCTTCACTTTGAATAGTCACATATTAACCTGGTCTGTTCTTCCAGAATTCTGTGATGCTCATTAATATTAGGAACAGTTTCATAGCAGTGTCCCCTACTGTTAACCAACAGAGGATAGCCAACACTGAACACTTAGGAATGCTGGGGTCCCTTTCACCAGCACATTTCTTACTGCATTAGGGAAGACCATCTTCAGGGCCCTCATAGGTAATACAATCAGTTGATGAGTTCTCAGATTTCTATGATAAATCCATTTTGGCGTGGATCACTTCTTCGCACCTTTTGGCCCTTTTCAATACTCTGCCAGGGTACTCGTAGGGTCTTTCCTCATTTACTGCAGGCCAGTGTGTGTGTGTGTGTGTGTGTGTGCTTTCAAGACTAAAGGAGCCATAAGCAGCATATTAGAACTGGCTTCAGTGTCTTCTGAGGTTGCTAAATCTTAAGTCACAGGTTAATTCTCCATACCGATAAAACCTCTCTTATCCAGTCTTATACTCAACTACCACTGAACCCCCATCATACTAGTCCTTTAGGATGCATTTCAGTTATGTTCGTTCAGTTTGTGGTGGCACATATTAACCAAGTGAATAATCTTTTTGTTTCCTGAAGCTGGCCCTTTGAAAATAATCAATAAAATTGATAAACCTCTGGCTAGACTCATCAGAAAAAGAAAAGTTGAGAAGGTACAAACTATCAATATCAGGACTGAAGAAGAGGATATGAGGACAGATTCTTGAAATAAAGGATAATAAGGAAATATCATGAACCACTTTATATCAACAAATTTGACAAACTAGATGAAATCCAAAAATTTTGTGAGGAACATAAACTACCAAAGCTTACTCAAGAGAAAAACAGAAAAACAGATCACCCAACTAGTTCTGTATCTCATTAAATCAAATTTATAGTTAAAAACCTTGCCACAAAAACACTGCGGGCTGGGGTGGTTTCACTGGTGAATTCTATCAAACATTTCAGGAAGAGATAATACCAGTTGTCCACCAACTCCACTAGAAAGTAGAAGTGGAAGCAATACTTCTCAATTCACTCATGCAGGTAATCTTACCCTGATTTCAGAAACAAACAACACAAAGATATTTAAGGAAAGAAAACTACAGATCAATATGTCTTTTGAATACAGACATAAATATCCCTAATGAGAGTTTAGCAAATCGAGCACAGCACTATATAAAAAGGATGAGCCCTTTTGATCAAGTATATGCCTGGAATACAAGCTTGGTTTTTAACATTTGAAATCAGTATAACTCACTATATTAGTAGAAAAAAAAAGATAATCTGTATGATCCTCTTATTGGATACAGGGAAAGCACTGACAAAAATTCAACACCTGTTCATCATTAAAACCAAAAAATAAAAACCTCTCAGCAAACTATTAGCAAACCTGATAAAGAGCATCTAGTGTGGATTTTTTTTTTCTTCACCAAATAGACCTAGACAACGACAGACCCAGTAACAATGAGTATCCCTGGTGCTTATATATTGTGGTCTTGAAATACCATTTCTTATTAACAGCAATCAGTCCTCTTTAGATAAATGGCTGATCCTGGGGTAGAGGCAGGACATATACTAGATGAGCCTGGAACATCTTGTCATACCAGAGAAAAGAATGCCATCAAATACTGCTAGGATCCAGTCAAAAGGGCTCAGGAGTCAACTTATGAGGCTGCCAGTGATTAAACAGGGGCAGTTTGAGCTTCAATGGGATAACAACTATAATGGCTGGAAAACAGCAAATATGTTTAAGTACATTATTTACTCATTAAAAAACAAAGCAAAACTAGCCCACTTTTGTAGAACAATAGGAAACTTCATTATCTAAGAAAACTCATGATCTTGAAAACTGGTAAATAGAGGGAAGAAATGAAAAATTTATTTTGTCTTTTCTGTGTGAGCTGGAAAATGTGCTCACGTCAAAAGGAGAGAAAACCAGACATTATGTGCCTTCTTTTGAAAGAATACACCACCAATTAAATTTTGAAAAAAAAAACAATAACAACAACTTTTTTTTAACCTGAATTTCATCAAGCCCCTAGATTCAACTACCAATTTCCATGAAATACAGAGGACAGAGGAACATATTTACCTGTACCATGAGGAAGCAGGGAAAAGCCAGGCTTACATCACTTAAAGGCCAAATAACCTAGGCTCTTCCATGAGTAAATTACATGTAAAAAGGTAGGGGAGGAGGGAAAGAATTTAGATTAGAAAGTTATGAAACTGGCAAAACTAATCTGTATTATTTAGGGTTTCATCCTAAGTGATAAAATTATAAAAAAGACAAGGGAGTGATAACTATGAAAAATAAAGATAACAGTTACTTTGAGATGGGAAGGAAGAGGCTGATTGGGATGGAGGGCTTTTGAGTTAGCTGGTGAAATTCTATTACTTGACTTGATAGTGTTCATGAGGATGTTTGCCTCAAACAATCCATTAAGCTCTTTCTTATTTTATGTAATTTTCTGTATCTGTGTTTTATTTTGTAATAGCATTTTTTCAAGCCCCTATGAATAAAAGGATTTGAGTGGGAGAAGATATTTGTACACATACAACCAAAAAAAGAGTAAATCCAAAACACAACAACAAAAAAAAAAAAACACCTGAAAATTCCTTATAAAATGATAGTAATCAATGTTGGGAAAGAACTGGCAAATTCATATTGGTAAATTTGTGAAGAGCCTTATGAATGGACAATTTACAGAGTTGAGAATAGGGTGTAGGGACACCACAATATATCTGTACCCCTCTATATCTGAAAGGACATGGAGAAGTAACAGTTCCTAGAACTCAGAAATGGAAAGAGTTATTGGAGAGAGCTCCCTGCTGGGAACTGTGGTCTTGGGTTACAGAATGCAGTCAGCCCCTAGTGACTCTGCAGAGAGAGAAGTGGGGATCTAAGTACCCCAACTTCCTTCTGCCACATGCCTCCAATGTTCTCCATTGGCTGAAGTCAGAGGATCGGGTTGCTCCTTGCTGCTCCATATGGGCTGGCCTCTGGGGACACGGAGCACAGTGAAGAAGTTGTGAGTGAATCTGGAGGGGCAAGGAAAAGATGTCCAGCACTTCAGCCTGGTAAACAAATGGTCAAGAGACTTAATTAAACGGGCAATTCACAAAGAAGGAAATCTAATGGCCAAAACCCATATGAAAAGCTGAATTTCACTTGTAATCAGACAAATGCTACTGAAAATTGCATGAGATGACTCTTAACACACGTATCAGATAAGCAAGAATTTAAAAGTATGATAAAATCTATTGTGGCACGTGAGTAATTCAGTTTGGTTAAGCATCTGACTCTTGATTTTGGCTCAGGTCATGATCTCACAGTTCGTGAGTTCGAACCCTGCATAGGGCTCTATGCTGGCAGTGCAGAGCCTGCTTGGGATTCTCTCTCCCTCTCCCTCTGCCCCTCCCCTACTCACACACACACACACTCTCTCTCTCTCTCTCAAAATAAATAAATAAACTTTAAAAAAAGTCTGATAATATCTAGTGTTGGCAAGGATATGGAGTAATAGAAATGCTCTCCAACTGTTAAGTGAGTATGTCAATTGGTACAACTTTGAAAATCAATTTGGCATTATCTAATACTGTTGTGGTTACTCTTATGCTGTGACCCAGCAATTGCTCTCCTGGGTATATACCCTACAGAAACTCATACCCAAGGGCACCAGGAGACATGAGCAAGCATGCTTAGAACAGCACTTTTTTTTTTTTTTTTGCCATAGCCTCAAGCTGGAAACACCCCAAGTGTTCACCATCTATGGAACGGATATTTCAAATGTGGCATATATGCATGGTGAAATGCTATTCAACAATGATAATGTTGCTACTCACAAAATATGGATGAATCTTAACATATTGCCAATTGAAAGCACCGAGTGACAAAAAAAATTACCTAATGTGTGATTATATTTACATAAAGTTACAAAACAAGGAAAACTAAATAGTTTAGGCAGGTATATGTAGGTGGGAAACGTATAAAACAAAGCAAGACAGTGATTTCATAAAAAGCAGGATAATGGTTACCTCTAAGGAGAGGAGAATGTTAGATGCAAGAACCCAGGGGTGGGAGGTTTTGAGGCTGCTCTTGAGATGCTGGAAATGTTCTGTTTCTTTATAAGGATGTGTTATATTTTATATAAAAGAAAAAAGTTTAAGAGAGGTGGCAACTAAAAGATGGATTAGAAGGTCTATGGGCATGGGCAAAGCTCAAATGCTAGTGAATTTTACTGTAGGATGATCCAGTTTGTTCACTGCCAAGTCCCTAGTCCCTTGAATGGTTTTTACTTGAAGTCGGTGTTCAGTAAATATTTGTTAAATGATTGAATGAATGAATGTATTCAGAATATGTCTTGTCTTGATTAGAACCACTGTGTCTCACTCCCCACAACATGATATATAGGAGAAGGCTGGGAGAGATTTTTAGGTTCCCTGGACCTTTGTAACCAAACATAAGTTTGCTCCTTGGTGACTTAAAGGTGGAGAATATACCCCGTGGAGTTGTATCAAAGGAAACTTTATTTGCAACAAATAAGGAGGTCATGGGAGAATAACTTCCAAAGCCATGACTCCCCAAGCAGGGGTGAGTGGGTTCTTTTTATTTAGGGTTTAGGATGAATATTCAGAAAGGGGAGCTCTGTCATCACCTGTAGAGGTGGGCATAAAGTCACGAATGCATCTTAAGGATACATGCCTATCCATACATTGCGTGTTATGTTAATGACATTTGCCCTCCTTGGGAGAAGATTTTAGCAATATAATGAGGTAGAGGTAACATTGGATGAGGGGAAAGGGCTTATAGGCATGTTCTGAGAGCCAGTATAAACCGGATAGTGTCCTGGGCTCATTATCTGAGGTAAGGAATGCTGGGCATTGCTTATTTTTGAAATAGCACTGGGAGTTTCACCACTGATTTATTGTGTCTGATATGGTTAGGCTATTTCCTGGCCTGGTAGAGATAGTTTTTGCATTCCTTTTGTTCCTTTAAAATCCTTAACTACTGAGGTTTTGCATTTCTTTGTAATTCTGACACCTCCAAGGAAGTTGTGCTTAGGCAAGTAGAGCCCGTAGGGCATAGATGGGGAAAACAGCTAGGGGCCTAAAACAACTTCTTTTCTGTCATGAAATCTCTGTCTCAGCTTTCTTTTCCTGGGGACCCCTAACTCTTTCAGCTTACAGCTTGAGAGACTCTAGATTTGCAGATACAGCTGAGAGTGTGGTCTTTTGGTGAACGGGTCTCTCAGATAGCCAAGGGTACTATACTAAAAAATGCTACATTTCATGCCTGTATTCTCGATGCTAAATAAGCCTGTTTGTTTCTGCTAATATTTGCCTAAACTTGATCATTTGATTGCAAAATAATAAACCGTTTTATTATTTTTTTTTGAGAGAGTGTGAGTTGGGGAGGAGCAGAGAAAGAGGGGGACAGAGGATCCCATGCGGGCTCTGCGCAGACAGCAGCAAGCCCTGTGTGGGGTTCAAACTCATGAAGAACTGTGAGATCATGACCTGAGCCAAAGCTGGACACTCGACCAAGCCACCCAGGCACATCAATAATAAAACTTCTTTACAGCAAGGATTATTATACCCATTTAATAGATGAGGACTATGGTGGACATGGTTTGTTTTCTTTCCATTCCTTTTTTTAAATGTCTATTTATTTTTTAGAGAGAGAGTGCATGCAAGTGGGAGAGGGGCAGAGAGAGAGAGGGAGACAGAGAATCCTAAGCAGGCTCCACGCTGTCAGTGCAAAGCCCAACATGGGGCTTAAATTCAAGAACTGTGAGATCATGACCTGAGCTGAAGTCTGGGGCTCAATCGACTGAACCACCTGGGCAGCCCTCTTCCCATTCATTTTGATGTGGTTTGAAGCATTGGGGTTTGGAGCCAACAGGCCAAGAAAGAATTTGTGAGACATTTACAGTGCAAAATGGTGCTTTTATTAAAGCATGGGGACAGGACCTATAGGCATAAAGAGCTTCCCTAGAATTGTGAGGAGTGACTGATTGTATACTTGGGTGTTGAGGGAGGTAAAGGCAAGGGGAAGTTTCCAAAAGGACTTTCTTATATTAAAGAAGACATAGGATCCTGGAGGCCTAGCTACTGTCAAGCTAAGGTTGTTTTTCCCTCTAGCAAGGCATTAACATTAAGACCGTTGGGAGTTCCTGGAGGAATGTCCTATTCTGCCTGTTTCAAGTATTTGTCAATAGTCTGCAGGTTATAAGGAAATTTAATTTTATCTGCATTTCTTCCTGCCTTTGCTCCCCACATCACATTTCATGTGTCTTCAGCTGTGTGGCAGCCAGGCTAATGGATGATTTACCCCCACTTTCAATTCTAGAGATGGGTGATGATTAGTCTAGGATGGGCAAATCTCTTTCTGAGAGAGCCAGTTAGTAAATAGTTTAGGCCTTTCAGGCTGTAAGATCTCTGTCCCAGTTACTCAACTCTCTCAGTGTAGCATGAAATCAGCTATAGACAATCCATACACAAATGAACATGGCTGTGTTCCAAAACAACTCTATTTACAAAATCATGTGGTAGGTCTGTGGCCAATAGTTTGCTGACCCCTAACTTAGACCAGCCTTTCTCAATTACATTCCTCATTTGAACTACCCAACAAAAAAAACAAAAAAAAAAAAATGATTTGAATGGCTATGCTCTCAATTCTTCCAAGTATGTCAAAGGTCTAGAGCAATGATTCTCAAAGTGTGGTCCTTAGTCCTGCTTCATCAAGTTCATCTGGGAAATTGATAGAATTGTAAAGTCTCAGGACCAAAGCCTGAATCAGAAACTCAGAAGTGGGACTCAGCAGTCTGCATTTTAATGAGCCCTCAAGGAGATTCTGTACACTCAAGTTTGAGCACCATTGCTCTAGAGTCTTGACTAATCAAGAAAAATTCTTCCCTTTGCCACGGGGGGTATAGTTAAATTCAGGGGTGTAGCTAATCAGGAAATAGAATTGCCCTAATCACAAGGATTGGTTTGGAAATGATCCAATATGGGGAAAATTTTCAAAATATTGAACAACCAGCAGAGCAAGGACCCCAACCAATGAGAATAGGTGCCAGCCATGGCACCAGAGCAGGGTTCTAAAGGTTTCTTCTTATACCAGGCACTAATCCTTTCCCTGCTAAATCATGGAAAAGTCTACAGAGTTCTGGGGGAAGAACCAGAGACACCAGGTAGGGAGAGACGTGTATGGGGGAAGCAGTTATTGGGGAAGTAGCTATTTACCAACTGCATACGGAGAGGAGCAAATTTTGCCACCCAAGTTGCATCTCTTTGGCATAGTAATTATTTTTGGCATAGTAATTATTTTTTTTTTAAGCTGGTTATTTTTAGGGAGCTGCGAACACAGGAGAAGCTCTGAAAATTAAGTATAAGTTATCCTTTTTTGTAAGAGACATTTACTTATATAAAGGAAATCTTTATTAGTAAGGGTGTCTCTCTTACTATACCAGGAAGAAAAGGATAACTAAATCTCCAGAAACTCTTATCAGTAGAGAAGGCAGGGGCTTAAATTTGCATAACAACCTTACTCTTGTTTATTGTGCTTTTCCTGGTGATCTCTCAAAACTGACTCTTCACCTCAGCCCCTAACATCTTCCTTGTCTTTAGACATTTTGCAGAGTCACTTGGTTTTCCTGGGTCTCTCCCATGTATACAAGAGGTGTACAGGTTATTAAACTTTTGCTTATTTTTCTACTGTTAATCTGTTTTATGTCGATTTAATTCTTAGACCAGCCAGAAGACCCTTGAAGGGTAGAGGGAAATTTTTCCTCCCCAACATATGGAAGTGTTTCACTAGTTTAACAACGGGTACAGCTGTACCAGTGCACACCAACTGCAAAGCTGCCCTAGGTTAACTGGCACAATCCTCAGCATCTCCCTTCAGTAACAGGCCTAGAGACAACAGGCCGACTCTTCCCCCTCCTCCCCCAAGCCCTGCATGTGGTAAGTGTGTAATCCAGGAAGACATCAACCTAAAGATGAAGCCAACTCAGGGAAAAACACACAAATGAAAGAATCAGAGGCAAATGGAGCTGCATCCCTGAAGGAGTCTCTCAAACTCATCCTGCTCTGGGTACTCCATTCACCTGACTCAATTTGAGTTGAATTTTCTGGGTTTTGCATCTGAAACCATGAAAAAAGGCCCAGAGAGTATCATAAGGAAAATCTTCCAAGGAAAATGTTTCCGAGGGCCTGACTGAACGGTTGTCCTTTCTTCCTGAAGATCTGCATGATGTAGAGCCTCCCTTCTTCATCAGAGTGTCTGGTGGGGAACGGCTCAGGCCCCCTTTGCCCCAGCTGTGTGTTGGGCCGGCTGCACTGCTCAGTTATTAGTGGAATGCATCTGATCAGAGAGGCCCGCCTGACAAGTTCATTACAGATCAATTTAATTAGCTGATTTACATTTAATTTACATTTCAATTAATGTCTTTAGCAACAAAACGCTGCCTTAATAGGGTAATTGCCTGTTAGGCAATATGTAAAAGAATAAATAGTCGCATTCTGAGGAAGAATTCCTATTTTCAATTTTTTATTACCATAAATAACTGAAATAATTATTGCTCTTAAGGGCCATGTCCTCGTTTCCTTCTGGGCCTAATTATAAATACTTAGTACCTCATTAAGCAAAATGGTTTTAGAGTCACAGAAAAACATTACTCGAATCGTGATGCATTAGTTTTAACAAAAGAGGGAAACAGGTGATCGGTGATAGTGGGCACATTTTGGGGTTTCGGGGGATTTGACAGTTAATATAGGCAAGCTTTGTCCTCTCTAAGCCACATCATGATAGCAGCACGCCTGTTGGAATATTGGTCTGAGGGTTGTACAAAAAGCCTCTTCTAAGTATTTCTGGAGATGAGAAGAGCTCACCATCTCTTGAGACAGACATTATGAGCTCTAGATTTTAAAAGTTCTTTCTTATGTTAAAATATGCCCCCCTCTTTGAGCCAGTTGTGGTAGGTGCCCGCTCAAGAAGATGTTTTGCCAGGCTTATAATTATTATATAACTATAATTGTGCGGTATGAGAAACTGACCACACAGAAAAGACAGAAATAGAAATGAGGTGGGAACTGTAAAAAGGAAAGAAAAATGGTCTGAGAAATGGGGAGAATGAGACTCTATATTTTGAGGGTTCAAGAGGAAAAGTGCCATATCCCAAGTTGAATACTAGGGGAGGGGAGGGGAGGGGTTCAGGTCTGAAAAGTCAGACACCAGTCACAGTGCAAATGGGGCTGGCTTGTTCCTTGAAAAGTGGCTGGGTGTTTAAGCTGGAAGAGCAAATACTGAGAATTGAAAACTTTAGGGCCAAGTATAGGGTTCCTCTAGGTTACGGTCATCTTTCCTCAGAGAACCATGGCAATCATTACTATCAATCACCTCCGCAGCTGGCCGGCAGCAGTTTTTGTGCTCTGTCGGGCTGTCTTCAACAGTGCCACCATGTGGGAGCAAGACGCAACAGCAGGAGAGGAATACAGGCCCTTGGTTGGGTCTCCATTTGACTGTGAAAGCCTACAAGACCCAGGTTTGAATTTGATCCTTAGAAGAATGAAAGGAAGATTCAGGAAAGAAATACTGGACTTCCAGAAAATAATTCATCTAAGAGGCAAAGGAAGGGAGAATTTTTTGATTATTTAATTGGGGAAAAAAGTGACATTTGCAGCCTAACATTTTAGAAGTGTTCATTCCAGTTATATGATCACTGGTCCTAGCTTTCCCCTCTCTCCCACTAGAACCACTCTGCTTCATGTCAGCCCTTTAGAAAGCAAGTGATAGGATGTAGGCCTCTTGGTCTACCTTTGCTCCTTCCTGAAGCTCATTTTCAAGGTAAATACCTCTAATCCCTCTTTCTTTCTTTTTTTTTTTTTTTTTTTTTGGAGGGGGGCGGTGGTTGTGGTGTGGAGGTTTTCAGATCCATTGACACCTTAGCCACTCTTGTCTGGAAGTTATCAGACTTATCCATGGTCTTTTAAAAGAAGATACCAAAATCTGAAGGCAAACTCCAGAACTGGTCAACACAAGGCAAGGTGAAGGAGGAAATCAGATAGCAATAACTGGTCCTCACCTCACCTCACTTGCATTTCTTGGTATTTATCTGGTAAGTTTGGAGCAGTGAGTCTCAGCCCTACCAGATCCAGTGCTCCTTTTTTTATTACACATATTTTGTAAAACTTCCTTTTCATATGAAATTCACAGAAAATATAACTTGCCTACATGTACAACTTTTACAAATACATCTTATAAGTCGATGTGTAAGATAAAGGAGAAATAAGAGAAGTGATGTATAATAGAATAATATGTATTTCCATATGTCAATGTGCTGGCACATAAAAAGATATAATGAAGCCATATAAAATTACCTGAATAGGGGCACCTGAGTGGCTCAGTCCGTTAGGCCTCCGACTTCAGCTCAGGTCATGATCTCACAGTACTTGAGTTCGAGCCCCATGTAGGGCTCTGTGCTGACAGCTGGGAGCCTGGAGCCTGCTTCGGATTCTGTGTCTCCTTCTCTCTCTGCCCCTCCCCAGCTCACACTCTGTCTCTCTCACTCTCAAAAATAAATAAACATTAAAAAATAATAATAATAAGTAAAATTACCTGAATGGAAGCACTGCAAATGAAACTGGCTCAGTCAGGGATGTTGAACCGGTGATTCAAACACTACCACTAGCTGAGACTGATGTGCTTTTCTAAACTCCTGTCGACAACTTTTCATTTTTTTTTCCTTTTGGTACAACTCTCAGTAGAGTTCTGAACAAAATAAAGTATAGTCTTCTCTTCATTTAAAAAAAAAGCTGCATTATTCTGGATAAACTACCCTGTAATGTGTGAAATGAAGTTAGGCTACAGACTCAGATATTTACAAGTTAAGTTTTTCACTCGTGAGAATATGCGAACGGATAGGATTTGGGGGAGGCTGGACAATTCTTCATTGTGTAGGACCACCTGGCATTTCTGAATATTTTCCATTAATGCCAGTAGCGCCTCCCCAATTATTGTGACAGCCATTTTTAAAAGACCCACATATTTCTGAAACACCTACAACGTGATAAACTCTTCATAGAGCAATGAAGATTTATGCTTTAGTTTCCCTTCCTTCTGACCCCAATTCCATTGGGAATTAAGAATTCTGTCCCGAACCCCAGCTCCCTGCCTTCCTCTTACCAGTGCCCCGTGGCCTAGGGATGTAGGACCCTACATCTGTCTTCACAGCTGCTCCTGACTGCACAGATTACTCAGGGCTCTCACACAAACTATCTTCCCACTCTGGAGATCAGGCAAACTGCTGCTCCTTGGTTGTGGATCTCCCCATTGATCATGAGAAGGTCCTGGTTGTCCACTTGGGGAACTGTGGTCTCCAATGCCAGTGCCCCACTCCTATTACCTGGTACGTACCATGTCTGTACTCACTGGCTGGACTTACACCTGCCAGCACCTGATTTTCTGCTTTCCCCAGCTGCTGAAGCCCGCTCCACCACATGGAAAGAAAGACTGGAATTAACACTCAACCAATGGCTGAGGGGAATGCACAGATAAAGACCTAAGATGGGATGGAATAATGCTAAGGTATATATTCCACACTGGGTCTGAGTGGGATTAAACTCCAGTCTCCCACAATGGTAATTGGCTTCATAACGTGCCTTTTATTGGCCTCCTTCTCTGATAAGTGTTTAAGATATTTTTTAAAATGTTTATTTATATTTGAGAGAGAAAGACAGAACATGAATGGGGGAAGAGCAGAGAGAGAGGGAGACACAGAATTGGAAGCAGGCTCCAGGATCTGAGCTGTCAGTACAGAGCCTGACACTGGGCTCAAACTCATGAACTGTGAGATCATGACCTGAACTGAAGTTGGACGCTTAACTGACTGAGCCACCCAGGCGCCCCTCTCTGAGAAGTGTTTCTGGGATCATCACCTTAGTAAACCACTTTACTCAAATAATTGTCTGAGGGTTCTGGAGGAACCCAAAAGCAACTCAGAGAGAACAGAACTTTCCAGAATCCTTTTTGCATAAGATCTCCTAGGCCTCCTGGGGAAAAAGAGTGAGTGGAGCTTGACCCTGAGGTAAAATGGATATCACGGGATGGCTTCAAGCGGTTTCCACAGGTTTCCGAGGAACTCATTCTAAAGTAGGAGGCCTATGACTCCTGTCTTGGACTTTCTGTAGGTTTGTGGGTTGGAAGGGAGGAATCATGTTTTGCACTTGATACTGGATGCTACCGTTCAACTGTCTTCCATCTTGGCCCTGGAAAACATGTCAAGAATGGATATGAAAATCAGAAAGGGCATTTACCTTTGGTAAGCTTTATAAATAACTGTTCTTAGTAGGTTGCCAGACCCTCTGAAGTCTGGCGGAGCGGGTGTTTTCCCTGGCCCGAGAGACTCCCTTCTGGGGATCCTTGTCAGAGGGAGAACAGAGATGTAGGGTGCAAGGGAAGAAACAGCTCTGAAGAATGACAGTAATGGCAGCAGACGCTCATTCTTTCGCCAGTTAGTAGCACCAGTGACAAGGCCACAAAGACGTGGAGTAGAGAGTAGTTAGTGCGGCATCCGTGGCCGGACAGCTTCGGTGGATCCTGGGGACTCCCTTAACCACCCAGCCCCAGTGGGGAAGGAAGGGACTGGGGCAGGCCTTGAAATCCCAGTGGCTTTGCTGAGGGGGCCCTTGAGTCAGAGGCCTGAATTACTGATAAATACGCTCTAATATATTCATCAGCAGGGCTGGGGTACTTAGAAACTGAAGGAACAAGCGGCACATTTTGCTTTGGTCAGCGCATTCCAAAGCTGCCCTGTAACTTCCAACTAGACAGGGGCTTTCTTTTCCTCTTTATAGTTTATTGGCAAAGTATCAAATGTTTTATAGGGCAAAAGCTGCCATCCGCCCAGCTGTGCTCAGCGGTTACTGCCAGTGAGGATGTTTCAGTTGGGACTCACACTAGGGTAACTTCAGATTTAAAAGCCTGCCTCTGAATGTATCTCTTCATGCCCTTTTAAATGTTGCAAATCAAAGAGGCACACGGGGAAGCTTGGTGATTGGCAAACTTCCTGCTACAGTGATGAGAATATAGCCCTTTGTGTGGCTAGGAAAGCTAGGGGTAAAGAGGAAGGAGGAATACAGGCAGCCTACCCAGGAGGCCAGAAACCCCAGTGGCAGAGCAAAGCGAATTTTCCGGCTGAGGTCAGGCTGGGGTACTGATGATACTTCACCAACAACCAGTACTATCAGGAATCTCCTTCTTTTCAGGCAAGAGTGCTATGTTTTCTGCTCACTTCTCTTCCTTTCCCTCCCTTTCATGTGTTTTCATTCACTGAGTGCCCAATATCTGACAAAGTTCAGGAGGCTTCAGGACCCTGACTTGCACCAGCCCTGCCCTGAGTACTGGTCACATGTTTTTGCAAATTCCTGGGGTGAGATTTTAATAGCAGTCTTCGAAGACCCTGGTCTCTTTCCACTCCAATTTCCCCTCCACCTCACTTGCCTTTACCTATGGCGGCCACAGGAATTTGGGGCATCCACCTAAAGGGTAGTCATGTTGAAGTTTGGGCTTAGTGGGTTTTGTTTGCGATTCACAGTCACTTCCCAAGTCAAATTCAGTTATTGCTAGCTATCTCTGGTGAAGGAATGGCTTCCATGAATATTGCTACTGCCCATAGTACTGACTCACCCAGCGCTGTGACCCAAAGGTGTGAGGCCTCTACAACGGAGACATCGGCAACAAATCAGTGAGTGAGTACTGTCAGTTCAGAGTGTAAAGGATTAGTATTGCACAAGGCGATGCAAAATGGCCTGAATTCTTAGGGGAGAAACTTGACAAAGGTTTCCAAAAAAAAAAAAAAAGAGTCTGAAAAATCTCCCAGACGTGACCAATGAGGAGCTGGGAAGCTAAAATAAACAGAGAAAATATAGGAAATGCAAGAAGATTGATAGCGGTATCTCAGGCAGTTCATATAATGTGATTTTTCTGGATTTTGAGATTTTTTGAATTTAATTTAATTTTTTTACATTTATCTATTTTTGAGAGACAAAGAGAGACAGAGCATGAGTGGGGAGGGGCAGAGAGAGAATGAGACACAGAATCTGAAGCCGGCTCCAGGCTCTGAGCTGTCAGCCCAGAGCCCAACGTGGGGCTGGAACCCATGAACTGTGAGATCATGATCTGAGCCGAAGTCGGTCACTCAACTGACTGAACCACCCAGGCACCTCTGTTCCCTCTTTTTAAATAAATATTCACTTTTAAATTACTTAATTTTCCATTAATAAATTCTTAAAGGACCCTCCCCAAATTATATTAGCTTCAGGTTCCACAAAACCTGATGGCTAGTGGGCATAGAATTGCCAACACCTGGCTCTGGGCTTCAAGGCGATCACAAGCCACTGGGCCAGTCAGATACACGAACAATGATCACACAAAGTGTCACCAGGAAGTTAGGGGCCTTAGCTCACTTCCTACCTCCAACTCAGTTTTTCTTTTTATTCAGATATTTTTCCGGGCTTATGTACCTTTCTTTTTCTCGTGGTGCCTTCAACTCTCACTTCTCCCTCTCACATCTGAGGCATTTTCAGACTTCCCTCCTGCCCACACCTAAACCTCAGGACTCATTCCACTCCAGTGTGCAGTTCACAATTGCACTAGGCTCTCCTGCTTATGTCCTCTGGGTTTCCCTGTTCATACCTGTAGAGATGTCTTAAAATTATTTCCAAACACAGTTCTTTCCAGAAGAGGAATTAGGCCAAATGCTTTAAGATCATTTATTTCTCCCCCATTTGATTTATCCCTGATTCCTTTTTCTCTTCCTGCAGCTGACCATCCCAAGTGAGCTGTGCTCTCCTGTGCGGCTTAGACAAAATGATCAGGAAATTGAGAACATACAGAAAATTTAAAGGCAATGGTGGGCTGTGAGGAAGGGAGTTCTCTGCTCTTTGGCTGATGTGTGGTGTGGGTCTGGGTGCTGTTGGTGGTGGAGAGTGACCAGGTGAAGACCAGAGCCATCTCTGTCCAAAGTCTGAAGGCTTTGTCTTCTTCTCAGTATCCACAATGCTAGGTGGCAGGAATTCAATAAATATTCCATGAAGGGAGGATAGAAAGAGATGGAAGGACATATTAGCACTGAGATTACGTCATTGTCTAAAAGCCATCTCCCCAAACCTTTCTGTGTCTTCATTTCAAAGGAATTTTCCACTTTTCTGTGTACATGTTATTTCTCCTTCCCTCAGGCTCTAAGGAAGATGTGTTAGTCTACCTGTTCCAGGCCAATCCCTCCACCTCTGCCTCCCGAGTCCCCCTGAACAGATCTCCAATAATTCTCTTCCTGCTCCTGGGTTTCAGCCTCTAACTACCTACTTCCTGTTTTTGCTCAGCCTGTGACCATATTCAAACTTCTCCCATCCTTTAGAACACATTCCCCTCCCCATCCCCTGACCACCACCTCCTGGACTGTATTCCCCTATAACTGCCATCTGCACACTCTCTTTTCTTCTGCACTTGCTGTGTCTCTCCATCCATCCATTAAGAGAAACTCATCTAACGAAGGTCACCGATGACTGGTTTCCAAATCCATTAAGCACTTTCAGTACTTATCTTACCCAACTCATAACAGCATGGGGCACTGATGGTCATCACCCTATCGCTGAAATTCTTTTCTCCCTTGGCTTCCGTGACATTAAGCTCTGTCACCTGTTCTTGTGCCTACCCATGTCTGTCTCTGTCATGGCCGGCAGCAAGGTGATTTCTGCAAATAGAGGATTTTGTTTTCCACATCCTCTTTCTCCCTGTCAAGGACAATAAAGTCACCCCTTCTCTAGGCAGACTCTCCCATTTACAATGCTCAGGTTACAGCGCTGCAGCATAAGAGGGCCACTCAACATGTATCTAAACACGAGCAAGGGGGAATGCAGAGGGAAGTCGGAGTCATGTTGGAGCAGGATATCCGGGGGAGCCAAGGCTGAGAAAGCCAGAAGAGAAAAGATGCCATGGGGACCACAGAGGAGGGAGCAAATGTGTTCTAAGTGGCTCCAAACCATCAAATGGATCACTGAATGGAATCTTTGAGAAGGGCGATTTTGTCCCATCGTAAAAGAGGACTTCGTATAGCCACAGTCATGTGACAGTGAGGAGGGTAACCTCCTAACACCAGGACCCCTGTTAGCCCATAGGGCATCTTCATGTGAATTATAAAAAAGTGTGCTTCTTCCTAGCTGGCCGACACCTGACACAACCCAGCTCCCTACTTCAGGCTGGTGCCCTAGTGCAGAGCATAACTCCCACTGTCTTAATGCAGTAACTCTGTGTAAGACAGTGAGATTTCTGTTACTAGAAGCATTCAACCAATGACTGGAGAATCGCTTTTGATTTTGTGGGAAATAATCCTGGTTATAATGATCTAACCTGGGTTATAAAGATGTGTTAGAGATGGAGAAGAGGGGAAGGGAAGAAATAAATGAAGAGGCTGAGAGATGGAGAGAGAGGAAGGTGAGGAGGAGAGAGAGGAGAGGGAAGGGAGGTGGAGGAGGAAGGGGGAGAGCAGAGGACACTGCTCATTTTAAGCTTGTGTCCACACATGCCCAAATCCAGATGCATCTTCCCGGCTTTATGAGCAAATACTTTCTAGCTGTGGCCGCCACAAGATGTCAATCCTCATCCTATTATTTTTCCTGTCTTGCTTGCTGAGCAACATCCCAGCTTTGTTTCAGGTGGTATCATGGTATAAACCATGTGTGGTCTACACCAGTGGTTTTCAACCTGGCTGCATAGTGGAATCACCTGTATAGTTAACATATATATTTAAATGTAATTAAAATATGTAATCTATATAAAATAAAGGTATATTTATACTATGTATTATTGTATGTGAAAATATATATGTATAATAGTGTGTATACATCATATGTATATAATATAATCATTATATGTGTAATAGTCAGAATCTATATATACATGCGTGCATATACATGTAATCAGAACCCTTGGGAATGAAGCCCAGGTATCTATAGTTTTTGAATTTCCCCAGATGAATCTGGTTAGGATTGAGACCACTGGTTCTCAGTCATGAACATCCTTTTCCCATTCGTGAAATATTATGCTTCTGGCCTCCTCTATAGCTGCAGGAGGTCATGTGACCTAGAAGCAGAGGTCTGTTGGAAGGCTTCCGGAAAGCTTTTATTTTTCTATAAAAAGGGACAGGCATGACTTTCCAGGTTGTTGGTGCTGCCCTTTCTATTTTTTCCTGGTGGGAATGTGGACAACCAGTCTAAAGACAATCAGCATCACAAGAAAAAAAAGTGGTGAAATGGAACAATAGGAAGGACCTGGCCTTTCAAACCAGGTGAGCTTCAGCAGCATCCCCTCCCTCCAACTCCCTCCAGACGTCTGGGTATATGGGATAATTAAAAATCTTTACTTTTCAAGCCATCAATAATTGAGTTTTCTGTTATTTGCAAGTAAAAGCAATTTACCTGGGTATATCTTCTTATGATGAAAGCTATTATGATTTTTTATCCCCTCGAATAAAGAGAAGTACAGCCCATGCTTGTGTTCAGAGCTCTGAAAATGAGTGTCTCTAGAATGAAAATGTGCAATGGATGTGAGATCAATTTTTTTACTGATTGTACTAAGTGGCTCCGGCGGCCGTAACAAAGTATCACAGACTGGATGGCTTCAACTATAGGAACTTATTTTCTTGCAGTTCTGGAGGCTAGAAGCCCAGGACCAGCAAGGTTGCTTTCTTCTGACGCCCTCCTCTCTCTCCTTAGCTTATAGGTGGCCGTCTTCTCTCCCTGCGTTCGCTTGGTCTTTTCTGTGTGTGTGTGTGTGTGTGTGTGTCCTCATTTCTCTCTCTCTCTTTTTAAGTGTTTAGTGAGGGAGGGGCAGAGAGAGAGGGAGACAGATAACCCCAAGCAGGCTCCATGCTGTCAGTGTGGAGCCCAACACAGGGCTCGAACTCACAAACTGTGAAATCATGACCTGAGCCAAAATCAAGAGCTGAGGCTTAAATGGCTGAGCCAGCCAGGTGCCTCCACCTCATCCCCTCTTTTTATAAAGGCGTCATTGGATTGATTGGGACTCACCCCAATCATTTCATTTAACCTGAATGACCTCTTTAAAGATCCTGTTTCCAAATACAGTCACATTTTGAGGTACTGGGGGGTAAGACTTCAATGAATGAATCTTAGGGGACACAATTCAGCCAATAATACTGGTGATTAAAATTTGGCCAAGAATAGGCTGTTCATGGCTGGCTTGAACCAGTGGTTCTCAATCCTGACTATAAACACCTGAACAAATCTTAAAACTATAGGTGCTTAGGCCTCACTCCCAAAGGTGCTGATTTAATCAGTATGGGGTGGGACCAGATATGCTTTTAATTTTAGGTGTTGTCAACCATTATTTCTCTAAGAGTTGGTTAAACCAGTTAAAGAAAAACTTCTTACTTTCTTTATTTAAAAAGCCCCTAGGGGCAAGGTACCTGGGTGGCTCAGCGGTTTAAGGGTCCAACTCTTAATATCAGCTCAGGTCATGATCTCACAGGTTCGTGGGATGGAGCCCCACGTTGGGCTTTGCACTGACAGCACGGAGGCTGCTTGGGGTTCTCTCTCTCTCTCTCTCTCTCTCTTTCTCTCTTTCTGCCCCTCTTCCATTTGCACACCCTCTCTCTCTCTCAAAAATAAATAACATTTTTTTTTTAAAAAGTCTTGGAACTTTGAGGGAGAGATGAGAAGCCAAACTTGTTCTGATGGGTTGAAGCTGAGAGAGGAGTAATGTCAAAGGGGGTCTTCAGTGTAGGGCTCAGGCTTCCTATTTTGTCCAGAAAATGGGGAGAGACCCAACTCATCTGCACTCTTGCTCCCTAAAACAACAATGGGAAATGGAGACGCACAAAGGCATTGGCAGCCACAGCTGTTTGGGGAAGAATGTCCAGAATGGAATACCCAGGGGTGGGAGTCACTTGGTGCCAATATGCCCTCATGTTTTTTGTGCTCACTCTCAATTAATAGCCCTGATACATTTTCAAGGACTGGTATTAGAATTTAATTTTGTTGAAATTTTCAGGTGGCCCAGAAAGGACTGAAAGGGGCTGCTTATCAGTGTGCTGAGAAACCCATCCCCAACAGACATTGCAGAGGACTAGTTCATTTCCTGAGCATGACCTAAGAAGGCCTCTGAGGGGAAAGGAAAAAAAAAAGTCCTCTGAGGTCACTATTTGTGTCATGATTTTTAAATTTGTAATTTCTGTTGCAAAATTAATTCTGGACTAGTTTATAAAACTTACAATCAGTTTGTTTAACTTCTAACTCACCTGCAGATTCTTACTAGATCAAGTAGTTTCCCAATGCTGCTGTAACAAATTACCACAAACTTAGTGGATTAACACACAACTTCATTATCTTATAATAATTATAATTATAATCTTATAATAATATAATTATCTTCTGGAGGTCAGAAGTCTGAAACGAATCTCACGGAGCTAAAATCAAGGTGTTGGCAGGGCTGGTTCCTCTAGAGTCTCTAGGTGAGAATCCATTCCTTGCCTTTCCCAGTCTCTCAAGGCTGTCCTCATTTTTTGACTCATGGCCCCACATCACATCATCTCTCTCCCTCTGCTTCCATTATCACGTTACCCTCTTTCTGATGCTGACTCCTCCTGGTTCTCTTGTGATTACACCAAGGCCACCTGTATAAACCAGGATAAGCTCCCCATTTCAAGGTCATTATCTTGTTCACATCTATAAAATCCTTTTTTGCCATAGAGAGTAGGATTCACAGGTTCTGGGAATTCGGATATAGACATTTTCAGGAGATCATTGGTCAGTTTAGCACAAGTAGTCAGTATTCCAGGTGCTTACAGCTTATTAGTTATGGAAAGAAATAAATGGTACCTACGTCGGAATCACCTTCCTCCCACAACTATGTGGCTCCAACACCACGAGAGGACCCTTCATGCAGAAACTCTTCCCTAGGATGGATGTAGCTTACGGTCATTGCAATGCTTCTAGCCCTCTAGGCAGCCTTGTGCAGAGGGCCCAGGCCCTTTCTTTCCTGAAATGGAGACAGTAGGGTCGACTCTCAGGAGGCCATCCACCAGGCTAGAAGCAATGCCCAATTCCAGCAGACCCAGTTTGCAACTAGGGCTCAGAACTTTTATAGTACATCCTCATACTCCCTCCTCCCAGCAAGCTGGCCTATTACACATCCATATTCCATAAAGATGTTATACAAGAAATGGGAAATGATTCCTCATTTACTTGTTACTTTCTAAGACTCAATCAGAAGAATGGAGACCTAGTTATTATTGACTGGACTAGCATATCATACATAGAGAGACAAGATTAATAAAACAAAATGGTCTTCTGGGTATGTGTTGAGTTACATAGTACATTTCAAGCTCGAACATTATTCCAAGAGGTACAATTCATAAAAGAAAATTCTTTTTTTTAATTATAGTTTACCCAATATAAGAAATTTCTTATTATAGGGTGATTCCTGCTTTATGTTTTTATTTCAAACTATATCAGAGATTTTTAAAGTCTTATTTCTCTTAAACTTTCCATACCATTCTCGGTGACAAATAAGCCCACCGTCAAGTGTTAGAACTTTAGAAATAGTTGCACTTTAAAATATATAGAATCATCCTGAGAATCAATTTAAATGACAGAAACATGCTTTCAGGAACAGAAATATCTTTTCAAATGCAAGATAATGACATATTATATACAACCTCTATTAATATAACAATTATTGCTATTATATTTATTGGGCTGTATTGTTTCTTAAACTGACTGGTATTTTGTTACTGATAATATTAAAACAATAAATAACAGGAGGCAGCATTTTATAGCAGGAGAAGAGCAGACTTAGGTTCAAGTTCCTGCTGTGCCAGGTACTATGTGGGTGAGTGTGGGCACGTTAATTTACTGTGACCTTGTTTGCTCATTTATTGAATGGGGATACCAATACTTTGCTTGTAGAGATGTGTAAGGTGTATAATTACCTACTTAAAGTACCTTGCACAATGCCTGATATATAATGAACTGTCACTGAATGGTTACTGTGGCTGTTATTATTGTTAATAGTCTTATGACTAATGAAGACACTGACTTTGTTGGAAATCAATTACCTTATGGAGACTGAACATGAAGGAAAGACAATAGAAGTCTTTTAAAAGGCTTCTAACCTTCTGACCATTTGGCCAGGGAACCTGAGTTATCATCCTCACTTCATAAATGCAAAGTAGACTGTATAAAAGAAAAAAAAAGACTCTAATTTATTCCCTCAAAGTATTCATCAAATGAGGTAGGATTTCTGGGAAAGATTAAGAGCTTATATTTTTTATTGGACTTATTTCCCATAAAATTAGTAAAGGATAAAAGGAGGGGAAGTGCAGAAGCGTACTATTTCTGTTTTATCTGTAACCTGTGATTATAAATCTTCCTGGGACATCATTAATTATAGTGATGCCATTCACAATGCTGCCATTCAGGCCAATTAGATTTTTTACCCAAAATTTCATGCTTGGGGTTTAAAAATTGGCAGCTGAATTTTTGTATGAGGCTGAAACTTGAAGGCTATAATGGAGGGAGAACATCTTTAAATTAGTTGCTATAGACTGACTGTTCGTGTCCCTTCCAAATTCATATGTTGGAATCCTACCCCCCAAGGTGGTGGTAGCTGTGGGTGGGGCTTTGGGTTGTTAATTAGATCATGAAGGTGGAGCTCTCATGAAGTTAGTGTTCTTATAAGAGACACCCCAGAGAGCTTTCTCACCCTCTTCACTTTGTGAGGATAAAATGAGAAAAGGGCCATCTGCAGCTCAGAAGAGGGCTCTCACCAGAACTCAAGTGTGCTGGCACCCTGATCTTGACTTCCAGCTTCCAGAACTGTGAGAAATAAATTTCTATTGTTTATAAGGCACTGTGGTGGCTATGGTGTTCTGTTATAGCAGCCCAAACTGACAAAGACAGGCACTGTGCAGAGAGAGCCCAGAAACCTATGAAGTGTTTCCCCCAAACTTCAAGGCTGAGGGGTGAGCTTTACATACACAGATGAGATGACCAGAGACATGCCAGTCAGCAGCTGCTTTAGGGTTGGGAGCAGAACAGAGATGCTTGGGATCAGACAGTACCGGGGACATTGGAGTGCTGAACATTCCACTGTGGAGAGATCTTTTTAACACTTTGTATAACACTCCTGGAATCCAGCTGATACATCAGAAAGTCTGCACTCTAGCAGAAAGAACCATATCCTACAGTTAGGCCTGCACTAGACTCATGTTAACAAAGTCTACAACGAAGGCTGACAAAGTTTGGGAGAGACAGAGTTTGGAAGTTGGGACCTACCAAGGTAGATGGGCTTTAAGAACATCTTGGTCTTTCCACATATCTGCAATAGCAAAGTATATCACTAAGTCTGCACAAGTTTGAGGTAATGACCCCATAATTAAACTGCCTACTAAAATAAGAATCAATAGTCTTTAGAGAAAGATCATAGAATCCATGTTCTTATAGGGCATTATTAAATATGTAGTATTCAATAACAAAAAGCACTAGACATAGAAAGAAAAAGGAAAATACAGTGTATAGTTATGAAAACATGTAGTTAGGAGAAGCAGAAATGGCACAGATGTTGGATATAACATATTCAGACTTTAAGGCAGCTATTGTAAATATTTTCAAAGAAATAAAGATGTAGTCAAAGGGCATAGGAAAATAGAGCCCTAATGAGTAAACAAATAGAGAATCTCAGCAGTCATGTGAAAACTAATGAAAAAGACAACATGGAAATTTTAGAACTGAATAATATGTTAGCTGAAATGGAAGATTCGCTGGATGGTGGGAGTGTAGACTGGTGTGGCATTCTGGATAGCAACTTGGAATTATTTGGTCAAACTAAGAATATTCATACTCCTTGATGTAGTTTCTCTTCTGTTCATCACACCCTATATGGAAAATTTAAAAACTTAAGCACAAACTGGGGAAGATATTTGTAACACATGTAATATAGATGAAGAATTAGCATCCAGTATATATAAAGAACTCCTATAAATCAGTGAGAAAGAGAGAGACAGAGAGAGCAAAAAAGCAAGAGAGAGTGAATGAGAGACCATCTAATAAAATAGCAAGAGAACTAGTAGGCAGTTCACGAAGAGAACATGGCAAGACTAATAAAACCATGAAAAAGTGCTGAATCTCAATAATAAGAAGAGATGCAAAGTAAATCCACAATGAGATACTTGGACTACATACACCCAAATATACAAACATTAAACACCTAAACAATACCAAATGTTGGTGAAGATGTGGGAAAATAAGAACTCTTATACACTCTCGGCAGGAACATAAATTGGTACAACTACTTTGGAAAACGGTGTGGCATCACTAATTAAAATCCCATGTGCAAAACCTAATACCGAGTCAATCCACTCCCACTGGAGCATGCATGCGCTCTAGTAGACATGTATTAGAATGTTCATAACAACATGTGAATAATAGCTAAAAATGGAATCAGTGCAAGTGACCATCAATAGTTAAAAGAATAAATAAATAAATATTCATATATTGGAGTACTAGCCAACAATAGAAAAAAACTTCTGCTATACAGTGTCAATATTGGGTGAGTCTCACAACACAATAGTAAATGACAGAAGCAAGTCACAGGAAAACACGAGTAGTGTTAATTTCACTGATAAAGCATCAATAACAGGAAACAAAAATGTCTAGTTTAGGAATGCATACTTGAATAGCAAAAGTACTTAGAAAGAGAAAGGAATTATTGTAACAAAAGTCAGGGTAGCAGTTACTTCCAGGGCAGGGAAGGCAATGCAATGGTTGGGGGCATTTCTAAGGTTCTAGTAATGTTTTATTTCTTAATCTAGGTATTAGTTGCACAATGATTTGCTTTATTGTTTAAGATGAACGTGTTTTATACATTTCTGTATGTGTAATATATTTCACCCTAAAAATGATTTTTAAAATGACTGGATTGGACCAATCTCTTAGGTTCTTTTAATCTTTGATGGTTTATGGCCCAAGCCCTTCCCAACTGGATTTATTGTTGGCCCTGCATTGACAGTTCAATTTAAGCATACACAGTGGATTAGGGAACCTTGAAGAGAGAGGGGGATGCACTAATAGAATCATAGAGTAGGAGTCTAGGAAGAGGAACATGGTCTGATTCAAGCCCCAATTGTCAGGGACGCAATTGGGGTTTTACATGAAAGGTCCTGAGTTCCAGTGCTGGTTCTCTCTTCAACTTGGGCAAGCCTCTTCTCTGATCCTCAATTTCCTCATGCTGGCTTTGTAAACTGTACTGTGAAATTCAAATAGAAAACCAACATTAAAAAAAAAAAAAAAAGAAAACCAACATTAATCATTATTCTTTTACAGTTGTGGAAACTGAGGCCTCACTGGGACTCCAGTAGCCCAAGGTGTAATCGCCACGTTGGAACTCAGGGCTCCTGAGTCCAGCTCCCTGACCTCGGCACTGTCCCACTACACAAACCCCAGGCTATTCTCGCCTTTGTCCAGCTGTGCGCCCATCTTTTGATGTCACAGAACAGCCCCGCCCCACCCCACCCCACCCCACCCCACCCCACCCCACCCCACCCCTTCGGAAGCCACGCCTCCTCGCGTGGCCCCGCCTCAGGCGTTCTCCGAGCCCCGCCCCCAGCCGCTCGCCGAGGAGTGGCGGCTCCCGCGCGTCCCCGTCCGGCCTCTCTTCCGGCCCCGCCCCCTTGGCTGCCATGACAACGAGTCCACGCCCCGCGCACAGCTTCTGCTCCGGCGGGACCCAGGCTGGACCGCGGGCCCCGGCCTGGGGGCCACAGCTGCCACCGCCGCCACCTCGTCTCCTCCCCGTCCCCGCCCCGCCCCGCGTCTCCTCGCCTCACTCGGGCCCGCGGCCGGGGTCAGTCCCCGCCGCCCCACCCCGCGCGGATGCCGAAGGTGAAGGCGCTGCAATGCGCTCTGGCGCTGGAGATCCGCTCCGTGAGTACCGGTCGCCCCCACAACCCCCGTCGCCTGGGTGTCACCGAGTCTCCGGCGTTTATTCGGGGACGCTTCCCTCGTTCATCTCCTTGAAGCCCGAGTCACTTCAAAAGCTACGTTAGCCTCTGAATCATTCCTCGGGAGCCTCGACCCGTGGCCCCTGGGTCTCCTCCCTCTGCAAAATCCTGAACGCCCTCCCACTCCAGCCACGCAGAGCTCTGACCGTCCCCACCCCCACCTCCGTTCTCCTCGCTGTATCCCAGCTTCCAGTTGGGGGTCCTTCAGATCATTTACAAACCACTTCCTCTTCCAAAGGCCTCCTCGCCCTGCCCCTAACTTTCCAGTGAATCGGGTGGTAGGCTTCTCTTTACATTCCTCTTCTCTTAGAAAGAGTATTACTGGCCCCCTTTCTCCCCAGTCTCCAAGGGGGTACGTTTCCTCTCAAATCACGGCAGGCAGGTTCTTTCGGTCAAATTTCAAGCTTCTGATTCGTGAAGGGGCCTTTACTCTCAGTCTTCAGTGTGGAATCCTCACACCCAGCAACCAAACTGTGTCAGCACTGCACAAAGCACCCTGCCTTGTCCTCCAGGGCCAACCCCTCAGAAATCATTTCAGGACCCTCCTGGCTGTGAGAGGGATCCCTTATCCCTTATCCTTCCTGTCACGCCAAGAAACGCAACAGCTTTTACAGAGAAACTGCTCACTCTGTGAACTTGCTGGAGAGGAGCAGCAACCCCACCCCCAGTCACTCTCCAGATTGGCTCCAGAGGATCCTGTCCCCCAACCTGCTCTGGAAATCCAGCTGAGGCATTGAACCCCCTTGTGCTTCCTCAGGGGAAGGGGCTTGGATCTCTCCATGGTATGAGAAAACTCCATCCCTTTTAATCATCCCGGAAGACCCTTCCGCAGGTTTTAAAACTACTTCCTCTTCATTCTTTACAGAGTCCTCTCGTTTTCGTCTTCAGATGAAAGCTCCAGCTTGTCTCTTTTAGAGGAAATCCCAGAGAGCCTTTCCATACCCCCATTTTAGACCTGCAAGCAGCTTGGAACCAAAATTCCCCACTCAGCCCCCTTTCTCTCCTTCCACCCCTCCTAAGCCCTCTTGTGTCTCAACTCTGATCTCCCAGCAACACTGGGGGCAGGTATGTGTGAGTGTCTTTAAATATCCAACACCAGGCCTCTGAGTGCTGCCCAGAGAAGCCCTCCCCACTTGCTTCCTGCACACCCTGCACACCCTGCCTGCAGGCCTCTCTCTGGACTTAACCCACCCTTGGCCACCCCTGCTCTCCTGGCTGTCCTTCCTCGAATTAGAATGAGGCCTCTGCAACACTGTCGCTGAAACTCCAAGTCACAAGACTCTTCTAGGTCTTTTGTTAGGTCTTAAAGAAGGCAAGCCTGGGTAGGGCAAAGTGTGAGGCAGAGGGTGGAGGGAAAGAAAGTTTCTGGCACTCTTGGTTTATCTAAGCCTGCAGAGATTTTACCTTGCTGTGTGGGAAGGCACAGCCCTAGCTTCAGATGTTTTCATCCCACAGCTGCCAAAGTCGAGCAACTTTTTTGTAAAGTAAGATTCCTTTAGCAAAAGAATATAAGAAGCGTCCCAACTTCCTAAACCGCTCGGTCGGCCGTGCAGCCTCACCAGACTTTGTTACTGGCTGCTGCTTCCTCTGCTGCTAACCAATGGGGTGTAGATGCCCAGCAAGTACAGTTGCCCCACCCACTGGCTGCTGCTCCCCTTCCTTTGCCAGTACCCATCTTTAGGAGGAAGTACTTTGTTGTGACTGATTACTGCCTGAAGGAGTTGCAGAAATATATTTAATTTCAGTACCCTTTCTTTCTTGGTATTGGTTGTACTGCAGGAGGTGAATGACTGTGTAACGGACCTTGTGTTCATTGAGGCTAAAGAAATTAGGCAGGTGGAAACATCCCTATGTAACTTTTTTCATCAAACACTTGAGTCACAGAATTTTACAGTTCCAAAGATCCCAGATATCATTCGATTTATTCCTTTGTACAGGTGAAGCTTAGCATGGCTAGTTATTTGTTTACAGTTGCACAACTATTTAGGGGCAGATCTGCAACAAGATGCTAATTTTTCTGACCAGCAAAAAGCTGTTAAATAGCTCTGATGCTCAGAAGGAGCAAAAATGATCATTAGCAACCATTCAAGTTAAGCTTGATTAATTTGGCTTTGATTGAATAGATGAATTCTATGACCAGAGATATTTTTAACATCTTTTACATTTTAATTTCTTCTTTTCAACTTAATTTTTTTATGTTTACATGGTATAAAAGTCAAGACCCATAAAACGATATACTCAGAGTAGTTTCACATCCAGCCCTGTCTCCTCAAACCTACTTCCCATCCATAATCATCTGCTGTAGGTAATCATTTTTACTGGTTTCAGATTTATTCTTCTAGTATCTCCTTTTATAATATAACCAAACAGATACACATACATATACACACATACCATTCCCCTCACATATATTTTTTTCTTTGGTTCTTAATATAGTAGGTAGCATATTACATAAACTATTCTGCACATTTGCTTTTTTTTTTCCTTCACCTAATATATCTCAGAGATCACTCTGTTATCTATAAAAGTTGTCATCTTTACTTTCCAGCTTTTTATTGACATTTTTCAAGGATACAGGGTAGTTGAAAGAATAGTACAATGAAAACCTATGCCACGACCTATGAACATTAATTTGATTTATCTGTATGTATGTGTGTGTATGTATAAAATAAATGTGGCTCTTTTGCTGAAAATTTGGAAGTAAATTGTTGGTATCATAGTACGCCACTCCTAATCACTTCAACATCTTCTAAAAACAAGGACGTTGTTCTACATAACCACCATGCTATTATCTATCACACCTAAAACAATGAGTGACAATTTCTTAATATCTAGCCCATATTCGAGTCTTCCCAGTTGTCCCAAAAATAACTTGCATAGTTAATTTTTAAAAACGGGCATCCAATCAAGGTTTACATGTTACATTTGGTTGTTAGGTCTTTTAAGTCCATTTTAGTAGAGAACTGTTCTACTTTTTCATTCCCCATGATCTTTCCTTTCTTCCCCTCTAGTGGATTTAGATAAATGTATACACTCATGTAATCATACTTGGGTCAAGATTTAGAATACTTCTATCAAGCCATGAAATTCCCTTGTTCCTGTCAAGCCCCCTGCAGAGGGAACTACTATTCTGATTTCTGTTACTATAGATGTATATAGTAAATATATAGATGTATATATAAAACTTCGTATTAAATGGAGCCATATAGTTTGTAAATTTTGTGTCTGGCTTCTTTTGCTCAGCATATTTTTGAGATTCATCCATGTGACTGTGTGTATCAGCAGTTTGTTCCTTTATATTGAGGAGTTGTATTCTATTGTATGTGTATACTGCAACATTTTTTAGCCATTCTTTTTACTGATGATTATTTGGATTGTTACCAGGTGGTGGTTGTCATGGATAAATCTATGAACATTCATTCTTGTAAAAATCTTTCTGTGCACATTACCTTTTGAAGAGCCCATACTCAGATATTGAATATCCCATGTTGTGTTATTGTCTGAATTTTTTCCTTTTGTGGTGACATTTAATTTGTTCCCAGATCCTATAAACTGGAAATTAGACGTTTTATCTTTCCTTGTCTTTTGAAAGTGTGAAACTACATTCTCGTCTTCCCCCACCCCCTCCACAAGTGTTTTTTTTTGCTGCAGTCTTGTATTAGTAGCAACCTCATGTTTAATACGGTGGTAATATGAGAGCAAGAACATAGTAAACATGAAAGGTTTTGGTGTATAACACATTTTATGTTGCTCCACAGAGCCGTATGACTAGAGAGAAAATATATTGCTGGAAAGAAAGTGTGACTTTTCTCAATGAATTTTTGGAGAATGGTATAATAGGCCAAGTAACTTGTTTTTAAACAACAGCAAAATAATTATATTTCCCACCAGTTACATTTTTAATAGTTGAAACATCCTTTCTATGATATAGGAAGTATTTGTGCTGCTGCTTCTGTCTACCTTCTTTTTGTTATTTAGTAGTTCAATTTTCATGAGATTATTTGGGAGAAGGGAAGAAATTGGAGAGTGAAAAATAAAGCCCAATGCCTGGGCAGTGAAACCAGCCAGTTTGCTTTACGTGAATAGTGTCAGTTTGGGGTTAGTTCATATATTATATATAATATCTATATCTATATTATATTATATATTATATATATATTTCTTCTCTGTATTCTCTTCACCTCTTTACCGCACTCAAATTATAGAGAACATTGGGGCAAACAGATCTGGGTCCTTCCTTCTCAGTCGCTACTTATCTAAACATTGGTGATCCTCATCTAAGTTTCTGTGGAGTGGTGTCTCACAATTGTGCTACAGTTGGTGGGAAATTTCCCTGGAATATAGACTTTTAAAAACTTTAAGTAAGAAATACTTCCAACTTACAGGAAAAATAAAACTGAATACTATGATTCCACCCTCTCCACACCCTGATTTAACAAATGCTACATTTTACATGTTTGCTGCAGATTTCATTTTTAAGAAATAAAATGTTACAGATATAGTTAAGGCCCCCTTTGTATATCTTTCTGACTCCTGTTTTTCTCCTTCCCTTCCTAAAGGTAACATAATCAGTATCCTGAAGTTGGAGCGTATTCTTTTGATTCTGGTTTTGTACTTTTACTATATATTTGTGTATGTCTATGTGCTACTTATACTATTGTTTTGTTTTAAAACTTTACACAAATGGTATTTTACTATGTATCCTGCATACCTGTTTTTTCCAGTTCAGTTTTTAAAATTTGTCAGTGTTGATTCTTTCAGATCAAGTTCATTTCCTTAATTGCTATATAATACTGTTTATTTTTATAATGATGATTAATTTTTATTCCTTTATTAATAGACTTTTTAAAATTTTATTATTGGGTGCCCGGGTGGCTCAGTTGATAAAGCGTCTGACTTCGGCTCAGGGGATGATCTTGTAGCTCATGGGTTCAAGCCCCCCATTGGGCTCTGTGTTGACAGCTTGGAGCCTGGAGCCTGCTTTGGATTCTGTGTCTCCCTCTCTCTCTCTCTGTCCCTCCCCATTTCACATTCTGTCTGTCTGTCTCTCTCTCAAAAATAAATAAACATTAAAAAATGTTTAAGTAAATAAATGAATAAATAAATTTTATTATTAATTAGTTAATTTAATGTTTATTCATTTTTGATAATAATTTCAGGAATAGAATTTAGTGATTCATCACTTACATATAACACCCAGTGCTCATCACAACAAGCGCCCTCCTTAATTTAGGCCCCTCACCCATTTACCCCTTCCCCACACCCAACAACCACCCCCCCAGCAACCCTCAGTTTGTTCTCTGTATTTAAGAGTCTTTTATTGTCTCCCCTCTATTTTTTTTAAATTTTGTTATTTTTGCTTCCCTTCCTTATGTTCATCTGGTTTGTATCTAAATTCCACGTATGAGTGAAATCATATGATAATTTGTCTTTCTCTGACTGACTCTGACTTACTTAGCATAATACATGCTAGTGCTAGTTCCAGCCATGTAGTTGCAAATGGCAAGATTTCATTCTTTTTGATCACTGAGTAATATTCCATTGTGTGTGTGTGTGTGTGTGTGTGTGTGTGAGATATATATCACATTTTCTTTATCCATTCATCAGTCGATGGACATTTGGGCTCTTTCCATACTTTGGCTATTGTCGATAGTGCTGCTATAAACATTGGGGTGCATGTGCCCCTTCGAAACCGTATCCTTTGGATAAATACCTAGTAGTGCAATTGCTGGGTTATAGGATGGTTCTATTTTTAATTTTTTGAGGAACCTCCATACTGTTTTCCAGAGTAACTGCACCAATTTGCATTCCCACCAGCAGTGCAAAAGGGTTCCTCTTTCTCAGCATCCTTGCCAACATCTGTTGTTGCCTGAAGTGTTAATTTTAGCCATTGTGAAAGGTGTGAGGTGGTATCTCATTGTGGTTTTGATTTGTATTTCCCCGGTGATGAGTGATGTTGAGCATCTTTTTTTTTTTTAACGTTTATTTATTTTTGAGACAGAGAGAGACAGAGCATGAACCGGGGAGGGTCAGAGAGAGAGGGAGACACAGAATCTGAAACGGGCTCCAGGCTCTGAGCCGTCAGCACAGAGCCCGACGCGGGGCTCAAACTCACAGACCGTGAGATCATGACCTGAGCCGAAGTCGGACGCTTAACCGACTGAGCCACCCAGGCGCCTTGTTGAGCATCTTTTCAAGTGTCTGTTAGCCACCTGGATGTCTTTTGTGGAAAAGTGTCTATTCATGTCTTTTACCCATTCCTTCATTGGATTATTTGTTTTTTGGGTGTTGAGTTTGATAAGTTCTTTACAGATTTTGGATACTAACCCTTTATCTGATATGTCATTTGCAAAGATCTTTTCCCAATATGTTGGTTGCCTTTTAGTTTTGCTGATTGTTTCCTTCACTGTGCAGAAGCTTTTTATCTTGATGAGATCCCAATAGTTTATTTTTGCTTTTGTTTCCCTGGCCTCTGGAGACATGTCAAGTAAGAAGTTGCTGCGGCTGAGGTCAGAGAGAGATTGTTGCCTGTTTTCTCCTCTAGGATTTTGATGACTTCCTGTCTTACATTTAGGTCTTTCATCCATTTTGAGTTTATTTTTGTGTATGGTGTAAGAAAGTGGTCCAGGTTCATTCTTCTGTGTGTCGCCGTCCAGTTTTCCCAACATCATTTGCTGAAGAGACTGTCTTTTTTCCATCTATTATTATTTTTAAATTTTTTTTAATGTTTATTTATTTTTGAAGGAGAGAGAGACAGAGTGTGAGTGGGGGAGGGGCAGAGAGGAAGAGGGAGACACAGAATCCTTAGCAGGCTCCAGACTCTGAGCTGTCAGCACAGAACCCGATGCAGGGCTCGAACTCACAAACCGCGAGATCATGACCTGAGTGGAAGTTGGACGCCCAACTGACTGAACCACCCAAGCGCCCCCTCCGTCTATTATTGATAGACTTTTAAATGCCAGTGGAATTTGTTGGGCTACCTTTGTTTGCCTTAGTAGTTGGGGGGTCCTGTTGGTGTTCATTGTCTAGTATTCTGCATGACTTGAATGTCCTATTGAATATGTAGATGAAAACCTGTATATAATTATTGGAAGTTAAGAATCTAACTTTGTTTTACGTATAAACACAAAATCTTTTTTCTTTTTTTTTTTGAAAGGTGGTAAAATACAGTGAATTTTCCAGGAATACAATTGTAGTGTAAATTGAGGAGAGTATACTTTGTTTTGTTTGGAACTCTGTGAAGAGTTTACTTTTTTTGGAAAATCAAGGCACCAACGGCAGCACTGCTTGTGTTTGAGTTGCCAACATGGGCGCCTATCATTCTGCTTTTGAAACTATCCGTATTATGTAGACTCAGTGTATAGGTGTAAATATTATATTTTCTAGCTTAGTCCTGCCTGAGCATTGACATGTAGAAATAGATATTTTATTATAAATTATTTTTCTATACATATAATTTTTTTTTCAGTTAGGGCATTGGTTTATTTTTTTAGTCACACGTATAGGTAAATTGCACAGTGTTGCACAGGAGGGTTTTGAATCTTTAAAAATTTTTTTCTTAATGTTTATTTATTTTTGACTGAGAGAGAGACAGAGCATGAGCAGAGGAGGGGCAGAGAGAGAAGGAGACACAGATTCTGAAGCAGGCTCTAGGCTCCGAGCTGTCAGCACAGAGCCAGACATGGGGCTTGAACTCACGAACTGTGAGATCATGACCTGAGCCGAAGTCAGACGCCCAACTGACTGAGCCCCCCAGACGCCCCAGGAGGGTTTTGAATCTCATAGATACAGGCCCAGTGCTCTAGGCACTAGATTTAGAAATGGAACTATGGGGGCTCAGGAAATTGTGTTAGTTTCATAGGGTGCTATAACACATGTCCACAAACTTGGTGTCTTAAGACAAGTTTGTCTTCACATTGCTCACATTTCTGGAGGGCAGAAGTCCAAAATAAAATTATCAGCAGGGCCCAGTACTCCTTCAGAAGGATCTGGAAGTGGAGGTGGGGTTGGGGGAAGGTTGTTCTTCCAGTTTCTGATGGCTCTAGGCATTTCTTGGATTACTATTGTATAACTCCAACCTCCAATCCCAGCGTTTTCATTTTCTGTGAATAGCCAGTTTATATCCTTTGCCCTTAGCAATCCCAGAGGTTTTTTTCTTTTTTTTCCATCTTGTTGACTATATCTTGGATAGTAGCCTATTGGTTATATGTAATGTAAATTTCAAAGATCTTCTAGTTGAACTTTTTTACTTTGTTTTTCCTGTCTTTAGCAGACAGCTTTTTCTTTTCTTTTCCCTTTTCTTTTCTTTTCTTTTCTTTCTTTCTTTCTTTGTCACTGGTAAACAAAGAATGCTATTGATTTTTTTAAGTTAACTGTTTATGGAACTCTATGTTCAGCAAGTGCACAAATCCTATGTGTGTAATTACCACCTGGATCAATAATTAGAATATCATCAGCACCCCAGATTGTGCCCTTGTGCTCCATCCCTCTCAGTCATTCCTCCTGTCACCTCCTCTCCCAAAGATAATCACTATCATGACTTCTATCACAATATATAGTAAACTCTTGGTTTGCGAGCATAATTTGTTCTGGAAACATGCTTGTAATCCAAAGCACTTGTATATCAAAGCGAATTTCCCCATAAGAAATAATGGAAACTTAGATGATTTGTTCCACAACCCAAAAATATTCATATAGAAATGATTACAATGCTGTAATATAATACAAAATAATAAAGAAAATACAAAATATAAAGAAAAATAAAGAAATTAACCTGCAGTTACCTTTGAAAACCTTCATGGCTGGTGTGAGGGAGACGAGAGAGGAGGGTCATTCTGTAAGATGACTTTCACTATCACTAATGGAGTCACTGCTATCTGTTGGCTTAATGAGATCTTTTCCTGCCGTTGTATATGGGGGGACCATTGTATATGCTTGCATGAATGTTAACTACAGTACAGCATTAATAAACTCTTGTCATATACCATATTTAATGAAATTGGCAATAAGGCAGCAGAGGAAAGGGTCTATATCTGCAAGCAGCCTGACCTAGAATGAAGCAAAGCATTCCTCACCTTACTCTTATATGGAAAAGCAAAGGACTGTCCATAGGTGCTTTGAAGTGACAAATAATACACTAGTGCCAGTTGTGGGCATCTTCCAGTGTTCTGAAAAATCACTGATTTCTACCCAACACTGCAGCCTGAGACTGAGCATTTGAGCATGGGAGACGATCACCCATAATCCCGTAATGAGAGAGACTGAGAGAGAGAGAGAGATGAACCATTGGCCCAGTTGTGATCATGTGACATTCAACATCATGTACTACTTGTATTGTAAATAGAAACATGGCTCGTTTGTCAACTTAGAATTTATTATACATGTTTGCTCATCTTGAAGAACACTTGTAGAGCAAGTTACTCTTAATCCAAGGTTTTACTGTAATTTGAATGTTTGAAATCTTTCTCTCTCTCCCCGGTATGAACTTTTTCAGTGGACATTCCTCACACATACTTTGTTAAATTTATACCTAAGTACTACATACTTAAGGTTTTAATGTTACTGTAAATGCTGTTTTTTTAATTTATTTTTAATATTTTAAATATACTTTATTATCAAATTGTAAATGCTATTTTAAAAAATTTCATTTTGTAAGTGTTGCTGGTGCAGAGAAATAACGTTGATTTTTGCATATTGAACTTCTATCCTGTGACATCAGATTCCTTCCTTATTTCTAGTAGTTTATTTGTAGATTGTAGACTACAGTTAGGTGGTCTACAAATACTGTTTCACTTTTTACTTTTCAATCCGTGTACCTTTTATTTCTTTTCTTTTTTTAATTTTTATTTTTTAATTATTATTTTTTTAACATTTATTCATCTTTGAGAGACAGAGAGAGAGAGACAGAGCATGAGCAAGGAAGGGGTAGAGAGAGGGAGACACAGAATCGGAAGCAGGCTCCAGGCTCTGAGCTGTCAGCACAGAGCCTGGTGTGGGGCTCGAACTCACGAACTGTGAGTTCATGACCTGAGCCGAAGTCAGACACCCAGCTGCCCCTTATTTCTTTTATTTTAAAATTTCTTTTTCTTGTCTTTTTGCACTGGCCAGGACCTATTTATTGTACACTGTTAAATAGAAGTGTTGAGCATGGACATACTAACCTTTTTGCTGATATTGGGGAAGCATTCAGTTTTTCAACATTATATGTGGCATCAAATTCAGGCTTTTCATATTCTTTATCAATTGAAGAAATTTCCTTCAGTTCTTAGTTTGCTAGAGCTTTCATCATAAATGGGGCTTAATTGTGTCAAATGCTTTTTCTGCAAAAGAAGAACTGAAGGAAATTTCAAGATTAAAGCTATAATACACTTTTTAGAAGTGATTTAATTATATCTAACACATTTTTATATGTTTGTCTTTTCATTTTCATGCAGTTCAAAGTATTTTTTAATTTGTCTTATAATTTCTTCTCTGACTCATAGAAGTGATTTAGGAATATATTGTTTGATTTCCAAATATTCAGATTTTTTCCAGATATTTTTCCTCTTATTTATTTCCAGTTTAATGGGGTTACAGAAAATAATCTGCGTGATTTCATTTTATGTTTATTGAGATTTATATGGCTCACAATATCCTCTTTCTTGATGAATGTTTTCATGTGCACTTGGAAAAAAATGTGTATCCTTCTGCTGTTGGCTGGAATATTAAGTAAACGTCACTAGGTCAAATTACTTGAATGTTATTCACATTTTCTATACCTTTAATGATCTTTTTTTTAACTAAAAAATTTTTTTTGACGTTTTATTTTATTTTTTGAGAGACAGAGAGAGATAGAGCACTAGCAGGGGAGGGGCAGAGAGAGAGGGAGACGAATCAGGCTTCAGGCTCTGAGCTGTCAGTGCAGAGCGTGATGCGAGGCTTGTACCCATGAATGCAAGATCATGACCTGAGCCGAAGTCGGATGCTCAACCGACTGAGCTGGTTAGGCACCCCTAATGATCTTTTCAAAAACTTTTTAAAATGTTTATTTTTGAGAGATAGCATGTTTGGGGAGTGGGGTGTGGAGGGAGAGAGAGAGACCAGGTATCCAAAACAGAGTCTGTGCTGTCATCCCAGAGCCCCATGTGGGGCTCAGACTCTTGAGGTCATGACCTGAGCTGATGTCAAACACTTAACTGCCTGAACCACCCAGCCGCCCCTTTAATGATTTTTTTGACTGCTTATTTTATCAGTTACTGAGAGTAAGGTATTGAAATTCAGTTATATACTGTACTTTTTACTTCCTTTACTTTAATACTGTATTATTAATTGCTTACACATTTAATTTTGTTATATCTTCTTGATAAATCAAATTTTTTAATCAGTATGTAATGTTTCACTTTAACCTTGGTAATCTTTCTCTTTTTCTGAAGTTTATTTTATGTCACATTAAGGCTGTTACTGGGGCGCCTGGATGGCTCATTCAGTGAAGCATCACGATCTCATGGTTTGTGAGTTCAAGCCCTGCCTGGGGCTCTGTGCCTATAGCACAGGGCTTGTTTGGGATTCTGTCTCCCTTTCTCTCTGCCCCTCTCCCACTTGCTCTCTATATCTGTCCCGAAATGAATACAATTTTTAAAAAAAGACTATCGCTCCAGCTTTATTATGACTAGTGAAAGCATGGTATACCTTTTTATATCATTTCGCTTTTATCATGAATCTTTAAATAAAAAAAAATTAAGATATAATCCACATATATAAAATGCACCCATTTAAAGTGTAAAATCACAGATGCCTGGATGACTCAGTCGGTTGAATATCCGACTCTTGATTTTGGCTCAGGTCACGATCCCAGAGTTGTGGGATCGAGCCCCATGCCAATAGAGCTCTACGCTCAGTGTGGAGACTTCTTAAGATTCTCTCTCTGTATCCCTCTGCCCTTCTTCCCCACTTGTGCTCACCCTCTTTCTCAAATAAAAAGTAAAAAAATAAAGTGTAAATTCAGTGAATTTTAACATATTCACAAAGTTGTAAAACAATCACCACTAATTGCAGAGCATTTTCAGCACCCTATAAAGAAATCCCATACTTGTGAGCTGTCATTCCTCATTCTCCCTCTTCCTTGAGGCCCTGGATACCACTAGTTGATTTTCTGACATTTATATAAATGGAATCAATCATACAATATGTGGCCTTTTGTGTCTGGCTTCTTAGCGTGTTTGTAAGGTTCATTCATGTAGCATCTGTCAGTACTTTATTTTTATGGTCAGATAATATTCTGTTGTATGGGTATACTACATTTTGCTAATCCATTCTTAAGTTGATGGACATTTGGATTGTATCTATTTTGTGGCTATTGTGTATCTATCTATGTGGCTATTGTGAATAATGCTGCTATACTCTTGTATGTGTTTTGGGGTTGCCATATGTTTTCAGCACTCCTGGATGTATACCTAGGAATTGCTGAATCTTATACTAACTCTGTTTAGTTTTTTTCATAAACTGCTGGACTTTTTTCCACAGTGGCTGTGCCTTCAATACATTTCCGTCAGCAAAGTGTAGGGGTTCCAATTTTTTTGTCGTGCTCCCCAACACTTGTTTTTGTCTTATATTTTTGATTGTAGTCATCATAGCAGATACGAAGAGGTATCTCATTATGGTTTTGATTTATATTTCCCTAATAGCTAATGATGTTGAACATTTTTCATGAGTTTGTTGGCCATTTGTTTATCTTCTTTGGAGAGATGGCTGTCTTTTTTTGCTTCATGTATTTTGGAGCTCTGTTAAGTGTACGTATGTTTGTAATTGTTATGTCTTCTTGAAATATGTCTTATATGTATTTTTAATTGTTATGTCATTATAAAACGTCCTTTTGTTTCTAGAATCGATTTTTGTTTTAATGTCTATTTTGTCTGATATTAGCATAACCACTGCTGCTCTTCTCTGATTGCTGCTTAATTTTTTCCATTCTTTTACTATCAACTCATTTGTTTCTTTGAATCTAAAGTGTGACTCCTGTAGGGGCACCTACAAGAGTGCCCTTGGGTAGCTCAGTTGCTTGAATGTCTGACTCTTGATTTCAACTCAGGTCATGACTCAGGGTCATGGGATTGAACCCCATGTTGGGCTGTGCACTGAGCTTGGAGCCTGCTTACGATTTTCTTTCTCCCTCTCTGTCTGCACCTCCCCTGTTCATTCCCTCTCCCTCTCTCTCTCTCAAGTAAAATTAAAAATAAAATATTTAAAGTGTGTCTCTTAACGTTTATTTATTTTTGAGACAGAGAGAGACAGAGCATGAACGGGGAAGGGGCAGAGAGACAGGGAGACACAGAATCCGAAACAGGCTCCAGGCTCTGAGCAGTCAGCACAGAGCCCGATGCGGGGCTCGAACTCACGGACCGCGAGATCGTGACCTGAGCCGAAGTCGGACGCTTAACCGACTGAGCCACCCAGGTGCCCCTAAAGTGTGTCTCTTATAGACAACGTATAGTTGGATTATAGTTTTTATCCATTTTGCCAGGTTCTCCTTTTGACTGGAGTAGTTGGTCAATTTACCTTTAATTTACATAATCACAGATAAGGTAGGATTTGCCTCTTTCATTTTACTGTTTGTTTTCTGCATGTCTTATGTCTTTGTTTGTTTCTATGTTTCTGCCTTGATGTCTTTTGAGTTAACTGTTTTCTAGTGTACCATTTTAATTCCTTTGTTTCTATTACTATATTGTTTTAGTTATTAGTGATGATTGTTTTGGGGCTCACAATTAACATCTCCATTTATTATAGCAATCTAGTATGGATTGATACCAATTTAATTTCAATGGTACACAAAATTTTTGTTTCTGTTGAGTTCCATTCTCGTCTTCTTCATGACTTTATTGTCATACAATTTATATCTTTATACATACAAGCCTCACCAACGTAGCTTAATATTTGCTGCCTTACGTAATTTTATCTAATTTTATTTTTTAAAATATTTATTTATTTTGAGAGAGGATGCATGTGAGCGGCAGAGAGAAAGGGAGAGAGAGAACCCCATGCAGGCTCTGCACTGTCAACACAGAGCCCAACGTGGGGCTTGATCTCAAGAACTGTGAGGTCATGACCTGAGCTGAAATCAAGAGTCAGATGCTTAACCAACTGAGCCATCAAGGCACCCCTATGTAATTTTATTTTAAATAAGGATGGAGAAATAAGACAAAAAAATTTTGTACTGTTGTTATATTTATATATGCAGTTCCTTTCCAGATGCTCTGTATTTTTTCATGTGGATTTGAGTTACTGTCTAGTGTCCTTGCATTTCCAATGAAGGATTCTCTTTAGTATATTTTGTAGGGAAGTTCTGCTAATGATGAATTATCTGTGTTTATCCAAGGATGTCTTAATTTTCCTTTTTTTTGAAGGGAAATTTTTCTCAATATTGATTCCTATTTCAAGAAAGCCTTCTTTCAGCATTTTGGAATAAGTCATCCCACTTCCTTCTGGCTTCATGTTTCTGATACAAAAGCACCTGTTAATCCTATTGAGGATTTTTGGTACCTACTGAATCACTTCTCTTGTGTTGCATTTAAGATTCTCTCTTCATCTTTGTCTTTTGAAAGTTTGGTTATGATGTATGTGGTTTGGAGTTCTTTGAGCTTGTTGGATGTAGATTGCTTTTCTTTAAATTATGGAAGTTTTGGTCCAATATTTCAAATATTTCTGGCCCTTTCTCCTTTCATTCTGTGGATCATATTATATCTATGTTGTTGTACTTGATGGTATCCCACAGGTCTCTGAGATTCTGTTCATTTTTATTTTTTCTTTCTGTTCCTCAGGCTGAAGAATCTCAATTGCCATATTTTCAGGTTCACTTATTCTTACTTCTGCTAGCTTCTCTAGTGATTTTTTCCATGTCGTGCCATATACTTTCAACTCTAGAATTTCTATTTGGTTCTTTCAAAAAATAATTTCTGTTTATTTGTTGATATTCTTTCTTTGATGAGACATCATTGCTATGTTGCCATACTTGCCTTTAGATCTTTAGACAAGGTTTCCTTTAGCTCTTTGTGCATATTTATAGTAGATTTAAAGTCTTTGTTTAGTAAGCCCAACTTCTAGGCTTACTCAAAGACAGTTTCTATTGATTACCTTTTCCTGTGTGTATGGTTTATACTCTTGTTTCTTTGCATGTGATATTTTTTATTGAAAATTGAACATTTTGAGTAATATAATAAGGAACTCTGTAAATCAGACTCCCTACTTCTCAGGGTTTATTGTTTGCTGTTGTTTGCTGTTGCTTTTTGTTTGTTTAGTTACTTTACTGAGTTAAAGTCTGTATTCTTTGTCACATGTGGCCACCAAAGTCTCTGGTTAGCTTCATGGCTTGCTAATGATGGTATTAAGGATATATATATCCTTAAATGTCTTGAACCAGTAAGTCTCCCAGTCTTTGCTGAGGATCTCTGTATGCTTGTTGGGGCATGCTTTCTATGTACCACAGGCAATTTACAACTCTGTCTTAGCCTTCATTTCCAACTATCTCAAAGCCTCAAGGTCATCCAGAAGTAAGAGATTAGGGTTTCATCAGGTCATTTCTGCAAATGTGCACAGCCCTGCACATGTGCATGATCTTCTGAATTGCAAAGAATATATTATAGCTTGTCAAAAACAGCCTCCCCCCATACACCCATACACATGATTTTCCAGCTTTGCCTTTTAAGTATTTTGATCAGCTTGTAGTGTGCCTCAATTGGGATCACTGCCTCAGGCATCTGTGGTGTTAAACAATTGCTGCTGATTGTTTTTGACAATTGCCTTAGGGAGAAAGGCTGTTTGAGTAAACTCTAATTCAGGTCAAGTAGAGAATTCCTGTGAATGAGGATTTCCGGGATACTCTGAGACAGAGCAAATAATGGCAATTCCCTGGAGATGGGACTTTTGGGTAGCACAGAACCTGTTCTCCAGTGTCTGTGGGGTTGCTAGTTTTTATGACTACTCTAATTGTACGGATTTTGGTTTTCAAGGTTACAGAAGACCTGAGTAGAGGGGATTGGGAGTAGAATATGTTAACACACCACAATATCACTATTTTAACCAAAATTCATCTATTTGGTTAGCTGACCAAATGCTCTTCATATTTTTGCAAATCTCTGGTTAATTTCTAGAGCTGTAAAAAAGTTGATTTTGACAGTTTTTCGTAGTGTTCTCTTTGCTTTTATAGAGGGACTGAATTTTGGAGATATTTGCTCCACCATTCTGAAAGCACTTTTTCTATGTGTGTCTTTAACATGGTTTTTTTTTTTTTTTTTTTTTTTTTGCAGACAGCATATTGTGTCTTGCTTTTTTATCCAATCTGACAATTTCTGCCATTTAATTAGAATGCTTAGAATATTTGCATTCGTATAATTATCCATATGGGTGTTTTAAGTCAACTTCTTTGCTTTTTATTTTCTGTTTGTTTTATCTGATTTTCTTTACCCCCACCCCCCTCTCTTGCTTTCTTTTTGGGAAGCTACTGGGTGTTCTTTAAAGCATGGCAGAATTTGTAGAATTGTGGATGAGAAAAAGTCATGCCTTCTTGCATATATTACACATTGTAAAGAGAGTCCCTAGTTTCCAGTAGGACAATTAGAGCCGGTGCACTACTCAGTAGAAATATAATATGAACCACAAATTTAAGCCAAAGATGCAATTGAAAAATTTTGACAGCTATATTAAAAAAGTTAAAAGGAGTAGATAAATTAATTTTAACAATAATTTTATTTAAATCAATGTTTTCAAAGTGTTAGTTATTAATGAGATATTTTATGCTGGTTTTATAATGAGTTTTCAAAATCTTTCTGAACAAGTCTTCAAAATCTTGTATTTTATACTCATTGTCCATCTCAGTTTGGACTAGCTACAACTGTAGACATAAGTGGCTAGCAGCTACCACATTGGATAACATGGATTTAGAGGGATTCTAACAGGTTTGATTTTAATGAGGCAGAGTAGGAAATGAAGGTGATGGACAACATTATATTTGCTGAGGACCTTGATTTTAATAGATTTTAATAATCAGTAGGGAATATATCAGAACGGAAATTGGAAAATAGAATAAGAGGGAGATGGAGTATAAATATCTGGCATGGAAAATAATCTTAACTGCTACATACAAAGAGACCTGAAGTCTTGGTCATTTATTCAATGCAGTAATTTGTGTTGAGATGACAGATGTAGTGATTTTCAGCCTAACAATAACTATAGCTAGTATTGGTTGAATGCTCTGTTAGGCACTTTTCTAAGCACTTTTGAAAGTATTGTATTGATTGATTTTCTGTGTCACTTTAAGTAAGTAAATCACCTATACTTTCTTGGGGCTCTGTGGTTATTGTACGTAAAAAATCTGAAGCTATTTGATAATCTCGGAGCTTCTTAATACTGAAAGTCTGTGTTTTGGATACATTGATGAGAAAATAAAATTTCTATCCTCAGGGAATTTATAATTAAAGAGGTGAGTTGTACCTACTTAATTAAAATGCAGGGAGATAATAATTAGGCCTTAAGAGAACTACAAAATGCTATGAGAATCTAAAACATATTTATTTGAATATGGTAAATTCATAATAAATGTTTGAATTAGATTGAATCGAATAATGGTAGCTGGTGAGTCCAGAGTTTTGTGTAGGAGACGCAGTTGATGTAAGCCTTGGAAGGTGGTGAGTGTAAATGAGGCAGAGATGGAATGGAGTAGTAAGGAGTAGTAATCCAGATAATGGAAGAATGTAAGGTAGGACAGTAATGTGTATGTTTAGAGAACAATAAAAATATACTTTGATTGTATTATTGGGGGATGTTGAGTAATGTTACTATGTGGGTGGGTTGGATTCAAATCTTAGCCTTTAATATTTCTTTAAGGGTGTGGTTGATCACTGACAGTGAAATATGACTGGGACTGGGGAATCTGTGCTGTGGACTTTTTAGAAACACCATATTTTGTGCCTATACTTTGTGTCGATCATGAAGATAATGAAGTGCAATTTCATGTTTAAAAAATGTATCATTGGACTAGAAACTTATAATTCACTAGCTTTGAAACTCCGTCATATTGCGTTTGATGAGGGTGTATATGGGCTGCTATTTAGGATTATACAGGTCATATTTGTGCTTTTTATTGCTATTATTTTTGTCCTCTAGGATAGTGCTTTGTTTCTGCTGAGTCTTAATCCTTTGTGATTAAATGATGCTGAATAAGTTTATGTCAGCATTCAGCATAAAGTGGGTGCCTAAGGCTGACTGTTTAAAACTGTTAGTATCTGTCCCAAGAGCCAGTACACAGAGCTTCAAATGTGGAACAAATAACCAAATGGAGAATCATAGATTTCTCAGAGGGATGGAAGTTATAAAGGCATTTCATTTAACTCTGTAAACACGAGAATCTCTTTTCTTTTAATTTGTGCATCTTTTTATTGGCTTAGCAGACTAGTGTTTTTATGTAATGCCATGTCAGTTATTTCAGTAGGATAGTTCAGGGAATTCATAAAGCATTTACATCTCTCTATCTAATTTTGTTCAGGTAACTTGTCCAGGAGTGGTGCTGAAAGACAAGGAGGACATCTATCTTAGCATCTGTGTGTTTGGCCAATACAAAAAGACACAATGTGTCCCAGCCAATTTTCCACTGGTCTTCAATGCCAGAATGGTGTTTGAAAAGGTGAGTTCAAGTGACAGATCAAATATTAACAAATAATCAGTGTACTTCCAAATTTTTAATAAAAGCCCTAAAGACAAATTACTACTGACCATATATACTTTGATTTCATTGAAAAGGAGATTTGTAACTTAAATCTGGAAGCTTGAAAAGAAATATGCATTGTATTATTCATGAAATGAGTTGCCTTATTTTCATAATGGATCAGTTTATTTCTAAAATTGTGTTAGTGGGCTCTATGTAAAATAGAATATTTTATATTCTTGAATATTAAATAATAATTTTCACAACAAAGAGAAAGAGGAGACATTAATAGGTAAAAATAGATTTTATTTTACTTTTGGCTATCTTCTGGTACTTCTTTCTATGAGTTTCTTTTCTGTTTTTCCCTAAAACTGCTGCTTTTGGTTATTACCAATCGTATTCTTCACTTTATTTCCTTCTTTCCTTCTCTACTTTCCTCCTTCCTTCCCTCTCCTCCCCTTCCTTCTTTCTTTGTCCTCCCCTTCCTTCCTTCCTTTTCCTTCTCCTTTCCCTTTTCCTTTTCTGATAATTACCCACTTCCTGCTCTGTTTCATGCACTATTCTAGGCACTGGGTAAACAAGACAAACAGCCTCCCCACCTGGAGCTTTCCCTGTAATAGGAGAAACAGACAATAATGAAGTAAACACAGGAATAGAATAATTTTAGATAGTGATAAGTGTCATGAAAAGAATAAAGGGAGCGTGAGGGAACAGAGAGGAACTGAGGGATTCAGGGGATTATCTGTTTTAAAGGGTGGTCAGAGAAGATGATAACATTTAAGCTGAACTGAATTATGAGACAGTTATCAGTTATTTGAAGGTCTAGTGGAAAAGCGTTCCAAGCAGAGGAATAGCAAATATAAAGACTTCTTGCTGGGAATAAGCTTGATGAGTTGGAGGGGCACCAAGAAGGCCAGTATGACCATGGTGAACAACAGGGGAGGAGTTCAGATTAAGAAGCAGCCCTGGTGAAGTTGGAGAGGGAGAGCCAGCCAGCCATAATGTGTGTTTGTTTGATTGTCAGAGCTTCCATAGTGATCGTGGGAAGCAGAGAGGAAGTGACAGTTCTCAATAATGTCCAAAGTTTCTATGGATGAAAAAGGAATATTTTGGGAATGAGAGGGGAATTACAAAGACTATTTTATGTGTATGTACCTTTCACTTCCTCTTCTCCACCCTGCTTCCCTCTGTGTTCTCCCACTGTAGGTGTTCCCTGAAGCAGTAGACCCTGGAGATGTGGTTGCACAGCTTGAATGTAAGTTTGTAACTTTTAATTCCTGTTTCTAGGACATTTTAGAGTTCTGCTTAATCCTGGGTTAGATAAAAGTTAAAAAAAAGAGTCCATGAAGGATTTTAGAAATCTTGAGCTGAGACTTCTAAAACACTTTTTAAACGTTTTTCAGAATATACCTGGAAATAATAAAATGTGCACGTGCTGCAGAGTGACTAGGAATTTTTCCTTTTTCTATGTTAGATGTGCGGAAATCAAAGAGACTTACTTGAACTTTGTATTGATTTAGATGATATGAAGTGTTTTTGATGTAAAGATAGTGATTCACATTGTGTGGGGCTTTGCCCTGCAAACAAGCATATGCCTGTAACCTCAATGTATTACAAATTTCATAGAGTAAATAATAGAAGATTGAAGTAATGGTAGCTTGAAATATATATGATTTGTGTTTTATATTGCGTCCAATATGTTAATAAATTATTTGAAGTGACATTTTCAAGGCTGTGGATAATAGTAAATTCCTCAAAGTGTCAGGATTCAACTATAAAAAGATACAACTATTTTTGAGAGCAGCAATGCATGTATACATACTTGGGAATAAGTTATTCAAGCTCTGGGTATGAAATGAAAAGCTCTGTTATTTATCCTTGTAATTAGACATCTGGGATCACCAGTTTGGTCTAATATGGAACTGTGGATCAAAACACTGACAAAATTGGGCATCAGCAGTGTCACCTGTTCTTCCCCCCTTCTTCCATTGGGATGTTAGCAGTGTAGAAACATGGAACCTGGCACCATGCTGGAATCTAGGCATATGGGGAGGAATAGGGCCAGCTTATTGTCTTATCTTCATGAAACTTACAGTTTAATAATTATTCTCCAGAGAACTCTTTATGGCCAATGTTAACATCTTATTTATTTATTTATTTATTTATTTATTTATTTATTTAAAAAAATTTTTTTTTCAACGTTTTTTATTTTTATTTTTGGGACAGAGAGAGACAGAGCATGAACGGGGGAGGGGCAGAGAGAGAGGGAGACACAGAATCGGAAACAGGCTCCAGGCTCCGAGCCATCAGCCCAGAGCCTGACGCCGGGCTCAAACTCACGGACCGCGAGATCGTGACCTGGCTGAAGTCGGACGCTTAACCGACTGCGCCACCCAGGCGCCCCTTTATTTTTTTTATAGATGTTCTAGTTCTTGATATTCTTTCACTGTGGCAGATTAGCTAGGTGGCAGTTTGGTGCCAGTGGGTAAATGCTTTTTTAATATTTCTTGAACATCTTCTTCAGTATCTGGTCAATTGTGTTGTGTATCCTAGAAAATATAAACTCTAGTATTATCTAGTACTATGTGCATATTGTTATATATAAATATGAGGTAGTAATTTCATCATTCTGAAATTGTCTTGTTAAAAACATAATCCTTTTTTTCTATTTGATTTGAAATTTTGGGTCTATAAGAGTACTTATTGGTTTTTATTATTTGGAAACTTTCTTGCCTTGCTTTTCCTGATTTGGTTTTTCTCTTAGGTCTCTTTGTACCTTACTGATTCCACTTTTTGGTATCTTTCTCAAACTCATCTTTCTCTTCTCTGTCTTTAAGTATTATTATTCCACTGGCTTTACCTCTCTGATCTCTTAATTTATTTATTTTCTACTTTCTCCTTATATTCTACTCACCTAAGACATGGCTTCATGTATTTCCTATATTCTGATGACTTCCACATGAGTCTATCTCTGACCTCCCTTGAGAGCTGTGGCCCCCTTTTTCTTTTACTTTTTTTTTGTGTTAGTTTCTCTCAATGTCCAATAACCTTATTAATATGAAAAATTAAAAACATACTAAATGTGCAGTTATTTTTGCTTCCCTTCCCTTATGTTCATCTGTTTTCTATCTTAAATTCCACATGAATGAAATCATATGTTATTTGTCTTTCTCTGACTGACTTATTTTGCTTAGCGTAATACACTCTAGTTCCAACTACGTGGTTGCAAATGGCAAGATTTCATTCTTTTTGATTGCTGAGTAATATTCCATTGTGTGTGTGTGTGTGTGTGTGTGTGTGTGTGTGTGTGTGTGTGTATACACCACATCATCCTTATCCATTTATCAGTTGATGGACATTTGGGCTCTTTCCATACTTTGGGTATTGTCAATGGTGCTGCTATGAACATTGGGGTGCATGTGCCCTTCAAATCAGCACTCGTGTAGCCTTTGGATAAATACCTAGTAGTGAAATTCTACTAGGGGTAGAATCGCAGGGTAGTTCTGTTTTTAATTTTTGAGGGAACTTCCATAGCCTCTGTTTTTCATAGTGGCTGCACCAGTTTGCATTCCCACCAGCAGTGCAAAAGTGTTCCTCTTTAAAAATAAAATTTTTTTAATGTTATTTGTATTTGAGAGAGAGAAGAGACAGTGTGTGAGTGGGGGAGGGGCAGAGAGTGATGGAGACAGAATCTGAAGCAGGCTCTAGACTCTGAGCTATCAGAACAGAGCCTGACATGGGGCTTGAACTCCTGAGCCAAAGTCAGACACTTAGCTGACTGTCACCCACGTGCCCCAAAAGGGCTCTTCTTTCTCTGCATCCTCGCCAACATCTCTTGTTGCCTGAGTTGTTAATTTTAGCCAATGTGACAGGTGTGAGGTGATATCTCATTGTGGTTTTGATTTGTGTTTTCCTGATGATGAATGGTAGCATTTTTCCATGTGTCTGTTAACCATCTATCTGGGTGTCTTCTTTGGAAAAGTGTCTATTCATGTCTTTTGCCTATTTCTTCACTGGATTGTTTTTTTTGGGTGTTGAATTTGATACGTTCTTTATAGATTTTGGATACTAACCCTTTATCTGATGTGTCATTTGCAAATATCTTCTCCCATTCCATGGGTTGCCTTGTAGTTTTGTTGATTGTTTCTTTTGCTGTGAAGAAGCTTTTTACCTTGATGAGGTCCCAATAGTTCATTTTTGCTTTTGTTTTCCTTGTTTCCAGAGACATGTTGAGTAAGAAGTTGCTGCGACCAAGGAGATAGAGGTTGTTGCCAGTTTTCTCCTCTAGGATTTTGATGGTTTCCTGTCTTACATTTAGGTCTTTCATCCATTTTGAGTTTATTTTTGTGTATGGTATAAGAAAGTGCGTCCAGATTAATTCTTCTGCATGTCGCTGTCCAGTTTTCCCAGTACCACTTGCTGAAGAGAGTGTTCCATTGGATATTCTTTCCTGCTTTGTCAAAGATTAGTTGGCCATACGTTTGTGGGTCCATTTCTGGGTTTTCTATTCTGTTCCATTGATCCATGTGTCTATTCTTGTGCCAGTACCATACTGTCTTGATGATTACAGCTTTGTAATACTGCTTGAAGCCCAGAATTGTGATGCTTCCAGCTTTGGTTTTCTTTTTCAAGATTGCTTTGGCTATTCAGGGTCTTTGCTGGTTCCATACAAATTTTAGGATTGTTTGTTCTAGCTCTGTGAAGAATGCTGGTGTTATTTTGAGAGAGATTGCATTGAAATGTGGATTGCTTTGGGTAGTATAGATATTTTAATAATATTGTTCTTCCAATCCATGAGCATGGTAATGTTTTTCCATTTTTTTGTGTGTCTTCTTCAATTTCTTTCATAAGCTTTCTATAGTTTTCAGTGTATAGATTTTTCACCTCTTTGGTTAGATTTATATCTAGGTATTTTATGGTTTTTGGTGCAATTGTAAATGGGATCAATTCCTTGATTTCTCTTTCTGCTGCTTCATTATAGGTGTATAGAAATGCAACCGATTTCTGTAAATTCTGTAAATTATGAAAATTAATTAATTAATTTTCAGGAATAGAATTCAGTGATTCATCACTTACATATAACCATCCAGTGCTCATCCCAACCAGTGTCTTCCTTAATGCTCCTCACCCCTCTAACCTCTACCCCCTCCCAACACCCCACCAGCGACCCTCATTAATGGTTCTCTGTATTTAAGAGTCTCTTATGGTGTGTCTCCCTCTCTACTTTTATATTATTTTTGTTTCCCTGAACATTGATTTTATAGCCTGCTACTTTGCTGAGTTCATGTATCAGTCATAGGAGGATTTTGGTGGAGTGTTTTGGGTTTTCCACATAGAGTATCATGTAGTCCGCGAAGAGTGAAAAGTTTGACTTCCTCCTTGCTCTTTGTGATGCCTTTTATTTCTTTGTGTTGTCTGATTGCAGAGGCCAGGACTTTCAACATTATGTTGAATAACAGTGGTGAGAGTGGACATCCTTGTTGTGTTCCTTACCTTAGGGGGAAAGCTCTCAGTTTTTCCCTATTGAGGATATTATTAGCAGTGGTGCTTTCATATATGACCTTTATGATTTTGAGGTATGATCCTTCTATCCCTACTTTTTTGAAGGTTTTTATCAAGAAAGGATGCTGTATTTTGTCATATGCGTTTTCAGCATCTATTATTGAGACAATCATGTGATTCTTATCCTTTCTTTTATTAATGTTATGTATCACATTGATTGATTTGTGGATATTGAACCAGCCCTGCATCCTAGGAATAAATCCCACATGATCATGGTGAATAATTCTTTTAATGAATTGCTAGATCTGGTTTGCTAATATCTTATTGAGAATTTTTACATCCATGTTCATCAGGGAAATTGGTCTGTAGTTTTCCTTTTTAGTGAGGTCTTTGTCTGGTTCTGGAGTCAAAGTAATGTTGGCCTCGTAGAATGAGTTTGGAAGTTTTCTTTCCATTTCTATTTTTTGAAACAGTTTCAAAGAATAGGTGTTAACTCTTCTTTAAATGTTTGGTAGAATTCCCCTAGAAAGCCATCTGGCCCTAGACTCTTGTTTGTTGGGAGATTTTTGATTACTGATTCAATTTCTTTACTGGTTATGGGTCTGTTCAAATTTTCTATTTCTTCCTGTTTCAGTTTTGGTAGTGAACTAGGAATGGTATGTTTCTAGGAATTTATCCATTTCTTCCAGATTTCCTAATTTGTTGGCATGTAATTGCTCATAATATTCTCTTACTATTGTTTGTATTTCTGTGGTGTTGGTTGTGATCTCTCCTCTTTCATTTGTGATTTTATTTATTTGGGTCCTTTTTTTTGATCAGTTTGGCTAGGAATTTATCAATTTTTTTAATTCTTTCAAGGAACCAGCTCCTGGTTTCATTGATCTGTTCTGTTTTGGGTTTTTTTTTTGTTGTTGTTGTTGTTTTATTTTGATATCATTGATATCTGCTCTAATCTTTATTGTTTCCCTTCTTCTGTTGGTTTTGGGCTTTATTTGCTGTTCTTTTTCCAGCTCTTTTAGGTGTAAGGTTAGGTTGTGTATTTGAGACCTTTCTTCTTTTTTTAGGAGGGCCTGGATTGCTGTATACTTCACTCTTATGACCACCTTTGCTGCATCCCAAAGGTTTTGGATTGTCGTATTTTCATTTTCATTGGCTTCCATGAACTTTTTAATTTCCTCTTTAATTTATTGGTTAACCCATTCATTGTATAGTAGGATATTCTTTAATCTCCAAGTATTCTTGGTTTTTCCAAATTTTTTCTCGTCATTGATTTCGAGTTTCATAGCATTGTGGTCTGAAAATATGCACGGTATGATCTCAGTCTTTTTCTACTTGTTGAGGGCTGATTTGTGACCCAGTATGTGATCCCTTCTGGAGAATGTTCCATGTGCACTTGAGAAGAAGTGTATTCTGATGCTTTAGGATGAAATGTTCTGAATATATCTGTTAAGTACACCTGGTCCATTGTGTCATTCAGAGCCATTGTTTCCTTGTTGATTTTCTGCTTAGATTATCTGTCCATTGCTGTAAGTGGGGTGTGAAGTCCTCTAGTATTATGGTATTATTATCAAGGAGTTTCTTTATGTTTGTGATTAATTGATTTATATTTTTGGGTTATTCCACGTTGGGGGCATAAATATTTATAATTGTTAGATCTTGGTGGATAGACTCTTTAGTTAAGATATAATGCCCTTCTTCGTCTCTTGTTGTAGTCTTCATTTTTAAATCTAGTTGTCTGATATAAGTATGGCTATACCACTTTACTTTTGACCTTTTGGAATGTCAAAGACTTTTTGGTCTTTTGAAAAGACCATGAATACTGTGTTGATAGATGGTTCTCCATCCATTTACTTTCAATCTGAAGGTGTCTGTAGGTCTAAAATGAGTCTCTTGTAAGCAGCATATAGATGGGTCTTGTTTTCTTATCCATTCTGATACCCCGTGTCTTTTGGTTGGAATGTTTAGTCCTTTGACATTTAGGGTGAGTACTATAAGATATGAATTTAGCACCATTGTGTTGCCTGTAGAGTTGGTGTTTCTGGTGATGTTCTCTGGTTCTTTCTAGTCTTTGTTGCTTTGGTCTTTTTTGTTTTGTTTTGTCTTTTCTCCATTCAAAGGGTCCCCCTTAAAATTTCTTGCAGAGCTGATTCAGTGGTCACGAATTCCCAGTTTTTGGTTTTCTAGTTAACTCTTTATCTCTCCTTCTGTTTTGAATAACAGACAGCCTTGCTGGATAAAGAATTCTTGGTCACATATTTTTTCTGATTCAGCACATCGAATATATTCTGGCGCTCCTTTCTGGACTGCCAAATTTCTGTGGATAGGTCTGCTGCGAACCTGATCTGTTTTCCCTTACAGGTTAAGAACTTTTTTTTTTCCTTGATGCTTTCATAATTCTTTCCTTATCTGTGTAGTTGTGAATTCGACTATGAAAATGCCTTGGTGATCGTTGCTTTTTGTTGAATTTAATGGGAGATCTGTGTGCTTCTTGGATTTTGATGTCTGTGTCCTTCCCCAGATTAGGAAAGTTTTCCACTATAATTTGAGCTCACATAAACCTTCTGCCCCTTTTTCTCTTTCTTCATCTTCTGGGATTCTCATGATTTGGATGTTATTTCTTTTTAATAAGTCACTAAGTTCTCTAAGTCTTGTATTGTGCTCTTTGCCTTTGTTTCCCTATTTTTTTTCTGCTTCATTATGCTCCATAATTTTATCTTCTAAATTTCTGTTTATCTTCTAAATTGCTGTTTCGCTGCTCTGCTTCATCCATCCTTGCTGTTGTGGCATTTATTTGAGATTGCATCTTGATTATAGCATTTTTAATTTTATCCTGATTAGATTTTATTTCTTTTATCTCCACAGGAAGGGATTCTATGCTTTTTTCAACCCCAGCTGGTATTCTTATTATCGTGGTTCTAAATTCCAGTTCAGACATCTTGCTTATATCTGTGTTGATTAAGCCTCTGATTGTAGTTTCTTCCTCTTCTTTTGGAGTGAATTCCTTTGTTTTTCATTTTGGAGGAAGAAAAAAATTAATCAATTAAAAACAAAACACAAATTCAAATAAAGGAAGCTATATCCTAGATTTATTTTGGTCTGCTTGTGTAAAGAAGCTGGATAGAATGGAGAAAATAGGGAAACAAAAGAACAAAAAGGTAAAAAAGTTTAAAACTTAAAAAAACTTATATAATAGAAAAAATGAATAAGGAAAATGAAATAGAATAAAAATCAAAACAAAAAATAACGTGAAAAAATAATAAAAATAGAAATAAATTTTTCTCTTTCTGTATCCAAGAATAAGGAAGAAAATAAAGAAAAAAAAGAAAAAAAAATTTAAGCAAAAACAGAAGCAAAGATAACGAACAAATAAATGAACCAGCAAACCGAATGAAACCTTAATGAAGTTACATCCAGTTTCTCCTTAAACTGAAACTATGAATCCTTCTATAGTCTGTACACTAAGCAGGTGGAGTGTCTTGTGCTGGTCTTGTAGGGGATGTGCTTGGAGGGTGCAGTTGGGTGGGGTTTGGTGTAACGGCTCCATTCTCCACTAGGCGGTTCTGCTTAGCTTACTGGGGTAGATAAGTACAGCGTGCATGTAAGCTTGCATGTGTGCGGAGGGTGGAAATGGCTTCACCCAATTCCCTAGTCTCTGGCACAGAAACGTCATGCTTTCACTGACCCATGATCAAGCACCGCTCCTTTGTCTCAGGCCTCCATCCACTCCCCGCCTCTACCCTGCCTGTGTCTGAGCTGTCTGCCTGCCAGGTGGCACCTCTCTCCAGTTTTATCTCAGATGGGGTTGTTTCAAAACCCCTCACTTCAGAGACCCTCATGGCTTGGGCCCATGCTTACTCTCTGGGGGAGGGTCTCACTGAGCAATGGCTGGTGCTGGCTTACTCCAGAAAATGTTCATGGGGTCTTGCAGTGGCAGAGGTTCAGAGGTTATGGCAAATCACCACACATAGCTGGCACCAGGTTTCACCACACTCTTGTGTCTTTGTCCCAATACCAGCAAACGTGGTTGTTCTCCAGGGTCTGCTGGGGCCTTTGCTTTTTGGGAGGCTGTATGGCCTCTACCAAATGCACTCCAAGCTGGTGAACTGCTTCTCACCATGTGGCCCACAGACCCCTCAGAACCCACTACCTGCTCCTGGGGATTCACCCTGCTTCCTCACCAGAGCACCACCAGTCACTGAGCTCTGCAACTTCAGACTCTGTGCTCTACTCTTTATAGAATCCAGGTGGTATTGAAACCCACTCCTTTCTTCCTGTCCATGGTTTTGGGGAACAGATTTCTTGTTCAGTCCCCTGCATATGTTTTCACTCTTTTTCTCTCTTTCTCTCCAGCTACTTTCAGGGGAGTGCTTTTCTTGCACTATCCCAGAGTGCTGCTCTCTCCCCCTTTCTCTTTCTCTGTCTTCTCTCCACAGGAACAGCTCTCTACAGTCCATGGCTTTTCTCTCCCCCAGTTCACCTCTCTGCACTGTGTACCTGCTGAGTTCCATTGCTCAACTTATGCAGATTGTTGTGTTAATCCTTAGATCAATTTCTAGGTGTTCAAAATGGTTTGGTGCTGATCTGGCTGCGTTTCAGGGATGAGACAGGTTCAGGGTCTCCATGCTGCTCCACCATCTTAACTCCTTTCCCTGATCTGGTAACTTTAATTTTTTGTTCCCCCCCTCAGCTGGCACTGAAGCTTCATGCAGTAGAGGGCCCTGGAGTAAAGTACAGAGGAAAATGGTTTTGCTTCCAGGTGCTGGTGTGCTTGTTTATCTTGTGCTGAGCTTGGCTTTTTCCAGCACCAGACTCCTGAGGCCCTTGAAGCTTCCCTGGTGTTCTAGTGTTACAGTACAGGGCGGCTGTCAGCAGCTTCCTCTAGCTGTCCCTGTTTGTAATGTGTATTGTTTGTCATTTTGTATTGAAGTGCCTCTGGTTAAACACCTCTGTGAATAGCCTCCCTGGCACCCTAGTTGAATGATTTCTGGCAAGTTCCTTAGGTAGATTCCTAGTAAGTGAGCAACTTTCCTCTCTTTCAGTGAGCAAAGGCTGTTTGCTCTCTAACAAGTTCTGGATCTCAGCACTGGAGAGGAGAGCTTGGGGAGAACCCTTCATTGGGTCCTCTGAGCCTCAGGAATAATGACTGTTTCTTTTATCTGTCATTCCTATGTTCTTTTTTTAAAAATGTTTTAAATGTTTTCATTTTATTTTTGAGAGAGAGAGAGAGAGAGACAGTTTGAGCAGGGGAGCGGCAGAGAGAGAGAGACAGAGACACAGAATCTGAAATAGGCTCCAGGCTCTGAGCTGTCAGCACAGGTCATGACCTGAGCCAAAGTTGGACGCTTAACCAACAGAGCCACCCAGGCGCCCTATTCCTAAGTTCTTTTAAGTTCTCTTTACATCTTTATAGCTAGATAATCCCTCATTATTTTAATTCCCATTATAGTTAATAGTTTTTTATATTAAATTATCCTTGTGTGGTTTCTCATAATTGGACCCATATTGATATATTTATTTTGAAGCTCTGTTTTAATTGTTTGTACATTCATAATCATTATATCTTCTTGAATCTTCACCTCATTTATGGTAGTAAAATTCATGGTAGCAAAATTACAGTAGCTTCAGGCCTCATATCTTCTTATGATATTCTTAAGAATAGGAGGTCTGTGTTCCATAATTTTCATCAAGTTTTGAGATTTATTCTAATGACAGTTGGGTGGGGAAATACAATATGCTGTTTACTTAACTCACACATGTACTTTGGTTCAAGTGGTACATGTGTAACCTTTCTAAAAGCCACATAGGTCTCCAATGGAAGGGGAAAGGAAGGGAAAGCTGTAGAGACTTCTCATAGGTGTCCCTACAGTGAGCCTCCACAGTGTCAAGCCTTTAGGCTTAAACACAGAATGATGGTAGAAATGGTAGAAACAGATCCTTTAAATAAGGTATAAAATTGAATCCATAGAAGTAAAGTAGACTTTTTGTCAATGGAAGCAAAGAGAAGAACTTCAAGTAATGAATTGAATTGAAACGATTGAAACAATTGTGGACTGTTCCAGAATTTCCACTTACCAGTAGTATTCTACTTTTGGGATTGTGAGTCACATATATCATTTTCCATTGTGTAACATATAAAACTAACAAGTACTTGTTTGTCTAAAATCCAGTATTTGTTAATTAAGATTATGTCATCTAAGAGCAAATTGAGCATGGTCAAAATGCTCAGGGAGATCCGAGGACCCCCTTAACTGGACAGTCTGATAAATGGCCAGATCCATGAGTAACTCAGTTAAGATGCTTAGAACAGTTTTGGGCACACACTAAACACTTAAAATGTCCCTTGTTTATTATTGTTGATGATGTGTTGTTATCATTACTAGTGTTATTACTGGGGAATTTACCAGTTCCATTTCACACCATATCTACACTTCTAAGGAAACACCAGAGATCCAGAATCACCTATGGTCTAGGGAAATATATGATATATAAAATGACATTAAGTGTCAATGGTATTAAAAGCCATAATAAGGTAATTTTATATTCATAGAGAAGGCGTTCTCTTTAGGGAAACTATTCTAATTCTGGAATTTACCAGAATTAACTGATTGATGGCTGAAACTGTACCCTCGCAACCATTTTTAGGCAAGAAATGACTGAAAATTTTTCTACTTCATAGACTTCTTTATTGATACTATGGATTTTCATCCTTTCTCAGTGAAGTTTTACAGATTCTCTTCTACATGCGCGAGCACACACACACACACACACACACACACACACACAGTATATCCTGTCTGAAAAGATCCTCTTACATATAAACATATTGCTTGCTCTCTCACTTCTTTCCAGTCACTGCTGAAATTTATCATCATAATAAGAGGCCTTTTCTTACCAAAGTATCTAAAATAGCACCTTTTGCTATGTACCTATCCCATTATCTTTAGAGTTATTATATACCCAGGATATTTTGAGTAAAAGAATATGCTTTTAATAGTTCCACCAAGACAACAGGTATTTGCATAGGGAAAATAGGAATGAATGGTCCACCTGTTTTTCTTTCTAGCACTGATATATTATTTCTTTTTTCTTTTTTTTTTCAACAGAGTGGCAGTTTCATAAGAGTAGAGATTTTTTTTCTGTTTTGTTTACCGCCATATCTCTAATGCATATGGCAATACCTGGCACATACTAGGTATCTGGTAGTTGGGAGTTCATAAAATATCATAATGCATTATATAACTGTCTCATTACTATTTTTATGACTGTTGGAACTATCCAATTGAGAGATAGCTATTTGTAGTGTTATAATCCTTTGGTTAGGAAATGTATTTTGTATTTAAAAATTTATAATTAATACCTTCTCTGACCTCATTCCCTTCAACACTTGGATACAGAACAGATACGATTTTTATTTATATTGTAGTGGATTAGTAGTTGTCCATATTGTTTTCTCTTGCCTGTAGAGAAACATTGCAGTTTCATTACAGCTCTTGCTTTTCAAGCTTCTGGGAATTAGTGCTTACCTGGTGTCTGGGGTATTGAAAATGCTTTCAGGTGAAGATTTAAAGGCTGAGAATATATCCTTCAAAGGCTATGAATGGGAGTGTCCCTGCCTCAATCCTCAAGGAGGCTTGTAAGACTCAGGATTCATATTTTAAATCCACAGTGACAAGTACCTTCCACCAATTCATCTTTGTAGTTAGGGCAGGTAAATAGGCATTCAGAGGATATTATTATAGTAATTGTTCTTGCTGGTGCAGAGGCTAACAGCATTCTGGCACTCTCAAGGTATTTACTGTAGCTTTTGATTTGCTTTATGTGAGTAGTATTTCTGCAGTGTTGCAGTGCTTTTACTTTGTAACTCACGCTAAAAGTACATGTGAAAATGAGAATTTTTATAGAGGAATGAGGACATTTGTCTTTAGTTAGTTACAAGGTAAAGGGCATCTATGAATTGAGGTTAATTATGCTACATGTTTCAGTACATGTAATTACATCAACTTGCTATTTGGTTTTTTAGCAGCATTACTTAACTTTCCCTTTAATAATTTAAGGTCTCTCTTCCTGAAGTATTTTTGCCAAAATATACTTTTTAAGTATAAAAGAATAGAAAATTTTTTATAGAAACTAGCGAATAGCTTTTCTCAGTAAACGTTAATCTAGGTTCTTATGATAAAATATAAATCAAACAAACCCAGTTACTTTTTAGGCCATGTCTTTACAGCTGAGGAGTTGCAGTAACAGTGCCACCTGGATGGTTTATTTCATTATTTCACTTTGTGTGGCAGTTATTCATGGAGTCGATGGTAGACTCGCAAGGTATCTAGTATGTTGACATAAATCTTAGATTTGTTTTCTATTTAAACCCTTTGTTTTTAAACTTTATACTCCTTCTAAGATCATTTTTACTTCTGAGACCGTTGATGTCTTTAGGGAACCAGTTGGAATTACTCTGTTAACAGCTGCATTTGTTTTCCTTTCTTCACTGGAAATGGTTCACAGAAATAATAACTGACCATGCTAAATACCCATGCAATATTTTCATGAATGTATTATTGGCCATTTTCTGCTTACATGTTTGGCCCATTCCAGAATGATTATGGCTAGTGTGGGGTACTTTTTTTTTTTACTTAGATCCCTTATGAAAGAGTGTTTCCTTCCTTGGCTGTTTTTTTTTTTTTTTTAAAGTAGGCTTCACGCCCAGCGTGGAGCCCAACGTGGGGCTTGAACTCATGACCCTGAGATCAAGCAAGACCTGAGCTGAGATCACGAATTGGACGCTTAACCAACTGAGCCACTCAGGCACCCCTTTCCTTGACTTTACTTTTAACCTTTTACTTTTCTTTGTGAAATGATTTTTATTTTTAATTGTGTTATTTATTTGAAAAGAAAGTGTAACTTCTTTTTCTTTCAAATTTGCAAATACTGAGTTTACACTGTCAAAACAAGGCAAGTTCTTTGAAATGGAAGGGGTAGCTCATATTATGCACATAAAGCAATTAATTTTATTGTTTGCTAGGACTTGCTCTCAGACAAGATGTATACATACATACATATACATGCATATATATACATATGTAAATACATGCATATATGTACCTATTAATGTGATATCTTTTTAAATTTGATTTTTACTTACATTGAAATTATTTTAATTGGTTATATAATTATGTTATTTTTTTCTTTAATATTGGAATTACATATAGTCTACAAAACTTATTCCCAAAACAGTGATCCTGTAACATCCCTCTCTTCCATCATTTCTGACTCCCCAAGGAACTAGTTTATTATTATTATTTTTTATTGTTTTTTTTGTACTCACCTACATATCTCTAACATACTTATATTGCATTCGAAACATTTTGATTTTTTTCAGTTTTAGACATTATCTCTACTTTTCCTTATGGAATATGAGGATGTAAGTACTTTTCATATATTCTCTGCTTGCCCTGAAAACATATATATGCCCTTTTTCTGTCTTTCTCTCCTCTTAATAGAGTTATAATCACAATTTTGTTTTGTATATTATGACCATGTAAAAAGTATTTTTAGCTGAATCATGTGGTGAATATATTACGGTTACTTTTCTTGGCAAGAATTCTGTTTTCACTTGAATTTAATATTTTCTTCGCTTAGTTTTGTAGTTTATTTTAGTTTTTGCTTAACTTAACCCAGTTCTTCCTCAGATATTTAAATCATTTTCTTAAAGTTTAATGTTATTTCACTTGTCTTTTTTTTTTTTTGCCTAAATACCTAAAATATTTTTTATTTATCCTTAAAGTCTAGTAGTTTTACTAGAATATATCCTGAAGTTGTTTCTTATTCTTTTTTTTTCTTTTGAGAGAAAGAGGGCACAAGTGAGTGAGGGACAGAGAGAGAGAGAGAATGCCAGGAGGGGCAGAGAGAGGGAGAGAGGGAGAGAAAAGCAGGACTCTCCAGAAGCAGGGCTCATGTTTTTACCCGAAGTGGGGCTTGTGTTCATCCAAAGAGGGACGGACTCATGCTTACCCAAGGTGGGGCTCAAACTCACAAACTGTGAGATCATGACCTGAGCTGAAGTCAGATGCTTAACGACTGAGCCACCCAGACACTTGCTATTCTTAAGTACAGTGTGTGTTTCTTATTTGTAGTTTCTAATCCATTTTCCTGAATAATGTGAAGTTTCCTGAATAATGCTATTATTGTATGTTGGATATTTTTGTCTGTTTAGTATTTGTTATTTTCTCTCATTAAAAATATTTGTTGGTTTCCTTTTGATTAAAAAAAATCTCCTTTTATTTCTCTTAAGGTATTTTCTGTTGTTTTAGTTTAATCTTCATTTCTGAAATGCCTTTCCCTATTTCTGCTTCTTTCCTGAGTTATACCATCTCACTTTTTTGTTTCTGATTTTGTTTTGATTTAGTTACTTCTTCAATACCTTGTATTACTTTAAAATTTTTCAAGTAGTAGATTATAGCTATGATCTGTTTTTGAAATGTCTTTTTGGCTACTTTCATTGTAGGAATTTTTTTCTTTTCTCACTATTATTTTTTTATATAAGAACCTGGTGTACATCTGACCTTTAACCTTTTCTTTACTCATTGTTTAAAAAAAAATTTTTTTTAAGTTTATTTTTGAGAGAGAGAGAGAGACAGAGACAGAGCACGACCAGGGGATGGGTACAGAGAGAGAGGGAGACACAGAATCCAAAGCAGGCTCCAGGCTCTGAGCTATTAGCTCAGAGCCTGACACGGGGCTCAAACCCACAAACAGTGAGATCATGACCTGAGCCAAAGTCTGATGATTAACTGACTGAACCACCCAGGTGCCCCAACTCATTCTTTATTTTTTTTTAAGTTTATTTATTTTGAGAGAGAGACAGAGACAGAGAGAGAGTGGAGGAAGGGCAGAGAGAGAGGGAGAGAGAAAATCTTAAGAAGGCTCTATCTGTCGGTGCAGGGCCTGACACTGGGCTGTAACTCACAAACTGAGATCATGACCTGAGCTGAAACCAAGAGTCAGATTCTTAATCAACTGAGCTACCCAGGCACCCCTCTTTGCTCATTCTTAATTGAATTTAGTTTTTTCCTAAATGTTTAGAAGGAAGCATGATTGAAGAAAACTTTTTAGGCTCACTGAGCTTCCTTTTATAGTGTTTAGCATACGTATATGGTGGCTTGCCTTCTGGGATTTTCTGCCTTTGTTCCATTGTACTTTTTTCTGGTTTCTCTTTTTTATTTTTTAAAAATCCTGTTTAATTTGTATTCTCTTCTCTATAGTTTCTCGTGGTTTCTTGGGCTCTGTTCTGCCTGGGAACCCTGGATGGTCAGTTTCTATAGTTCTTACAGGTCACCAGACTACCACCTTTGGAACTTCCCTTAAACCTTTTGAATTACCTGCTATTGGAGTGGGCAGACCTTCTCCCAGTTTCAGCTGCTTTTCTCAAATTGACCTGTGCCTCCTAGTGAGTACTGTTGGCTGTTTTGGAGTTCTCTTCCCAGGTCATTTGATAGCCCCTTCATTCCTTCTGTTTCTTCCTGCGTGGAGGCTGGTACCCATAGGTTTTGTGACTGTGAGTTGTTTGTCACCATATGTTTTATTTTGGGGTTTGTAGGGATATCTTATCCCCTTATTTTATTATAGATGTTGTCCATAGGTTTATGGTTTTGCTATTTAATTGCTATGTCTGTTTTTAAGGGGAGATCTGGGGAGATAAACTCTGCTGTTTCTACTTTTATTTTCTATTTTGTGATTTTGCTTGTCTTTCGTGTTAGAGGATGCCACCAAATTATTGGCCATCTGTTCATATTTAAAATTTTTTTAATGTTTATTTTTGAGAGACAGAGAGAGTGAGTGTGTGTGTGTGTGTGTGTGTGTGCGCGCAGAGGAGGGGCAGATAGAGAGGGAGACACAGAATCTGAAGCAGGCTCCAGGCTCCAAGCTATTAGCACAGAGCCCGACGTGGGACTTGAAGTCACGAACCGCGAGATCATGACCTGAGCTGAAGTCGGACACTTAACTGACTGAGCCACCCAGGTGCCCCCATCTGTTCATATTTAATAGCAGAGCACTAAAATGCTTTTAGAAATTATGTGCCAGAGGTGCCTGGCACTACTAGTTACTAACTCTGTTGGGGATTCCTCTTGGATAGAAATTGTCAGTATGGACTTTTTTGTAGGGTGGTTTCTCTGGGCCATCTTACTGAAAAGCTTAGGATGTCAGCATCTTTTTATGTATTTTGACTTCAGCAGATCATATTCAGTAGAAAAATCAGTCCCATCTTTCTCCTAGAGGTTATAAATTTGGCTACTACTGATTTTAGAACCTTGTGGAAGAAGAAGCTGTGGTAAAGTATCAGTATGTAGCCCAGACTCTTAATCTCCCTGTTTTCATATAGTACCCCTGCTGTCAACCGTACCTCCTATTTCCATTCCAAGGACAACAGTGACAAAGATGAAGATTACTATACCTCCTTCTTCTCCTCCTTTTCCCTCCCTTCCCAGCGGCCCCCGCCCCCACCCCCCTGCTTCTCCCTGTCCCACCTCCTCCAGAGAATGAACTTCCAACCACCTGCCTGGGTATGGGGAAAGGCAGTTTCCTAGCAGTGTAAACTGGAGGGAGGACTGTTTCTTTGACTGTTTCTTAAATTTTCAACTGCTCTGGCTTTTAGCCCCATTGATTTCTGTCATTTGCAGAGGTAGCTGGCACTACCAATCACTAAATCTGTTAGGAATTCGAATACAAAAGGGGTTGCTCCTAAGCTTTCCGGTCTATTGGCTTAAGACCCTTTTTCCTGTTAACTAAGTTACCATTTCTGTTCAAATTGTTTCCTCTCAGGTTTTGCCATTGGGAGTGTGTGTGTGTGTGTGTGTGTGTGTGTGTGTGTGTTTAATTATTTGTTCTTTTAGTGAGAGTTCGGAAGGTGACCATAGCTAGTGCATATTTAACCTACCATTTAACTCAAGTATTTGTTTATACTCATTGAAATATATCAGTGTGAACACCTATGTAACTAAAGCCTAGGTCAAGAAATAGAACACCTTGCTAGAACTTCAGAAAGCCCCCCTATACCCTCTTCTAATCACTATTTCCTCTCTGTTCCACAAAAGAATTTCCCTTTTAATGTCTAATGTTGTAATTTAGCTTTGCCTATTTTTGAACACTAAATAAATGGAATCATACTGTGCAAAATCTTTTGTGCCAGACTTTTTTTTTCAGCATTTTGCTGGAGATATTTGCCTTGTGTTGTTGTGAGTAACTAATCCATTCATCCTTATTGCTGTGTAGTGTTTCATTATGCAACTATACTCCAGTTTATTTATTCTGTTATTTATGGACATCGGTAGACATTTAGGTTGTTTATAGTTTTTGCTATTATGAATAATGTTGCTCTGAACATTCCTGATTATATGACTTGATGCTCATGAGCACCCATTCCTATTGGGTAGATACATAGAAACGAAATTGCTAAGTCTTAGGGTCAGCATGAATAGGCAATGCAAACAGTTTCCAGTGTTGCTCTACCAATATGTATTCTGCCATTGAAAGTTTTATTCTCTACATCCTTCCCAACTCCTGGGATTGCTGGATTTTTAAAAATTTTATCATTATTATGGGTGAATAATGCTTTTATTTGGTTTTTCCCTGAAGACGAATGAAGTAGACTAATAATTCATACGTTTATCAATCTTTCAGGACATCTTTTTATAATGGGTGTGAAATGTTTGTCTTTTGCTCAATTCTGTATCAGGTTGTTACTTTCTTATTCATTTGTAGGAATTTTCTATATTTTCTAGTTACAAACTCTCTGTCAATTATATGTGTTACAAATATCTTCTCCCATTCTGTAGCTTGCATTTTTCATCTATTAGTGGTTCTTGTGTTTATGATGAGCAAGTTATTTTTAATATAGTCTAATTTAATAATGTAGTTTGATTTATTAATCTTTTTCTTTATGCTTAGCGCTAATTTTGGTCATGTTTAAGAATTCTTTCCCTGCTCCAAGTTATGAAGATACTCTTTTATATAATCTAAAAGCCTTATTTCTTTAATTTTTATATTTAGATTTATGGTCCACCTGGATTTCATTTTTATATATGGTATGAAATAGGGATAAAATTTCATTTTTTATGTATATCTGTGTGTGCAATGCTATTTGGTGAAAAGACTTTCCTTATTATAATCAGTCTGTAATGTTACTTTGTCATAAGTTAAGTGCCTACATATATGTGAATTTTTTTCTAGTCTCTCTTCTGTGTCATGGGTCTGTTTGTCCATTCTTTTAAAAACAATTTTTTTTTAACGTTTATTCATTTTTTGGGAGACAGAGAGGGACAGAGTGCAAGCAGGGGTGGGGCGGAGAGAGAGGGAGACACAGAATCCGAAGTAGGCTCCAGGCTCTGAGCCGTCAGCACAGAGCCCGATGCGGGGCTCGAACTCAGGAACTGTGAGATCATGACCTGAGCTGAAGTTGGACACTTAACTGACTGAGCCACCTAGGCACCCCGTTTGTTCATTCTTGCATAAATACTATGCTTTCTTAATTACTGTAACTTCAGTTTTGATACCTGGTAGTTTGAGCCCTCCAGATTTATTTCTTTTGGAAATTGTCTTAGCTATTTTTTGTGTCAAAAGTGTCTAACGTATAATTTTAACCCTGTGTACTCATCATTGATTAGTCACTTTTGTGTATATCAGTAATCACCATTCACCAAGACATAGAGTGTTTCTATTGCTCAGAAAGGTTTCCTTGTGTCTCTACCAGTCAATACTCCCCTCAAGATAATCACTATTCTGACTTTTATCAACATTGATTACTTTTGTCTATTCTTGATTGACCTTCATGTAAATTAAATCATAGAATAAGTATTCATTTGAGTATGGCTCATGTCTGTCAGAAGCACTTGTGTTGTTGTATCTCAGTAAACCATTCTTTTTTTATTGCTCTTTGGTATTCCATTATATGAATATATAATTTATTTACTTCCCTGTTGATGAGGATTGTTTTTAGCCTTGGATTATTATGAATAAAACGACTATGGATATTTTTATAAGTATCTTTTGGTAATCGTATATACTCAGTTCTCTTGGTATATTCTTAGTGGTGGAATTTCTGGGTCATAGAGTGCATGTATAATTAGCTTTAGTTAATAGTGCTTAACAGTTCCCCCAAAATAATTGTAACCATTCTTTGTTGTTTCAGGATATTGAACATTTTATGCGAAAAATTGCAGAAATAATTGGGGGCATGGAATTATGCTCTCGTTCTCCAGATAGGTTTTATTTGTTTTTATTTGCCTGTTCGAGGCTGCTAGTACACTAGCAATCCTTGATCATGTCAGTCTAATGTTACAGATTAAGGTGATTTGAAGCCAGATTTCAGTTCTTGTAAAAGCCAGGTTATTTACAGTTCATCTCTATTCCCGGGCTCTTTCAGGGGACTATCTAAAATGTGGAGAATTTATGAATATCTCTCCTTCTGGGTAGGCCCTGAAGTCATATTTTGCTTCTAGGTCTGTGAGACCATAAAAACCTCAGCTAAATTTATCAATCCTTCATTTGTCTTTTCTGAAATTAGCAGATGCCCCTAGAGAGAAAACAGCTCCAATGTCTGGCTCATCTTCCTGGCTTTTTCTTCTTCAAGATTCTAAACTCTAATTCTAAACTGTCTTATTTGCTTCTCTGTGCCTGCAAGCAGATTTTTAAAAGTCATTTGACCAGATTTTTAAAATGTTCCTAGTAGGATGATTGGTGTGCTTGGTATATATTGTCATTATCTGAAGTAGAAGTCTGTTCCCCATTAATATTCTTTCTACCCTCATCTTGTCTCTGTGTAGTCTCCCATTCCTTTTTCCCTTCATTATGTCTGTTTATTCTAAGTATCTATTATTTGGTTGATATTGCATGGTTAATTATCACAGATTTCTGTAATCCATATTTTCATTTGATATACACATATTCATATTCCTACATGTTTAGTTTTGTAAGTGAACTTAGAATCATGTTACAGGTCTAAAATAAATCTCTTTGAATTTTAATTTCAATTATATTTTGGGGGAATTGGCATTTTTACGTTATTCATTCTTCCCACTTAGATATGCAATGTATATTGACTTTTTAAACTTATGTTTTCCTTGTGTATAATATTAAGGTTTTGGGGGTATGTGTGTATGTACTTGCCATACATTTCTTATATTTCTAACTGGTTATATATTATGTGACTTTGGGGAATAAGGCTCTTCACTCACTTTTCTTTCTTTTTTTCTTTTTATGTGTGTGTGTGTGTGTGTGTGTGTGTGTGTGTGTGGTTGATATACAGGAAAGTGACCAAAAAATGTTTATCTTGTATCCAGTCATTTTTTTCAATATTTATTTATTTTGAGAAAGAGAGAAAGAGAGAGGGTGAGGGAGAGGGGCAGAGAGAGAGGGAGAGAAAGAATGCCAAGTAGGCTGCATGCTGTCAGTGCAGAGCTTGACATGGGGCTCAGTCCCACCCACTGTGAGATCATGACCTGAGCTGAAACCAAAAGTTGGACGCTCAACCAACTGAGCCACCCAGGCACCCCAAAGATTTTTAAAATTCAGTAATCAAATAACAACATTAATTTAAAAATGGGCCAAAGACCTTAATAGATACTTCACCAAAGAAGATATAAAGATGGCAAATAAGCATATGGAAATATGCTCCACATCATATGTCTTTGGGGAAATTCAAATTAAAACAAGTTATCACCAAAAACCTAGAATGGCCAAAATCCAAAACACTGACAGCACCAAATGTCGGTGGGGATACTGAGCAACAAGAACTCTTCTCTTCTTAAATTTTTCAACATTTTTTATTTATTTTTGGGACAGAGAGAGACAGAGCATGAACGGGGGAGGGGCAGAGAGAGAGGGAGACACAGAATCGGAAACAGGCTCCAGGCTCCGAGCCATCAGCCCAGAGCCTGACGCGGGGCTCGAACTCACGGACCGCGAGATCGTGACCTGGCTGAAGTCGGACGCTTAACCGACTGCGCCACCCAGGCGCCCCAAGAACTCTTCTTATATACTGCTGGTGGGAATGCATAATGGAACAGCAATTTAGAAGACAGCCTGGCAGTTTATTACAAAACTAAACACAGTCTTAACATACAATCCAGCAGCTACTCCTTTTGGTATTTACCCAAAGGAGTTGAAAACTTATGTCCACATAAAAACCTGCACAATAGCCTGCACAAGGTTTTGTTTGTTTGTTTGTTTTTAATTTTAGTCAGTTAATATGCAGTACAGTATTGGTTTCAGGAGTACAATTCAGTGATTCGTCACTTTATACAACACCCAGTGCTCATCACATAAGTATCCTCTTTAACAGCCATCACCCATCTAGCTTGTCCCCTACCCACCTCCCTCCACCAACCTCAATTTGTTCTCTATCCTTAAGATAGTCTCTCACAAGTCTCTTGTGGTGGGGTACCTGGGTGGCTCAGTCAGTTAAGTGTTCCACTTTGGTTCAGGTCATGATCTCATGGTTCGTGAGTTCGAGGCTTGTGTCAGGCTCTGTGCTGTCAGCTCGGAGCCTGGAACCTGCTTCAGATTCTGTGACTCCCTCTCTGTCTCTGCCCCTCCCCCAGTCCTTCACACACATGAGCGTGCTCTCTTTCTCTCTGTCTGTAAGATAAACATTAAAAAAAAGAGTCTCTTGTGTTTTTGGTTTGTATCAAGTCCTGCCCCGGGCTTTGTGCTGTAGCACAGAGCCTGCTTGGGATTCTCTCCCTCTCTCTCTGCCCCTCCCCCACCACGTGTGCTCTATCAAAAAAAAAAAAATCAAAGAAAGAAAAGGAGTATCTTCTGGTTTGTTTCCCTTTCTTCTCTTTTTTACTCCCTTTCCCAAATGTTGTTCATCTGTTTTGTTTCTTAAATTCCACATATGAGTGAAATCATATGGTATTTGTCTTTATCTGATTGACCTTTTTTGCTTAACATAATACATTCTTGCTCCATCCACATCGTTGAAAATGGCAAGATTTTATTCTTTTTGTTGGCTGAGTAATATTCACTGTGTGTGTGTACATATATATATACATTGTGTGTGTGTTTGTGTGTATACAATGTCTTTATTCATTTGATGGACATTTGGGCTTTCTCCATAGTTAGGCTATTGCTGATAATGCTGCTATAAATGTTGTGGTGCATGTACCCTTTTGAATCTGTGTTGTTGTATCCTTTGGGTAAATAAATACTTAGAAGTGCAATTGTTGGATCATAGGGTAGGTCTATTTTTAGTTTTTTGAGGAACCTCAACTCTGTTCTCCAGAGTGGCTACATCAGTTTGCACTACACCAGTGCAAATAGGGTTCCCCTTTCTCCGCATCCTCGCCAGCACCTGTTGTTTCTTGTGTTGTTAATTCTAGCCATTTTGAAAGGTGTAAGCTGGTATCTCATCATGGTTTTGATTTGTATTTCCCTGATGATGAGTTCTACCTGTTTTCTCCTGTAAAGTTTTGATGGTTTCCTGTCTCACATTTAGGTCTTTCATCCATTTTGAGTTTATTTTGTGTGGTGTAAGAAAGTGGCCCAGGTTCATTCTTCTGCACTTCGCTGTTCAGTTCTCCTAACACCATTTGTGGAAGAGACTGTCTTTTTTCCACTAGACCTTCTTTGCTGCTTTGTCAAAGATTAGTTGACCATATAGTTGTGGGTCCATTTCTGGATTTTCTATTCTGTTCCATTTGTCTAAGTGTCTGTGTTTGTGCTAGTACCATACTGTTTTGATGACTACAGCTTTGTAATACAGCTTGAAGCCTAGAACCATGATGCCTCTAGCTTTGCTTTACTTTTTCTGGATTGCTTTGGCTATTCAGGGTCTTCTGTGATCCCGTACAAATTTTAAGATTGTTTGTTCTAGCTCTGCAAAAATACTTGTGGTATTTTGATAGGGATTGTATTGAATATGTAGATTGCTTTGGATAATATAGACATTTTAACAATGTTTGTTCTTCTGATCCATGTGCATGGAATGTTTTTCCTTTCTTTCATAAGTGCTCTCTAGTTTTCAGAGTACAGATCTTTTACCTGTTTAGTTAGGTTTATTCCTAGGTATTTTATGTTTTTTGGTGCAATTGTAAGTGGGATAGAGCCCTTGATTTCTTTTTCTGCTGCTTCATTATTGATGTATAAATATGCAACAGATTTCTGCATTGGTTTATAGCCTGCGACTTTTCTGAATTCATGTATCAGTTCTGGCAATTTATTGGTGGAGTCTTTCAGGTTTCTTTTTTTTTTTAGTTTTATTTACTTTTAATTTTAAAAAAATTTTTAATGTTTATTTTTATTTATAAATTCCTAATGTCCCTCATCCATTTAGCCCACCCCCCCCACAATCCCTCCAGCAGCCCTCTGTTCTCTGTATTTAAGAGTCTCATATGTTTTGTCCCCCTCCCTGCTTTTATATTATTTTTGCTTCCCTTCCCTTGTATTTGTCTATTTTGTATCTTAAATTCCTCATATGAGTGAAGTCATATGATATTTGTCTTTCTCTGACTAATTTCACTTAGCATAATACCTTCTAGTTCCATCCACATAGTTGCAAATGGCAAGATTTCATTCTTTTTGATTGCCAAGTAATACTCCATTATATATATGTACCATACCACATCTTCTTTATCCATTCATCTGTCGATGGACATTTGAGCTCTTTCCATACTTTGGCTATTGTCAATAGCACTGCTATAAACATTGGGGTGCATGTTCCCCTTCGAAACAGCACACCTGTATCCCTTGGATAAACACCTAGTAGTGCAATTGCTGGGTCGTAGGGTAGTTCTATTTTTAACTTTTTGAGGAACCTCCATACTGTTTTCCAGAGTGGCTGCACCAGCTTACATTCCCACCAGCAGTGCAAAAGAGATCCTCTTTCTCCACATCCTTGCCAACATCTGTTGTTGCCTGAGTTGTTAACGTTAGCCATTGTGACAGGTGTAAGGTGGTATCTCATTGTGGTTTTGATTTGTATTTCTCTGATGATGAGTGATGTTGAGCATTTTTTCATGTGTCTGTTAGCCATTGGCACGTCTTTTTTGGAAGAGTGCCTGTTCATGTCTTTTGCCCATTCCTTCACTGGATTATTTGTGTTTTGGGTGTTGAGTTTGATACGTTCTTTATAGATTTTGGATCCTGACCCTTTATTTGGTATGTCATTTGCAAAGATCTTCTCCAATTCTGTTGGTTGACTTTTAGTTTTGCTGATTGTTTCCTTTGCTGTGCTTTTAATTTTGATGAGGTCCCAATAGTTCATTTTTGCTTGTGTTTCCCTTGCCTCCAGAGACGTGTTGAGTAAGAAGTTGCTGTGGCCAAGGTCAAAGAGGTTTTTGCCTGTTTTCCCCTCTAGGATTTTGATGGCTTCGTGTCTTACATTTAGGTCTTTCTTCCATTTTGAGTTTATTTTTGTGTACGGTATAAGAAAGTGGTCCAGGTTCATTTTTCTGCATGTCGCTGTCCAGTTTTCCCAGGACCACTTGCTGAAGAGATTGTCTTTATTCCACTGGATATTCTTTCCTGCTTTGTCAAAGATTAGCTGGCCATACGTTTGTGGGTCCATTTCTGGGTTGTTTGTTCTGTTCCGTTGATATGCGTGTCTGTTTTTGTGCCAGTGCCATACTGTCTTGATAATTACAGCTTGAAGTCCAGGATTGTGATGCTTTGGTTTTCTTTTTCAAGATTACTTTGGCTATTCAGGGGCTTTTCTGGTTCCATGCAAATTTTAGGTTTGTTTGTTCTAGCTCTGTGAAGAATGCTGGTGTTATTTTGATAGGAATTGCTCAGGTTTCTACATAGAATATTATGTTTTATTCAGATTATGAAAATTTGACTTCTTCCTTGCCAATTTGGATTTCATTTCTTTTTGTTGTCTGATTGCTGAGGCTAAGACTTTCAGTACTGTGTTAAATAGTAATCAGGAGAGTGGACATCTTTGTCTCGTTCCTCACTGTAGGGGAAAGGCTCTCCATATCATTTATTTCTGCTCTAATCTTTATTAGTTCCCTTCTTCTGCTGACTAGGGCTTTATTTGCTGTTTCTTTTCTAGCTCCTTTAGGTAAAAGGTTAGGTTGTATATTTGAGACCTTTCTTGCTTCTTGAGATAGTCCTCAATTGCAATATACTTCCCTCTTAGGACTGCCTTTGCTGTATTCCAAAGGTTTTGGACTGTCATGTTTTCATTTTCGTTTGCTTCCATATATTTCTTTATTTCTTCTTTAATTTCCTGGTTAACCTGTTCATTGTTTAATAAGATGTTCTTTAACCACCATGTATTTGAGGGCTTTCCAATTTTTTTCTTGTGGTAGATTTCAAGTTTCATAGTATTGTGATCTGAAAATATGCATGGTACGATCTCAATCTTTTTGTACTTGTTGAGGGCTGATTTCTGACCCAGAATGTGATCTATTCTGGAGAATGTTCCATGGGCACTAGAAAATAATATGTATTCTACTTCTTTAGGATGGAATGTTCTTAATTTTTTTAAGTTTATTTATTTATTTTGAGACAGAGAGAGAGAGAGAGAGAGAGAGAGAGAGAGAGAATATGAATGGGGGAGGGGTAGAGATGGTGAGAGAGAATCCCTGCTCAGAGCCTACTAGGCTCCATGCTGTCAGTACCGAGCCTGATACAGTTCTTGATACCATGAACTATGAGATCATGGCCTGAGCTGAAATCAAGAGTCAGATGGTTAACTGACTGAGCCACCCACATGCCCCTAGGATGGAATGTTCCAAATATATGTTAAGTCTGTCTGGTCCAGTGTGCCATTCAAAGACATCGTTTCCTTGTTGGTTTTCTGCTAGGGGGAATATATATGTATGTATACACACACACACACACACACACACCCATACACACATATATATGGATCTTGTGTTTTTATCCATCCTGTTACCCTAGGTCTTTTGATTTAGAACTTTTACATTCAGAGTGATTATGGAAAGGTATGAATTTAGTACCATTGTGTTACCTATAGAATTGGTGTTTCTGGTGGCATTCTCTGGTCTTCTCTTTTTTTTTTTAATGTTTATTTATTTTTGAGACAGAGAGAGACAGGGCATGAACTGGGGAAGTCAGAGAGAGAGGGAGACACAGAATCTGAAGCAGGCTCCAGGCTCTGAGCTGTCAACACAGAGCTCGACGTGGGGCTTGAACTCACAGACCATGATATCATGACCTGAGCCGAAGTAGGACGCTTAACTGACTGAGCCACCCAGGTGCCCCTGGTCTTTTCTTGTCTTTGTTGCTTTTGGTCTTTTTCCTCCACTCAAAGAGTCCCCCTTAAAATTTCTTGCTGCGTTGGTTTAGTGGTCACAAACCTCTTTAGTTTTTGTTTGTCTGGGAAAGTCTTTATCTCTCCTTCTATTCTGAATGACAGCCTTGCTGGATAAAGATTTTTGGCTGCATATTTTTCCAATTCAGCATGTTGAATATATCCTGCCACTCCTTTCTGGCCTGCCAAATTTCTGTGGATAGATCTGCTGTGAACCTGATTTTTCTTCCCTTGTAGGTTAGGGACTTTTTTCCCTTGCTCCTTTTGGGATTCTTTCCTTGTCTGTGTATTTTGTGAATTTGACTGTATGCCTTGGCAATGGTCTGCTTTTGTGGAATTTAATGGGAGTTCTCTCTGCTTTTTGGATTTTGATGTCTGTGTCTTTCCTCAGATTAGGGAAATCTTCAGCTATAATTTTTATGAATAAACCTTCTGCCGCCTTTTCTCTCTCTTCATGTTCTGGGATTCCTTCTGTATGAATTTTGTCACATTTTACTAAGTTGCTGATTTCCCTGAGTATACCTTTGTGATCCATTACTTTTCTTTCCCTCTTTTCATCTTCATTATTTTCCATAATTTTACCTTCTGTATTACTCTGCTCCTCTGCTTCGTCCATCCTCATTTTTATGGCCTTCATTTGGGTTTGCATCTTGGTTTTACCATTTTTTATTTTAGCCTGACTAGATTTTAGTTCTTTTATCTCTGCAGAAAGGGATTGTCTGGTGTCTTGTATGCTTTTTTCAAGCTCAGCTAGTATCCTCATAATCATTGTTTTACTTGTTTATTATTTATTTATTTATTTCTCATAATCATTGTTTTAAATTCTAGTTCAGACATCTTACTTATATCTGTACTGATTAAATCCTGGCTGTGAGTTCTACTTCCTGTTCTTTCTTTTGGAGTGAATTTTTCTGTCTCATCATTTTGTCCGGAAAAGAATAGAAGAAAGAAAAAAAAAACCAAGACAAAAAAACAAAAACAAAAACCAAAAAACTAGATCCGTGGTGTGTTTTGTTCTGCTTGTTAAAAGAATCTAGATCTAGGGGTGCCTGGGTGGCTCAATTGGTTAAGTGTCTGACTTCAGTTCAGGTCACGATCTCGCAGTCCATGGGTTAGGTTTGAGCGCCGCATCAGGCTCTGTGATGACCGCTCAGAGCCTGGAGCCTGCTTCGAATTTTGTGTCTCCCTCTCTCTTTGCCCTTCTCCCTCTTGCGCTCTGTCTCTCTCTCTCAAAAATAAATAAACATTTAAAAAAAAGAATCTAGATCCAAAAGTATAAGTAATATAAAATAGAATAGAATAGAGAAAATAGATAACAGAAAAAAGAACTTGAGAAAAACTAAGAAGATACTTGAGAAAATAAATAATAATAAAAAGGGATGAAAGTAAAAAGGAAGTTAGATCCCGTTTCCCCTAGAGCTGAAGCTTTGCAGCATTCTATGATCAGTAGACTTGGTGTTGAGTTGTTTGTGCTGGTCTTCTGGGGGACCGACCTTCTGCGCTAATTTTCAGGCTGACTTGTTTCAGTGAAAATGGGCCGGGACTGGGTGAAAAGGAGGAGGTTGTGCTTTGTGTACGTGGCTCCATCCTCCACTAGGTGGCGCTGTTTTGCTCCCTGAAGGCTTTCAGTTCAGATGGACAGGATGCACAGCTCCCTAGCCCTGGAGCTCAAAGTTCACACCTCCCACTCTTCAACAAACCCTCACAGAAGAGTAGTCACCCCTCTTGTGTACCTGGTTTTCGTGAGAACCATGTGTTCACCCTGCCTGATCTGAGCTTTTTTATCTCAGGCACACGACTAAGTTTCAAAACTACACAAATTTTAGGGAATCCTGCACAGGGACCCGTGCTGTTCCCCTGGGGGAGCATCTTGCTGTGCTTTTGCCCTTTGCCAGCCAGTGTGAGGAAAGCAGTCACAGACCCCGCAGTGGTTCAGAGTTTATGTCAAAACAGAGTAGAAAGCCAGCACCCTGCCTTAGCTCACTGCCCTCAGCCCGAGTCCCCACTCCTATGCTTGGGAACAGTGCAGCAGGTTGGCCTGACCCGTCTTTCTTGTGACCCAGCGGATCCTCAGACCATGCTGTCACTCCTGGGATTCTGCCCTGGTTTGCCACCTGAGCACCTTTAATCCAGGCACATCCCTCATGGTGGTGGACTTCTAAAAGTTCAGATTTTGTACTCTGCTGCTTATAATACTTTGCAGTAGCCTCTGTAAGCAGGCTCCCTCACAGCCTCTGTACCCACAGCTATGTCTCCCCTAAGTAAACTCTCTCCTTCCAGAAGGTGGTCATTTTTCTACCTGTAGATTTGTACTTTCTGTTCTCTCAGACCTCTGATTGATTTCTTGGGTGTTCAGAGTTATTCGATAACTTGCTTTATTTGAGGGACGAGACAAGCTGAAGGTCTCCCTGCTCCTCCACCACCCGAACTCCTTTCTCCACAAGCTTGTTTATAGAAGCCTTTTTTTATAACTGTCAAAACTTGGAAGCAACCAAGATGCCCCCCTAGTAGATGAATGGATAAATAAAGGGTGGTATATCCAGACAATGAATATTATTCAACACTTAAAAGAAATGAGCTATCAGGGCACCTGGGTAGCTCAGTTGGTTAAGTGTCCCATTCTTGATTTCGGCTCAGATCATGATCTCACAGTGTGTGAGTTTGAGCCCTGCATTGGACTCTGTGCTGAGATCACGGAACCTGCTTGGGATTGTCTCCTTCTCTCGCTGTGCCACCTCCCCCACCCCGACCAAAAAAATAAATAAGTAAACATTTAAGAAAAAGAAATGAGCTATCAAGCCATCAATAACATGAAGGACCCTGAAGTGTGTGTTACTGAGTGAAAGAAGCCAATGGGAAAAACCTGAACGCTATATGATTCTAACTACATGACATTCTGGAAAAGGCAAAACTGGAGACAATGAAAAGATCAGTGGTTGCTTGTGGGGGCAAATTGAAGTGGAACAGAGAGATGAATAGGCAAGAGCACAGAGGAAAATCAGGGAAGTGAAAATACTATGGGTGATACTATAACGATGGAATATGTCATTATACATTTGTCCAAACCCACAGAATATACATCACCAAGACTGAACCCTAAGGTAAACTATGGACTTTGTGTGATTATGATGGAACTATGGGGGTTTATCCTTGGTAAAACAAAAACAAAAACAAAAACAAAAACGTGCCATTCCTGTGAGTGAGGTTGATAGTAGGGAGGCTGTGCATGTGTGGGGACAGAGACATATGGGAAATCTCTGTACTTCCCTCTCTAGTTTTGTTGTAAACCTAAAACTGCTCTAAAAAAATAAAAAAAAAAAATCAGAAAAACTCCAGAGAGGTTGAAGGGTTAATCTCCACTATAGAATAGTAAAGCCCTAAGAGACATGGCAGCCAAAATATATATATACATATACATATATACATATACATATATATATATATACACACACACATATACATATATATACACATATGTATGTATACATATGTATATGTATACATATGTATACATACATATGTGTATATATATATTTTCACCCACAGTATACTAAGATACAAACGTATATGTAGTCTACCTGGCAATTACTTTGACTTTTAGAGACTTGTGATTAGAGTAACTAATTTTTGTTTATTATTAATTTGTCTAAGGAAATTTTTCTTTACACTTTCAGATGATACTGCATTGTTTGAGTTGATTCAACTAGTTCCACCAGGTACTGTATTATATTTTGATAAGGTAATTGATGTGCAAACCCATTTAAAAGAATGCTTCTTAAAAATACCATCTTTTCCCCTCCTTCCCAAATTAAGAACAATGTTGAGTTTCTAGTATTGGTCCATAAATGTAAAATGTCAATAGATGAAAATAATATATTCAGAAAGATTGACATAAATAGTATTTGAACATATTGTTCTAAGATTGAATAAATAGTAATAATGGAAAATGGAAAATTACATGCTATCATTCTAGCATATTTTGGGACATTCATAAAAACGACCTCTGAGTTTTTGTGATTTTTCCCAAACTCTATTTTTTTTTGTTGATAAAGTAATTATCCTTTTTTTGTGTGTTGACTGTTACTAGGAATGGAGGGGAATAAAACCTTAACTGTTTAGTAAATATTACAAATCTCTGGGATAGGTAGAATTAAAATATGGAGACTGGCTTGATTTTTGTTATTTACTTCTATGATTATAGGAAAAATCTACCTTAAATAATTATTTTATGTGAAAAATGGAGAACTATATGTTATTGAAAATTAGTAATCTTAAAGATTTTGAATATTACATATATACATAATTCAGGTAACCATAAATTCTAGAGAATGTCTACATTTTTTCCCAACATGTAACATAATGTCTTATAGTGTCAGGTAGAAAGGAATGGAAGGTAGAAAAAATTTGTGGAGATAGTAATTAAGTTTCAGGTTTGTATAAATGTCATACCAACTTGATAGGTTTACAAGGACTTTTTTTCTCTAGAAACATGTAGGTACTCATAAAATTTACATGAACATCTCCCTTCTATAAAGGGAAAGGAGAATGTCATTATGTACTACATTTCTGAATAAGGAATCCATTTAACATAACTTGCTTTAAATTTTCCTTTCATAGGAAAACAAACAAACATGACATGAAGCAGATATTTCAGTAAAGCATCAGGCCCTATATATTTTTGTACCTGATGATTTTGCTTCTGAATAGAATATTTTGTTATAGTTTGAGTCATAGTATATCTTTTTTGTAGTGGGTGAAACACTGTCTACATATGATGAAAATACACGAGATTTCATGTTCCCGGGTCCAAACCAAATTTCTGGACACCATGATTCAAACCGCCAGGTTACCATGAGGAGGATTTCTGGCCTTCGAGTAAGTGCTTACTATTTTTGGAATCAATTTGTGATATGGGATCACTGTTAAAAGCACCATATAGCCTTTAATACCTGAAATATGAAGAACTGATTCAAAGTTTAATGTGGTTCAAAACATATTTTTAATGAAATTATGATGTTATTTTAAACATAAATCTGAATGAAAATGATATAACAGAACCCATGCATCTTTCATCTAGAATTAACAAGTGTTATTTTGCCTTATATTATTCAGATTTCTCTTTTTTCCTTCTGCCACCTGCGTCCTGCCTCCCCACATTCCCTCTCTTTTCTCTTTTCTTTATTATTCCCTCAGAAGGATGACCAATAAACATTTGAAAAGGTGCTGAATCTCATCAGCATATGGGGAAATCCAAATGAAAAAAACCGTATGATTTCATTTTTGTAGCCATAAGATTGGTAAAATTTAATAAAATCTGACCATATCAGAAGTGTGAAAACTACCACAGCTCAGAATTATCTAATAAAGGCAAAGATTCTCATAGCCTGTTGCCTTCTAGGTGTGTACCTGGGGGATGTATTCTGTCTGGTATACTAAGAGTTTTTCTAGGGGTGTTCACTGATAGCATGGTTCATAATAGTGAAAAATTGCAATAATTTAAATGTTCATTAGGAGTTTGGATAGATTGTTGTATGTCCGTGTCATGGAAATATATATTCATATAACTAAATGTGAAAACTACAATGTGATAGCCAATTCTTCCATCCTTTCCTCCAACTCTGTTCAACTTTTGTTGGGTGATTTACACATATTTTTATCCCTGAAAATGTCTTCCACTTAGAGAAGCTGAGAGAAGACCCTGCTATTTCAAAGAAGAAAAAAGCAAAAGATGTATAGGTTCAAATAATTTGGGCAAACATTTTTTTACTAATTTTATAAAATGTTTAAGTTGTTTGAGTAAGGGAAATGGGGTGATATATGAGCCAATATGGTGAATTAAATAGTTTTCCCTGTAGGTCTAGATTTATGATATGCTCTGTCCTTGGAAATAGCAACTTCAGCTTGCTAGAAGTGTAAAAGTTGACTAGTAAATCTATGAAAATATACTTCCTTTGAGATATTTTCAGTGTCAGTTTGCTACCTTCTATTATAAAAACCTTCAAAGAGTGTTTCAGCAAATGTATGGAAGCCTGCAATGAAAAAAAAAAATCTGATTTTAACATTATGGTGTTTTGAGGGCAGCTGGGTAGCTCAGTTGGTTAAACATCTGACTTCGGCTCAGGTCATTATCTCATGGTTGGTGAGTTCAAGCCCTATGTCAGGCTCTGTGCTGACAGCATGCAGTCTGGAGCCTGCCTCAGATTCTGTCTGCCCCTCCCCTATGCATGCTCTGTCTTTCTCTCTCTCAAAGGTAAATAAACATTTAAAAAAAATTATGGTGTTTTGAAAGAAACTTAAAAGGCTATATTATACCAAATTGACAATATAAACATAAAAGTATGGACCATTAATAGGTATCTTCTTCATTTACTTTGGGTTACTTTTACATACATTCAGATGTTGGATTACTAAAACAAAAAATACATATATATATATATATATATACACACACACACACACACACACACACACACACATACATATAATTACTTCTGGTAATGGTGGTGTGAAGAGGTTGACTGTTCCTCTCTCCATACAAAATAAGTATAAAACTGGACAAAATTGTCATAAGCACCAGTTTTAGGACACTGAAAACTGGCAATTAAGACAAATTAAGCCTGTTTAAGGTTATAAGCAAGTGTTGAATCACTGTATTGTACACCTGAAACTAATATTACACTGTATGTTAACTGGAATTAAAAAAAAAAAGACAGATTAAGTGTTTATACTTAAATAATGGCTAAAGATTTGGATAAAAATGGCAGGAACATGTGGCCTTCTTGCCTGAGGCAGCTTCCATACCCTACTTGGCCAGTGAGAAATTGTAGCTTCACCAGTCCTGGGGTTGGGCAGAAAAATCAACAGCTCTGCTGCCAGAGGGGTCGGAATCAGGTTTGGGCAGTAAGACTGTGATATTGTAATTTTTAAAAAATATTTATTTATTTTTAATTTACATCCAAGTCAGTTAGCATATAGTGCAATAATGTTTTCAGGAGTAGATTCCAGTGATTCCTCCCTATGTATAACACCCAGTGCTCTTCCCAATAAGTGTCCTCCATAATGCCCCTTACCCATTTAGCACATTGCCCCTCCAAACCCCTCCAGTAACCCTCTGTTTGTTCTCCATATTTAAGAGTCTCTTATGTTTTGTCCCTCTCCTTGCTTTTATATTATTTTTGCTTCCCTTCCCTTATGTTCATCTGTTTTGTATTTTAAATTCCTCATATGAATGAAATCATATGATATTTGTCTTTCTCTGACTTATTTCGCTTAGCATAATACCCTCTAGTTCCATCCACATAGTTGCAAATGGCAAGATTTCATTCTTTTTGATTGCTGAGTAATACTCCATTGTATATATACATACCACATCTTCTTTTTTTTTTTTTTTAATAACACATCTTCTTTATCTATTCATCTGTCAATGGACATTTGGGCTCTTTCCATATTTTGGCTATTGTCAATAACGCTGCTATAAACATTGGGGTGCATGTGCCCCTTCGAAACAGCACACCTGTATCCCTTGGATAAATACCTAGTAGTGCAGTTTCTGGGTCATAGGGTAGTTCTATTTTTAACTTTTTGAGGAACCTTTCCAGAGTGGCTGCACTAGTTTGCATTCCCACTGGCAGTGCAAAAGAGATCCTCTTTTTCCGCATCCTCGCCAGCATCTGTTGTTGCCTGAGTTGTTAATTTTAGCCATTCTAACTGGTATGAGGTGATACCTCATTGTGGTTTTAATTTGTATTTCCCTGACGATGAGTGATGTTGAGTATTTTTTCATGTGTCGGTTGGCCATCTGGATGTCTTCTTTGGAAAAGTGTCTATTCTTGTCTTTTGCCCATTTCTTCACTGGATTATTTATTTTTGGGGTGTTGAGTTTGATACGTTCTTTATAGATATTGGATACTAACCCTTTATCTGAAATGTCATTTGCAAATATCTTCTCCCATTCTGTTGGTTGCCTTTTAGTTTTGTGGTTGTTTCCTTCACTGTCCAGATGATGGTCCCAATAGTTCATTTTTTGTTTTTGTTTCCCTTGCTTCTGGAGACATGTCAAGTAAGAAGTTTCTATGGACGAGGTCAGAGAGGTTGTTAACCTACTTTCTCCTCTAGAATTTTGATGGCTTCCTGTCTTACGTTTAGGTCTTTCATCTGTTTTGAGTTTATTTTTGTATGGTGTAAGAAAGTGGTCCAGGTTCATTTTTCTGCATGTTGCTGTACAGTTTTCCCAACACCACTTGCTAAAGAGACTGTCTTTATTCCATTGGATATTCTTTCCTGTTTTGTGAAAGATTAGTTGGCCATACATTTGTGGGTCCATTTCTGGGTTCTCTATTCTGTTTCATTGATCTAAGAAATATATATTTGGTTTTATCCTTTTTCTGGCACAGAACTTCCAAAACCCTTGGAATTTTTTAAGTGGTAGGAGCAATAAAGGTGTTTTACTTGTTTTGTTATGTTAATGAGGTAACTTTTGAAAGGCCCCTAGATAGCCTAAGGATGAGGGTTAATTGCCAGGGAGAACAAACGTGTGGTTAGAGGGTTGGAACTTTCAGCACCCTGACCTGTGGGGAGGGTATATGAGGCTGGAGATTGCATTAAAACACCGATGGCCAGTAATTAATCAATTGTGGATATAGTACTGAAGCCTCCACAAAAACCCATAGGGGTTTGGTTTAGAGAGCTCTTAGGTGAACTTCTGAGGCAGGTGCTGCGAGAGTTGTGTGCCTAGAGAGGGCATGGGAGCTCCATGTCCCTTCCCACCTACCTTGCTCTATGAATCTCTTCCATCTGGATGTTCAGCTGTATCCTTTATCATATTCATTTATAATAAATTGGTAAACAGTAAACTATTTTCCTGGGTTTTGTGAGCCTCTCCAGCCAATTAATTGAACCAGGGGAGAAGGGCATGGAGACTTCCAAATTATAGCTGATTGGTCAGAAACACAGGCGACAACCTAGAGTTGGGATGACATCTGAAGTGAGGTGGGTACAGTCTCTTAGGACTGATCATTAACCTGTGGGATCTGATACTATCCCCATGTAGTGTTAGAACTGAGTTAAATTATAGGACCCCTATCTGGTGTCACAGAGAATTGCTTGCTAATGTTGGAAAACCCACACATGGGAATTGGTGTCAGAATCCTAAGGGCAAACAGTGTGTCTTCACCAACTAAATGTGGATTTGGATGCAAATGGATGAAGAAACCACATAGTTTTGATAGGCTGAAGGCTGTTCCAGTTAGATTGAGCAGCCATCTGCCAGAAGGTTCACAGAAGTAAGGGAGCAATTTCACAAAGAAGTAAGGGAGGGCTGAGGTCAGCTCTCCATTCATTCCTGGCTGACTGTGAAACTATGCATATGCAACGAGAGACAGTGCGAGCCCAGCAAAAAGTGAAACTCGGTAGAAACTACAGATCTGGCTGTGTCTTTGAATGTATTCCCCAAGCCACACACGGATAATCAACAGAGTGGAACACTTACAGGTTCATAGGATGACCACTAAGCTATGTATATACAGGTGAGACCCCTAGAATGAATGGAAGAATCAAAAGATACATGGTATGTGTATAAACTGAACAGCAAAATGGCAGATATAAATCTAGTCGTATCCAGTGTTTTTAAGTGGATGGATAAAACACTCCAATCAGTAGTTTGTTGTCCTGGCAGACAACAGTGTACCCTTCCTCAGAATTCTTATGACATCTGTCTGAGTCTTAGGCTGTCTTCCTGAACCCATTGCTGTGGCAAGAATTCAATCACATCTGAGATTAAATCCTGGCACTCTCACAGACTACCTGACTAAATTTGAGCAAAGCACTATAATATTAAGATATCATAAGGCTGTTGGGTGGATTAATGAAACCTTGTAAATGGTTATAGCAATACCTGGCACAGAGAACACTCAATAAATGTTAGTGATATGATGATGGCTGTGGAGATCATGACAGTGGTGATGATGATGATAGTCTCCTTTAGACTGTGAACTCCATAGAAACAGGATCTGTGGCTTTCTCTTCTTTAAATTTAACTATTCACACAGTACTTTGCATGGAGTAGGTACTCAAATGCCTCTTGATTGAATTGAATGAATGAATTACATCTTATAGACATCATAGAGGAACTGACATTTGAGATGGAGTGATGATTAATTTTATGCATCAACTTGGTTAGGTTATGGTGCCCAGTTGTTTCGTCAAACTCTAGTCCAGATGTTACTGTGAAAGTATTTTGTAGATGTAATTAATGTTTACAAACAGTTGACTTTAAGTATAGGAGATTACCATTGACAATGTAGGTGGATCTCATCCAATTAATTGAAGGCCTGAAGAGCAAAACCTAAGGTTTCCCAAACAATAAGGGATTCTGCCTCAAAACTATAATGTAGAGATACAACCTAAATTTTACCCAGCTAGCTTGCATACAGATTTCACACACAAGACTGTGATATCAACTTTTGTCTGAGTTGCTAGCCTCTGGATTGCCCTCTGGATTTTGGACTTGCAACTCTCATAATTGCATGAGCCAATTCCTTAAATCTTGCGTGCTCTCTCTCTCTCTTTCTCTTCCTCCCTCTCCTATTAGTTCTGTTTTCCCAGAGAACCCCAGCTGATACACAATGGTTTTGAATGCTCAGTGAAAATAATGGCTAAAACACTGAGTATTTACTATGTGACCAGCAATATATGGGGAAGGGTAAAGTGATAAGTTGCAATCCAGGCTATGGTAGTTATAAAATATGTCCACAAATGATTTGATACTTCTCTCTTCCAAAGGTGGAGCTAATTCTACAGACTATACTTAGTGACTCTAACAGATAAAATGTGGTGAAGTGACAGTATTGGACCTTGGAGACCAGGTCTTTAAATGCATTGTGGCTTTCTTCTTGCACTCACCCTTGTATCGCTTACTTTGGGCTAAGCCAACTGCTATGTGTGAAGATACTCAAGCAACTGTACAGAGAGGGCAGAAGCTAGGAAGGCTTTGCTAGAATGTTTGTAAAAGCTTGAAAGGTCTTGAAGAAACTGTCAGATGCGTGTTTGCAGAAAGTAAGGTAAATGTTATTGGAGTTAGGATTAAAAGGAATCTTTATTGGGGCATCTGGGTGGCTCAGTTGGCTAAGCATCTGACTTTGGCTCAGGTCATTATCTCACCGTTCTTGAGTTTGAGCCCCGCATCAGGCTCTGTGCTGAAAGCTTGGAGCCTGGAGCCTGCTTCAGATTCTGTGTCTCACTCTCTCTCTCTGCCCCTGCCCTGCTCATGCTCTCTCACTCAAAAATAAATAAACATTAAAAAAATTAAAAATAAATAATAAATAAAAAGAGGAATCTTTGTGATGTAATGGCAGAAAGTTTAGCCATATAGTCATCTGCAGTAATGTAGAGAAATATTTAAGGAAATGAGTGGTCTAAGACTTTCAGATAGATTGTTAGAGGGTCTGTTTGGTTTTCTCTTGCTGCTTTATAGCAAAGTATGAGAGGAGAGAGATAAGCAAAAGGAAAGGCTGTTTAGCAAAAAGGAGTTGGAACTTACTGTTTCTGAAGATTCCCCACTTTTCCCAATGGCAGATAATGCTAAAATTAAGGGTTGACTTCTGAGCAAAAATCATTCCAGGCACTTTTGGGAAATTGTGGTCTGATGGTGAAACCTAGGGTGTGACTATATAATCCTTCATTAAAATCTCAGAAAGATCCAAGATGATGTCTTAGAAAATAATTTAATCAAGTATCAGGTTGTTTTGAAGATGCGTAAGGGCAGTCTCAGCAGAAGCCCAGTGGAGAGAAGCGTGCAGCTTTGGTCTAATGGAGTGAACTGCAGTAAGATTCATAGGAGAACCACACATGTTTTTAAAGAGCATTATATTGGGGTGCCTGGGTGGCTCAGTCGGTTAAGCGTCCGACTTTGGCTCAGGTCATGATCTCGCGGTCCGTGGGTTTGAGGCCCGTGTCGGGCTCTTTGCTGACAGCTCAGAGCCTGGAGCCTGTTTCAGATTCTGTGTCTCCCTCTTTCTCTGACCCTCCCCTGTTCATGCTCTCTTTCTCTCTCTCTGTCTCAAAAATAAATGAATATTAAAAAAATTTAAAAAAAAAATAAAGAGCATTATATTGTTGGAAATACCGCCAGCTTGGTCTGAAAAGCAGAGAGACGTCACAAAATGAAAACTGGACCCCCAGAATTCTGTTGACAGGACTCACACTCAGAACACTGTGCAGCTCTAACACATGGTCTACCTCTCATTGAGAAGGAATGATAATTTAGAGGATGGAAGCAAGAGCCCAGAGGAGCCCAGAGAATAGTTATTTCTGATCAGGAACAGGGCTAAACTTCTAATCAAGGAACTTCTAACATTTTCCTGGCTGGATTTTAGAATTTCAATGGACCAGTGATTCCTGTTTGCCTCTTGTTTTCTCCTTTTGTGAATAAGAATATCTGTAGTGATTATCCTATGCCTGCTGCACGTGTGTATTTTGGGTATGTGTGGGGCAGACATCTTGTCTCTTTGGTTCACAAGTCTTCCAACTGTGAGGGACTGTATTGTCAGAACTGCTCTTAAAGAACCACATCTGTGGAGGTTGAATAAGGACTTGACTTAGATGCCAACATCCTGGATTTCAAGCTGAGGTTGTAAAAGGATGAGACTTTGCTTTGCTTTGCTTTCTTTCTTTCCTTTTTCCTTTTTTCTTTTTTCTTTGTAGGGCATGAGTTTAGTTTACACATGAAAGGAGTCTAAGTAACTTGTGGTCAGAGGGTAGACTGGTGGTTTTAAAATACGTCCACAATGGGGCACCTGGGTGGCATCTGACTTCGGTTCAGGTCCTGATCTCATGGTTTGTGGGTTTGAGCCCCGCGTCGGGCTCTGTGCTGATAGCTCAGAGCCTGGATCCTGCTTCAGATTCTGTGTCTCCCTCCCTCTGTGTCCCTCCCCTGCTCACACTCTGTCTCTCTCTCAAAAATAAATAAAAACATTAAAAATGAAATAAGGGGTGCCTGGGTGGCTCAGTTGGTTAAGTGTCTGACTTTGGCTCAGGTTGTGATCTCACCATTTGTGAGTTTGAGCCCTGTGTCGTGCTCCATGCTGATAGCTGAGAGCCTGGAGCCTGCTTCTGACTCTGTGTCTCCTCTCTCTGCCCCTTCCCCGCTCGCTCTGTCTCTCTCTCTCTCTCTCTCTCAAAAATAAACAAACATTTAAAAATTTTTTTAAAAATGAAATAAAATATGTCCACAAATGTTTGATATTCCTCTGCTGAAAAGGAAGTCTAACTCCTTTGTCCTTGAATGTGGGCTGTACTTCAGGGCTGTAATGAATACAATGAGATAGATGTGACAGTGTTAGACTTAGGTGAGTAAGTCATAATAACGATTGTGGCTTTCTCCTTGCTTTGCTTTGGGAGAACTTAGCTGCCGTGTCATGGAGACACTCAGGATGTTTATGTGTTGAGGAGCTGAGTCCTCTTGCTAAAAACTAGAAAAGAACTGAGGCCTCCAGCCAACAGCCATGTGAATGAGCCTTCTTGGGAAGCAGACCTCTTGCCCCCGGTAAACCTTCAGATAACGGCAGCCCAAACATCTTGACTGCAATCTCATGAGAGATTTTGAGCCAAGAACCACCCAGTTCAGCTTCTGCCAGATTCCTGACCCATAGAAAGTATGTGAAATAATAAGCACGTACATTCGTTATAAACTACTAAGTAATCTGCTGTATAGCAATAGATAACTAATAAATAGGCATGGTGGGCATCATTAATAAAAGTGGATTGCAGAAAATCATTTGGTTAATTATCAGGCAACTCATATTTACCTTTTCTGTAATGTGTGATGCTTGAAATTCTCAAGTTAGTAGGTCAAAGGCTGGGTTTGTAGAGGACGAATATCTGACTTCTACATTAGAATGAAGTTGCACTGGGCATACACAATATCTTTTCATGTTTTGGTGAATGTGTGATTTGTGTGCTTCCAAATATTTTGGCAGGTGCTTTGTGACTGTTCCTTTGAATTTTACCATTTGTCTCCACTTATTTCAAAACAGCGTTAAAGCTGATGTTTGAAGTGTTGCGAGCAATAGAAGCCAGATTCATTCATAGATCTGAATGTAACTCATACATTAAGGGAAGAAATGTTGGCGGAATTGGTAGAGACTTATCTCTCTTCTGTTTCAAGAACTGCATATCTACAAGGTGTAATTTTTTTTAACATGAGGAGAGTGTCCAACGTATTTTTTTAAGTTTATTTATTTTGAAAAAGAGAGAGAGAGAGCACAAGCAGGAGGAGGAGGAGGGAGGGGCAGAGAGATAGAGGAGAGGGAGAATCCCAAGCATTGCAAGCTAATAGCGCAGAGCCCCAGTGCGGGGCTGGATCTCACGAACAATGAGGTCACGACCTGAACCGAAATCAAGAGTCAGATGCTTAACCAACTAACCCACCTAAGTGCCACCAAACTACTTCTTGATTGTGTAGTTAAGTAAGTTAATTTGTAAAAGTAAAAAGAGCTCAAATCCATTAAGTGTTTTTATATATTTCTGACTTTAGTATTATTGTATCATAGTTTAAAAATCTTAGAATAATTTGACAGGGAAATACTGGAAAATGGAAAAAGCATTATGTTTTACATAAAGGTAATATAATCACTTGTAAGGGAATCATCAGCAATGAAACTGTTACTTGCTAACATTTAGCATCACTGTGTTGTCTTTACTTTTAGTAGGAAGGTCAAACTAACAAATGAAGCGGCTAAGTCTTGATAAGTGTTTGTTACTTCAGGTCATGGTTTTATCACTAATAGTTCTATTTTTTCAGAAATTGAAATAATTAATAATACCTTTTATTATTATTATTTTTTTACTCAGGGAATTGCTCCAAAGCTGGAATTTTCTACGACCTCAGTGATAACTGAATGTCTGATAAGCTCGAGGAAGTGCCGCACTCAGGTTCAAATCTTTTATTTATTTATTTATTTATTTATTTATTTATAAAATTTTTTTTTAAACGTTTATTCATTTCTTTTGAGAGACAGAGAGAGACAAAGTGTGAGCAGGGGAGGGCCAGAGAGAGAGAGAGAGAGAGAGACACAGAATACAAAGCAAGCTCTGGGCTCCGCCAAGCTGTCAGCACAGAGCCTGACGCGGGGCTTGAACTCACAAACCGTGAGATCGTGACCTGAGCCGAAGTCGGACACTTAACCCACTGAGCCACCCAGGCGCCCTTCAAATCATTTATTTAAATTATTTAATGGTTTAACTTATTTGTTGATAGTTATGGGCATTTGGAGAGAATTATGCTTTTATTTTGACCATAGCTCATTTCATTTTTTTGGGTCAATCTGGAGTGTAAGCAAAACAATTATCAAAGGTATTTAGCAGTTCATTTGCATCTTAAATGTGAGAGTGAAGAGTTTGGTACACATGATAGGCGGTGCCACGATGCAATTATTATTTGTAATGCCATGGGCCTTTTTTTTTTTTAATGCAAAGAAATCAGTCTGCCAGAAAGATGTTGAGATCAAGAAGCCTTACAGAGAGCTAGATGGGAGGCTTCTATAAATCTTATAGGAGTTACAGATGATGCAAAAAGTTCAGAGGATTCTTTTTAGCAAATGTGACCAGAGGTTTTCATGCGGGGATATTGGTGTTTAGTAAGTATGGTTTCCTGAGTCTCTCCCATTCCTTAAATGATTCTTGCTCAGTTTGGTGGCCACACTGATGGTATCAGACTAAGGGAAGCTTGGACACTTCAACCTAAGTACCTTGTATATTTGTAAAAACTGCCTTTAGTCAACTAAGTTATATGGACCTGGTATTTCATTCCAGTCTAACTTTTCACTGAGTCCCCGAGATCATCTTACTGCCTTGTCCACAAATTATCTAATAATGTCTAGGCATCACTCATATGCAGTTGCATTATGATTAGGTAACAATGAACAGCCTGTGATGGATGAGGAGCCAGGAGCATATAAAGCCCTGAGGATCCAAACGAGGCAGGACTGGACCCATGGTGGCAAGAGCGGAGTGTTAATTTACTGTACTCTCAGTTTTAGAGTAAATTTGCTAAGGATGATAACTGTGACGTAAGCTAAGAAGGTAAAGCATGGTTTATATGAAATTATTAAGGGGATCATTCTTACGTTGTTTGACAAGATACATAGTATGGCTATAGTTATTTGTCTTTGAAATGCAAGCTGAAATGCAGCTAGTAGAGATCTAACAACCTCTGCTTGCCAGATGCAGAGACGTTACTGACTTGTTTTGAGATATGTACTGTGCATTTTTGTAAATTGTTAAAAATGTTTTACCCGGACTCAGACAAATTTTTTCTCTCCTCATCGGGGTCTGCCCTTCTGGTGGGTGGGTAGAAAAGTATGAAGTAGAGCATATGCTCAGAAAGGTACACACGTTCTAAGTGCACAGCTTGGTGAAGAGTCCTTTCTAAATGTAAAATTATCCCCCCATTAGGACTTTCATCAGACTTAGGAATTAACGTTTTCCTCCGTGAAGTTTTTTAACTTGCCATTTTTTAACTTGCTATTTTTTTAACTTGCTATTTCAGTGTTTGTCATTTGTTATTTATTGAACAGATATAATAGGATAGGCTTCAGTGTCAGACATTGTTTAAGAAAATATGCCTCAGAATCAGATCTGGGTTCAAGTTCCTCATTAGGCTGCCTTAAATATTAAATTAGAGAATATATGCAGTGTGTCTGGCACATAACATATAACTAATTAATTTGGTGACTGCTACTGAAGTTTTTTTTAAAGATAATTGGGAGGGAAGACAATAGATAAAATACAAGATAGAAAACATTGTCTGGTAGGCACAACAGAGTCTATACTTACACATTAAAATTTTGAATGTTATCAGCCAGAATTTTAATCTTACTTGCCCTTATTTGAAAATGTGATAAATCTACTTTTAAAAAACTGAATATTGGTTAAAGTTAAAATTTTAATGGCTGTAAAGCAGCATTTTCAGGTTCAAACATAAGAATAAGACAAACCATTTTGGTTTTTAAGAGAGAATGAGTGAAAGAAACTATAAAATTATTTAAGTTTACAAATACTTGTAATGATCTCTATTCCTTTTGGCACATTATTTTCAAATTGATGTTTTGTCACCAGTTGAATGGATTGAAAAAATTAAGCATATTATTGTGAATTTCTGAAATAAAACTAGTTTTCTACTTACACTTTTTACTTACTAAAGGTAGACTTTATTATGAATTAGTTAAATGTCAGTAGTAGTTTTATTAATATGTGTGTTAGTCTGCTATATCAGGTAGGTTTTGCTGTGTAAAAAGCAACGCTAACTTGGTGGCTTAAAATAAAATGTTTCTCACAGTTCTGTGTATTGGTTGAGTGGTTCTTTTGGTTTGAACTGGCAAGGCTGGGGCTGACTGATCTAGGATAGCTTCACTCTGTCTGGCAGTTGGCTGAGCTTCTGGTCTGGGAAGGACTTCATATTCCTGGTAATTGGCTTGATTTTAGCCGGAATGGTGGCCACAATACTTTCGTCTTCTAGTAGCCTAATTTTGGCTCATTCACATGGAGGCAGGATGGTTGTCAAAAAGGAGTAAAAGACTTTAGCACTTTTCAAGACTCTCCTTATGTCACATGCTATTACCCTGTTGGTCAGAGGGACCCACTGTGTTAACAGCATATAACAACCACTATTTTCAGCTCTACTGGGAAGGAACAGGATGCATTAAGGATTGGATAGAGTTAGACAGCATGTATCTGTACTAGATATATCTTAGTTTATAACTTCCTCTGCTAGTATTCAACATTCGAAAACTGTAACCAAGAAAGATGAGGCTAGTTATTTTAGATTTGGTATAATCAAAGCAACTTTATAGCACTGTTGAAAGAGATGATTATGGTTCATCTGTGTCTGGAGGTAAGAGATATTAAAAATGTGTGAAGATTTGAAGAAAAGAGTCCAGGGAGTGAGGAGGTGATGAGGGCAAGTAGCAGATTCAGCGAGAATAAAAGAAGTACCACGAGGAAAAGTAGTTTTGGTTAGCAAGGGATTTCAGAGTTTGGAATGCAGTGGATCTGCACAATGATGAAATCTAAGATGAGGTGAGTAAAAGTAATTAAAGCTGAGAAACAGAGTCTGAGTCCAAGGTCTTGGAAATCTTCACTACTTGAACATTTTACTAAACCTCAAAGGTCCTTGCCTGTGCTAACATTCCTGCTTCTGTGCATCAGTGTGATGTCATAGAGATGGATGAAATGTGATAAGGTGGAAAAATTCTGAATGACTTGTTGAAGTCATTGAACAAGGTGGGAGAAGGTGGGAGCATGTTAATAGCTGCAGAAGGAAGATGAAGAAATAATCGGATGGTGCTGGTTTGTATGAAACCCATGGGCTTATTTTTCCAACTGGAAAAATACATTTTTTTCCTGTTTACTTTTTAAAAATATTTGACTCTTCCCTTCTATGTCACATTTGTATTTTATTAGAATAAATACCCTTAATGAGCAGGGAAGGGAGGGGTTGAGAAAGTAGAGAGGGAGGTAGGATTGATAGTTTTTTAAAATGATTAAAGTTAGAAATACAAAGATTCTCTCACTGTCCATTTTCTCTAATATTGGAAATCTTATAATTCTAGATGATGAGTCAAGAGGTCTTATGTTATTTACTAGTAATCCAAATTTTAAGGCACTTATAAGGCAGGGACTAAATGAAACGTTATCCTAATAACACAAAAAAAGTTTGGAAATATAACATTTGTTTTTAAAAACTTAGACTGCTAACCAATTTTACTAGCAGAATACTAGTCATTAACATTTATATGTGTCTTTCATGTCTTCTTACATTTATAAAAATATGGAATCAGAATTAAGATGGAATGACTATTGGTCATTAAATTGTAAAGTTTTGGTTTGAAAGAGATCTTAAAATACTAATCATCTTGTATAATCCAAACAATACATTTCATGAAAACATGTATAAAGCTCTTTTTCAGATGTTTACATTATATGTATGTATATAATCATAGCAGTATAAGTGAAACTTATTTTATGTTTTCTCCATAAAGATGTCATAAGCAACTAATTAGCCATGCGTATTTGTAACATTACTAAAGAGAGTCCTCTTAAACTATATAGTCAGTTACTTGGATACTTTTAATTATAAATGATAAACCAATGTTTACATTCATTTTTTAATATACTGAAAACTAATTTTTCTGACCTTGTTTCTTAGATTTTTCAAATGATTAAATATTGGACTTGTTAGACTTAATACCATATACTTTATTAACTACTAGACAAAGAGTTATCTAGGATAGATAGGAAAGACTAATCTAGTTGGCTTTGATAAATTTTATGTGCTTTAAATTAATTTAAAAATTTTTTTCCTACCTGTAGTTTATATATAGATAGATATATCTACATATATTTCTACATATGTCTTCTGCCTAAGTTAACTTTTATTTTGTATGTTTAGGATAAATTTATTTACCATACGGCTCCAGTTGAAAAATCACACGGCAGACTGCAAAGCAGAACATCAAGATCACAGAAGAAAAAATCCAAGTCACCTGAGAGAAATAAATATTGCATGAATGCAAAAAACTACGAACAGCCTACAATTTCTTCAAAATCACACTCTCCATCTCCCTACACAAAAAGACGCATGTGTGAGCTATCTGAAGACACCAGGCGGCGGCTGGCCCATTTAAATCTGGGACCCTATGAATTCAAAAAAGAAACAGATAAACCTCCATTTGTGATTAGACATGTATGTGTTCTCTTAAACATTTCCATTGGAAACTGATCTAATCTATTCTTTCACTAAAATATTATTCTTGAAACTTCTTTCACTTCTACCTTCTATTAATAATTTTTTTTTCCTGAACTGTTAGCCTAGCAATCTAAAATGGAAAATTAGCTTAGAGTAAAAGAACATTCTTTTGTCAGTCTTTAAACCTGACAGAGATCAAGTTCCATTATGAATGCCATGTTAAGTCTTTTAAGTACCCATTTCCTTTCTTCTTATACACTGGACAGTGTAATAACTCTACAAATTGAACTTAGATATAATTGACATTAGGACTAAAATGGCAGAGGAGGGTGTTAAAAGAGGACCAACTTTCCTTTATGAAAAAAGAAGACTCCCTTTTTCTAGCCTTTTTGAAAACTATAATGGCAAGTAAGTTCCCTTTGATATTATGTCCCTTGGATAAACCTTATATAATGGATCTTTGAAGCAAATCATTATTTGATGAGGATGGGAAGGCCTTTGAAAGTGAAGAGAGTTAACTTAGGGTTGTATAGTTCTAATCTTTCCACACAGAAGCCTTTTGATATGGTTTAAGCTTAGAACTTGTGTTCATGTGATAGTTCAGTAGACTTTGGCTAATTTTAAGAGTCTGTAATATTTCAGAATATGTAATAAAGGACCTTCTTAGAATTCTCATAGTTTCTTGAATTTTTGCAAAGAATTTTTATCTTAAGAGTGTTTCTTGGGGCGCCTGGGTGGCGCAGTCGGTTAAGCGTCCGACTTCAGCCAGGTCACGATCTCGCGGTCCGTGAGTTTGAGCCCTGCGTCAGGCTCTGGGCTGATGGCTCGGAGCCTGGAGCCTGTTTCCGATTCTGTGTCTCCCTCTCTCTCTGCCCCTCCCCCGTTCATGCTCTGTCTCTCTCTGTCCCAAAAATAAATAAAAAACGTTGAAAAAAAAAATTAAAAAAAAAAAAAAAAAGAGTGTTTCTTTAACAAAGACCTACAAATTAATAAAAATTACTCATAAATATATCTAATAATAGTAATGAACATTAAGGTTTAAGTGCCTGTAGAAGCAAAATGCCTTTTGGGATTATATATAAAGTTATCTCTTTTCTTTAAAAATGTTTATTTATTAATTTTTGAGAGAGGGAGAGAAAGAGCACGAACAGGGAAGGGGCAGAGAGGGAGAGTGAGGGGGAGGAGAGGGAGAATCCCACGCAGTCTCTGCGCTGTCAGCACAAGAGTCTGATACAGGGCTCGGACTCAAGAATCGTGAAGTCATGACCTGAGCCAAAATCAGGAGTTGGACGCTTAACTGTCTGAGCCACCTCAGTGTGCCTAAAGTTATTTCTGACTTTAATTCATTTTTTTAAAATTCTAATATGTAAATATAAATGTAAACATGTAAATATGCTCCTTTGATGGTCTAATGGGTTTTTTAAAAGTACACCACCTGAAAGGTTAGTTTTTTTGTGTGGCATCTAAAAAAAAATTAAGTGAATTACATTTAAGCAACATTTCATTCCATTTTTATATTTTGACTATGAATCCTTTATTCTTTTAAACTAATGTAACAGATTAAAAAAATTTTTTTTAATGTTTATATTTATTTTTGAGACAGAGACAGAGCATGAGCAGGGGAGGGACAGAGAGAGAGAGGGAGACACAGAATCCTAAGCAGGCTCCAGGCTCTGAGCTGTCAGCACAGAGCCTGATGCGGGGCTCGAACCCACGAACCGTGAGATTATGACCTGAGCCGAAGTCGGACGCTCAACCAACTGAGCTACCCAGGCGCCCCAATGTAACAGATTTTTTTAATTTTACAATGGTTACTTATAAATGCAAATATTTTATTGAGATGATTGTGATTACATTTGTCTTATTTCTATAGAATTTGTTTATAGGTTCTGGTCACATTTTTTGTTATTTTTTGAACAATATCCAGATAAGATTTATTTGCTTGTTTGATGGCAGTTTAGAAAACCTTTAATTTTATGACTGCTTACAGTTGTAAATTATTTTGAAAAGGATATATTAAATTCTAATCTGAAGGAGGGGCGCCTGGGTGGCTCAGTCGGTGAAGTGGCCGACTTCGGCTCAGGTCACAATCTCGCTGTCCGTGAGTTTGAGCCCTATGTTGGGCTCTGTGCTGACTGCTCAGAGCCTGGAACCTGTTTCAGATTCTGTGTCTCCCTCTCTCTCTGACCCTCCCCCATTCATGCTCTGTCTCTCTCTGTCTCAAAAATAAATAAACGTTAAAAAAAATTAAAAAAAAATTCTAATCTGAAGGAATAGTAGCATTTTAATTAAAATGCCTATGTACAAAGATAACCAGTAATATTTATTGGAAGTTAGCCACAAAACAAAATTGTTTAGGGAAATAACTGCTCTTAAAATGCTTATTAAATTATTGTTTTTCACATCAGTGTTCAAAATGGAATAATCCTAATCCTGCTTGGTATAAACTTTAATGTTTTTATTTAAGAGATTTCCCTTGCAGCTTTTCAATAGACAGGGAAAAAAAATGCATGCTTCTACGCCTACAGTTAGAAAATTGCTTACATTATTATATAGGAAACTGGAGTTTTCCAATTGTGTTTGCATAGAGATGTCTCTTTTCCCCCATAACCATTTATGATTTTAAAAGCACTTAACAGGGGTGCCAGGGTGGCTCAGTCAGTTAAGCGTCTGACTTCAGTTCACGTCATGATCTTACAGTTCATGGATTCGAGTCCCACGTGCTGACAGCTCAGAGCCTGGAGCCTGCTTCGGATTCTGTGTCTCCCTCTCTCTCTGCCCCTCCCCTGCTCACACTCTGTCTCTGTCTCTCTCTCTCAAAAATAAATAAAACATTAAAATAAATAAATAAAAGCATTTAACAAATTGATAACATTTTAATTTCATACATGCACATGTAAAAAGTTAATACTTTTAGGAAAGACATTCTAGTTTTACATACATTGTGTGAAAAATAGTCATAAAGAGTAAGGGGCAGTTTCAAGAAAGCAACTAACACGCTCCCAAACTAACTTGGCACAACCATTCCAGAAAAGTTAAATGGAATTATTTTCTTTTTCATTTATACAGAATAGGATTTTTTTTTCTGTTGTGGTCAAATACTTGTAACATAAAATTTACCATTTCAACCATTTTAAAGTATATAATTCAGTGGCATTAAATGCATTCATATTGTGCAACTGTCACTACTATCTAGTTCCAGAACTTTTTCATCATCCCAAACAGAAACCCTGTACTCATTAAGTATTCACTCACCATTTCTCCCTTTCCTCAGCCCCTGGCAGCCATTAATCTACTTTCTATCAGGAAGTGGATTTTCCTCTTCTGTCATTTCACCTAAGTGGAATCCTACAAAGTGTAGACTTTTCTGTCTGGCTTTTTCCATTTAGCACAGTGTTTTCTTTCATTCATGGTATAGCATGTATCAGTACTTGATCCTTTTTTGGTCGACTAATATTTCATCGTATGGACATATACCGCATTTTGTTTATCCGGTCATCTGTTGATGGATGGGCTTTTTTCACCTTTGGGTTATGTGCGTAGTGCTTCTATGCATGTTAATACACAAGTTTCAATTTGAGTACTTGTTTTAGTGCCTATTGTTTTAATACCTAGGAGTGGAATTGCTGGGTCACATGGTATGTGCTATGCATGTTTCTAACTTGTTGAGAAATTGTCAAACTGTTTTCCACAGTGGCAGTCCCATTTTACATTGTTCCCAGCAGTGTTTCAGGCTTTACTTTATCCACCTTCTCACTAACACTTATTATTTTGTTTTGTTTTCTTTTTATTATAGCCATCCTAGGGGGTGTGGAGTGGTCTCTCATTGTGGGTTTTTTTTTTCTCATTGTGGTTTTGATTTGCATTTCCTGATAAGTAATGATCTTGAGCATCTTTTCATGTGCTTGTTAGGCATTTCTGTGTTTCCTTTGGAGAAACATTCATTCAGGTCCTTTGTCCATTTTTAATTGGGTTGTTTTTCTTTTTGTTGTTGAATTGTAAATTTTCTTTATATATCAGGATTCTAGATACTTATATAATTTATAAATATTTGTCTTTTCACTCTCCTTTTTAAAAATTTATTTTTTTTAAATTATGGTAAAATATACACAATATAAAATTTACTATTTTAATCATTTTTAAGTGATTAAGTGAAACTGTATTCCTATCTTAACATATACTCCTTAGTTTGTGGAAAAGATTTGGGAAGCACCATAGTTAAAACTCAAGTATAACTCAGTGGTGTTTAGTACGTTTATATCATGAAGTAGTATCTTTCACTATGATTTTGATTTGCATTTCCCTAATGATTACTGATATCGAACATTTTTTCTTGTGTTTATTGGTCATTTGTATATCTTTTGGAGAAATGTGTATTTAAGTTCTCTGCTCACTTTTTAGTTGAGGGTTTGTTTTTTTTTGTTTGTTTTTTTTATTTTTATTTTTTTTAATATATGAAATTTACTGTCAAATTGGTTTCCATACAATACCCAGTGCTCATCCCAAAAGGTGCCCTCCTCAATACCCATCACCCACCCTGCCCTCCCTCCCACCCCCCATCAACTGAGGGTTTTTTTTTAAGTTGTAGAAGTTTCTTCATATATTTTGGATATTAATGCCTTAATAGATAATTATTTGCAAGTTATTTTTATTCCAAGGATTGCTTTTCACTCTCTTAATATCATCCTTTTAATGTACTAAGTTTTTAATTTTGATGAATAGAGCTATCTTTTTTATTATTTACATCACTCTGACTTTTTTATTCTTCATTAGAAAACATGCTTAACTGTTATTTATTTTTTTTAATGTTTATTTATTTTTGAGACAGAGAGAGACAGAGTGCAAGTGGGGGAGGGGCAGAGAGAAAGGGAGACACAGAATCTGAAACAGGCTCCAGGCTCTGAGTGGTCAGCACAGAGCCCGACGCGGGGCTCGAACCCATGGACTGTGAGATCATGACCTGAGCCGAAGTCAGACGCTCAACCGACTGAGCCACCCAGGCGCCCCAACTGTTATTAACTGTAGGCTATGAAGCACTCCGCATGCTGGGCTCTGAACACAGCCAAATAATGACACTGTTTAGTAGTAAATGTGGCAAATTTTTAAATGTGGCAAAATAGATTCCTCTTTTTGTAACTTTGTAATGGAAAGCCACCTACACGATGGGGTAGTGGACAGTTTAACTATAAATCTGTTCATTTGAAAGTAGACTCAATATATAATTAGAGATTTCTGAAGTTTAATTTCAATTTTATTTAAACATGAACAGCAAAATACTCAACTAAGCTCTGGCTTTGGGATATGCCTGAACCATAATAGGCACTATCACATTAACCTGATGACTAATAGTCTATGTACTTGAGTTGATTTTCTGGTACCATGAGACTGGAAGAACACTTAAGTTCTTTTTGACTTTATTAAATCCTTCTTCTTCTAGGTTGACCCTCCAAGTCCCAGGGCTGATGCTTTATTTGGTTCTTCCGGCAGAGACTGTGAAAGAGATGGATGGTCCAGGATGCACAATGGTGAGCTAAAAGTTATTTCTCTTCATTGCTTTACTTGCCTTGGCTACAGTCAAGCCTTTAACTTGACATCAGTGAACTAAAATAGAATCTCTGCTGTATTATTAGGTAGTAAGGCATATGCTACTTTTTTTTACAACTTGTGGGACACCCATATAGGTACTTTAAAAATAATAGAATTTTTGTGCTGCTATAAACTACAGAGTAGCATATTAAAGACTAATACCTTTTAGTGGAAAAAAAAACAACTTGATTTTGTTTTGCTCAACAATTTCTAAAATTATTTGGCTATGGAACTATTTTCCTACCTTAACATATACCCCTTAGTTTGTAGAAAAGATTTGGGAAGCACCATAGTAAAAAGTTCAAGGTTATGGGTTTTAGACATAAAATTACACATATATTTGACTACTTGCTCTGTCACTTATTTATAGATTGGGCATTCTTGAACAAATCATTTTAACTACTTTGATAATCAGTATATTAAAGAATGAAGAGGGACGCCTGGGTGGCTCAGTCAGTTAAGCATCTGACTTTGGCTCAGGTCATGATCTCATGGTTTGTGGGTTTGAGCCCTGCATTGGGCTCCGTGCTGACAGCTCAGAGCCTGGAGCCTGCTTCAGAATCTGTGTCTCCCTTTCTCTCTGCCCCTCCCTGGCTCATGCTGTGTCTCTCTGTCTCTCCCAAAAATAAATAAATAAAAACATTTAAAAAAAAAAAAAGACTGAAGATAACACAGTAAATGTGACCATGTAAAATGCCCTAGCACACAGGCCTTAGTAAATTTCAGCTGTCAATATAATAATTATTTATTATTATATTTATGAAGAGATAATGTCTTTTATGCTTAATTTATAAGAATCTTTTTTGTAGGCCCTGGTTCTAAGGGTTAGATAAATTACTACTTAAGTTCAATGTGATAAGGAAGATGACTTTTAGGAAGAAGATTAAATAGCATTTTATAATTAGGGATATTTGAGTGTCATATCTATAGTCATTGACTAGTCGGTCAGCAACATTCCCCAGCAGCCTTTAAGTGAATTCAGTACACACTGAGAAAGGCATAGAAAAAGAAAAATGAGACAGAGTGAAAAAAAACCACAATCATAACTTATAGTGAGCTCCCATCTCTTTCTGTTTCTAAACTGTAGTGTATAATCTCTCTCTCTCTTTTTCTCTTTTTAATGTTGAAATGAAACATTCTTCTCTGAGAACATGCAGAATTTGTGCTCATTTATTTAGCTTTCTTAGCGTTAACAGGGAGATAGATGTGGTAATCAATAAGTCTTTTATTACCATGGTAGCAGATTATATGAAATTAGGAACAGATGTTATACTTTGTTTCCCCTCTTGGAAGAAATTTATGGCCATGGAAAATAAGGTTTAAGAAAATCGAAAATAACTCCAATGTAGATGTTTCTTTGGAAGATGTTTTTAGAATGCACTGAAGCGTCTGATGTCTCTTGACAATTATAATATATTTGCCAGCAGAACTGTTAAAGTTTCAGTAACTTTTGATCGACGCAGCCAGCTACCTATGTGAAGTACAATCAGAGAGGTCATTAGTGAGGTCCACATTTTTTCTTTTAACTTTCTATTTAGACATAATTTCAGACTTAAAGAAAAGTTGAAATAGTATAAAGGATCCCCATTATACCTTTCAGAATCCTCAAATGCTAATATTTGCTTTCCCTCTTCCTCTCTATCTCCTTCCCCTTCCTGCCTCTATATCTGTATGTATGTTTGTGTATTAACTTTCTTTTGACAAGTACATTGCTATGGACAGAATTGTGTCCCTCCAAGATTTTTATGCTGAAACTCTAACCCTAAATGTGCTGGTATTTGGAGATGGGGCCTTTGGAAGGTAATTACATTTAGATAAGGTTAGGAGGTTGGGGCTCTCATGATAGGATCAATGCCCTTATAAGAAGAGAAACCAGAGATCTTGCTTTTTCTCTCTGCCTTGTGAGGACACAGGCAATAGGTAGATGGCTACCTTCAAGCCAGAGCCAGAGCTCTTCCTGGAACCTGACTGCACTGGCACCTGGATTTCAGACTTCCAGCCTCCAGAACTGAGAGATAGATGTCTGTTGTGTAATCCCTTTGGTCTGTGGCATTTTGTTATGGCAGCCCGAGGAGACTAATACAGATATTATCTTATGTGATGTAATTATTAAAAACAGAAAATTAACAGTAATAATAATAATAATAATAATAATAATAGGCTAATCTATAAACCTAAATCACATTTGGCCGCTTATGCTATATCTTTATAGCAAAAGAAATTCCACATCACACATGGCCTTATGTTGCCGTGTGTCTTTAGTTGTCTTTAAAATGGATCAGTTCTTTAATCTTTCTTTGTGTTTGACATTGATAATTTTGAAGAGTTCAGGACAGTTATTTGATAGAATGTCTCTCAATTTGGGTTTGTTTGATTTTTCCTCATGATTAGATTTAGGTTATTCATTCCCCCGAGAATACAACAGAAGCGATGCGTGCAACATGCCAGGAAGTATGTCACATTGCTTTGTTACTGGTGATATTAATTTGCTCACTTAATTAAGATGGGGTCTGCTAGATTTCTCTGTCACAAAGGTGCTATTTCTTCTCTTTGTAATTAATGGGGAGATACTCTGAGACTATTATATCCTGTTACTCCTTAACTTTGACCCCTGTAGCATATACTGATGATTCTTGCTTGAAATAATTTATTACTGGAAAGTTTGGCAAACAGTGATTTTTAAAAATTCTATTCTTTGTACATTTATTACTTGTCTTTTAAAGAAAGGGTTTTTCCGTTTCATTTCTCTGCTTTAAAGTCCCTATTCTTTTGACTGCCTTTTTTTCCCCCTTTCTGACAATTGAGTGGTTGTGTTTTGGGGTCTCATCCACTATTTAAACACATGTGGGAATTTCTTATGATAGAGTCTCTTAAGAAAGAGTGAATTTTCACTAATGACTAGTATTACTTTAATGGAAATTCTTAAACATTTTCTTGCCAAATTATCTTGCCTAAAAATTTTTAAGTTTTTATAGGATACCATTTCACCACCATTGACTATTTTAGTCATCATAATAATTGCATGAGGATGAATTTAACTATATTTGATCAAGAAAAATGACAGAGAGGCCTGGACAGGTTAAGTGGCTTATTAAAGAGTTCCAGAACAGCCCTGGTCAGTCTAGGGTCCAGGGCTTCTCACCACAACTTCCTTCCTCCCACCTTCCTACTACTTTCTCTACTTCCACTCAGGTGTTTTGTTTTGTTTTTAAGATACATTTTTCAAGCACATTTTTTCTTTCTTTGGCATTTCCATAGTGGATCATTCTAATTGTAATTTGTGCAGTCCCTTTGAAGAGATGCAACATGTCTTATGCTGCAAGAATGTTTCTAAGCTTTATCCAATCATTGATGTTTTTGAAAAGGAAATTGAAGGCATCATCCTGGTCCCTTTTTTATTTGCTTGGAATTTGAAAAGATGTTAGATTCTGTCTCCTCCTTGGAGGAGACTTCTCTTATTACCTTCATTTGAAGATTCTTTTCTGAGTTTCATTTCTACCTAAAATTGTAATCCTTTATGAGCTTTCACTAATCCCTATGTTTGATGGTTTTTGTTTGTAAAATAAATTGGAAATTACATTCCAAATCCTAATATGTAATAATTTGAATAGATAGCAATAAATGGTAACATTTTACTGTTCTGAGTAAAATAGCATATCATCATCATGTTTATACTTATTAACAAAATATTTTGTTTTGTCTTTAATTACATGTGTGCCTCCTCCTCTCATAGACCAGTGGGCATCTGAACTGTGTCATTTTTGGGAACTCCTTTTTTAGTTTCTTCATCTCTCTATTATTTATTAAATATCTTTAACAGCTTTAGTAAGCTATAACTTATATATCATAAAATTCAGCTGTTTTGAGCACAAAACTGAAGGAGTTTGAATTTGCACCATTGTAAAATCTCCACAATCCATTTTTAGAATATTTTAATCATCCAAAAGAGTTTTCTCATACCCATTGGCAGTAAATGTATATTCCCAACCTGAGTCCCTGGATTGTTTCCACTTTTTGGCTATTATGGAGGATGCTATTTTGAACGTTTGTATTGAAGTCTTTGCATAGATACATTGTTCTATTTCTTTGGAATAGATACCTAGGAATGGAATTGCCAGTTCATCTGGTAAATTTATGTTTAACTTTTTAAGAAATGGCCAACTGTTTTCCAACATGACTGTATCATTTTCCATTCCCACCGGCAGTGTATGATGGTCCAATTTCTCCACATCTTTGACAACACTTGTTATTCCCTTTGTCTCACTGCAATTGTAATTTATATTTAACTAATGGCATTTAATGTTTTCTTCATGTGCTTATTAGGTATTTATTTATCTTTTTTTTTTTTTTTAATTTTTTTTTTTCAACGTTTTTTATTTATTTTGGGGACAGAGAGAGACAGAGCATGAACGGGGGAGGGGCAGAGAGAGAGGGAGACACAGAATCGGAAACAGGCTCCAGGCTCCGAGCCATCAGCCCAGAGCCTGACGCGGGGCTCGAACTCACGGACCGCGAGATCGTGACCTGGCTGAAGTCGGACGCTTAACCGACTGTGCCACCCAGGCGCCCCATTTATTTATCTTTTTTGATGACCATCACCCTTCCAATCACTGATAAGTTTGCTGTTTGCTAAACTTCAGACAAGAAAAAAATAGTGAGGGGGAAAGTCTGAGATTTTTGCTACTGAGACTTCAGACAAAATTAGTAATAAGAAAGATGAGAACATCAGAGGTCAGAGTAAACAGTTTCCGGTCAATGTATCACAAGTGAACCAGAGACAGAAAACACATGTTATGTGTCTTTCCTTTTTAGAAGGTTGGATCCCCTGAGGGATATTAAATGCTGGTTTTATTTTATAAAGCTGGACTTCTTAGCTTTGCTTCCAGTAATAGAGACTGGCATATAGCAAATGCATGGCTGTGTGCTCCATGAAGATTCACAGGAGAGCAGAAGCCAACCTTAGGGTATTGTGTGGGCACTGGGATAGCAGTAGGGTAATTGCTGATAAAGGACTCCAGGGGCATGCTCTTTGAAGGTTCATAGGTACACATATTTGTCAACAGGAATGTTTTGCAATAGAGTAGCACTTACTACCAGAATGGAGTTCAATTCCTTGAAATTAGGAAAAAGGAAGATGATAGTACCCTTCAACATAGGATAGTATACAGGTTGCCAAGATAGGGATTGACTCATAGGGAACACATGTTGGCAGTAACAATCAGAATGGGGCTCAAGAATTAAGTTGATAGGGGCGCCTGGGTGGCGCAGTCGGTTAAGCGTCCGACTTCAGCCAGGTCACGATCTCGCGGTCCGTGAGTTCGAGCCCCGCGTCAGGCTCTGGGCTGATGGCTCAGAGCCTGGAGCCTGTTTCCGATTCTGTGTCTCCCTCTCTCTCTGCCCCTCCCCCGTTCATGCTCTGTCTCTCTCTGTCCCAAAAAAAAATAAAAAACGTTAAAAAAAAAATTAAAAAAAAAAAAAAAAAAAGAATTAAGTTGATAGAAGGAATTAGCTGATAACAGAGTTGCAAGCTCTGCACATGCAGATAAATAAATAAAGCAAGCACAAAGCTTGCTTAAGCAAGCACATGCATGTGTGCAAGCTCTCTGGTGTCTCTTATAAGGGTACTCTTTCTACCATGAGGGACCTACCTTCGTGACCAGTCTAATCCTAATGACTACCCAAAAGTCCCATCTCCAAATACCATCACCTTGGGGGTTAGGGCTTCAACATATCAATTTTGGGAGGATATAGCATTTAGTTCATAACATCTATTTCATGAGGTTATTAGAGAATCAAATAATAGTCAACATTTATTGCATGTGTGTTTTCTGCTGGCCTCTATTTTAAGTACTACTATTTTATTGGTTAGTTAAGATAACCTCAAGAATGTTAGAAACTATTATTTTACAGATGAAGAGGTTTAAAGAAGTAAAGTCAAAGTTGGTCAAGATCACACACACACATCATATTACACACACTAATCTGAATTAGCTTTTAATTTTTCTTCATACTTTTCTTAAGTGTGGCCCATGCATTAAGGTCCAGGTTAGCTTTCTCGTCCTTTAGGAATTTTTTTCTGATTGCTTTAGTTTTGAGAGATTTATCTCTGATAGGACTTACTAATTGCATTAATTGCTTGTACCATTCTGACTTCACTTCTTATATGATGCTGTTATTCAACTTTGTATAACTTAACCCAAGTAAAGTACAAGCATTTTAGGACTGTGGGCCATGACTTTTTATGTCCTTTATCTCCTGCTTTTAGAAGATAGTTAGTGAGTAATTATTGGTAAGAGTGATTTAGGGCAAACATTGGGAACTTCAGTAACAGCTTGATTTCTAAAAATAAAAAAAATACAAATCTGTCATATTAGGGTAAGTTTATAAATGTTTTATTTTTTTTTTTTAATTTTTTTTTCAACGTTTTTTTATTTATTTTTGGGACAGAGAGAGACAGAGCATGAACGGGGGAGGGGCAGAGAGAGAGGGAGACACAGAGTCGGAAACAGGCTCCAGGCTCCGAGCCATCAGCCCAGAGCCTGATGCGGGGCTCGAACTCACGGACCGCGAGATCGTGACCTGGCTGAAGTCGGACGCTTAACCGACTGCGCCACCCAGGCGCCCCTATAAATGTTTTAATACACTGATACTTTTCATATTACATTAGCTGCAAGAAAGAACATGTACCAAGTACAGAAATTATTACCTTAATTTTCAAAGTTAACATGTGTGGAGAATTAGGTTCATTATGTCCTTATCATTCTTTTATTTCTCCTGCTCCTGTGGCCATGCTGTACATTATTAGACTTTATGGAAGAGGAGTTGAGATGGGATTTATTTTATTTGTAATTTTGAAAAGCCCTTGAAGTAAGTTGAGTCTTACTGAATTACATGGTGAAGTTGGCCTTGTGTGAAAGACATTGATGTTTCAGCTATTCTCTATGATGATTCAGGACACTTGGAAAACAAACAAGATCTTGTGCCGTAAAAGATAGGTGATTAATTGACTGAATATAGACTAGGTCTCTATATAGTCTTTTTTTTTTTTTTTTGATATGATGGCATGGGAAAGTAAAATATAGAATGTTAGAGTGCTTTTGACTAGAATGTATGAGAAGTAGTGGTCATGATGTGCTTGAATGTCAATATATAGAGATTATAGTAGTTAAATGTTGACTTCTTTAAGTAATGAGTAAAAACCCAAAATCTGCATGTGTAATATAGTGGTCCTTACCCTGGGAGAGATTTAGAATAGTTGTATAATCCACTTTGTTACAGATACTGTGCTAGAAACTTTTATAAGCTGTGTAATTTTTTTTTTTAATTTTTTTTTAACGTTTATTTTTGAGACAGTGAGAGACAGAGCATGAACAGGGGAGGGGCAGAGAGAGAGGGAGACACAGAATCTGAAACAGGCTCCAGGCTCTGAGCAGTCAGCACAGAGCCCGACGCGGGGCTCGAACTCACGGACCGTGAGATCATGACCTGAGCCAAAGTCAGATGCTTAACTGACCGAGCCACCCAGGCGCCCCTATAAGCTGTGTAATTTAATCATTACTATGACTCTGTGAAGCAAAGTAGCCATTGTCTTAATACTTAAAAAAAAAAATTTTTTTTTCACGTTTATTTATTTTTGAGACAGAGAGAGACAGAGCATGAATGGGGGGAGGGTCAGAGAGAGAGAGGGAGACACAGAATCTGAAGCAGGATCCAGGCTCTGAGCTGTCAGCACAGAGCCCGACGCAGGGCTCGAACTCACAGACCACGAGATCACAACCTGAGCCAAAGTCAGACGCTCAACCGACTGAGCCACCCAGGCGCCCCATCTTCATACTTTTAAAATGAGGAATGAAACACAGATTAATTCTATAACTTGATCAAGGCAATATGTTCGATAAGTGGTAGAGTCAGAAATTGCAGCTAGGCTTGTTGACTTAGAATTTGACAGTAATGATGTTGATGATGGTGTTAATAATAGTAGCTAACATTTATTTTAATGCCTTACATGTGATCTCTAATATAATATTTAAAGCAAATTATGATGAGATAGATGAGGAATCTGAGACTTAGAAAGGTTGAATAATGAGGCTGAAGTTATGCAAGAGGTGCTGGGGACTGGACCATAATGCAGATCTATTTGTCAACAAGGTCTACACACTTATGCTACCACATGAGCTACCACACTCTGAAGCTGGTCTTGTTTCCATTATACTCACTCAAATCAAGCATGGACTCACATACAGTTTGATAATATCTATCAAATATATACATTCAAATTGTATTTTGTCATAAACTGGTTTATCAATTAAAGATTATCCATTTCATATAGGCAAATTGGATTAGCAACAAAAAAATTATTCCGGTCTATATTCTGATATATCCTACTCTAATGAAAATAGTATTTGTGAAATCACTTAATTATTGAAGAACTGATACAGATTTTTAAAATAAAGTCTATTTATTTTGAGAGAGAGAGAGCACAAGCATGCACAAGCAGGGGGGGGCAAAGAGAGAGGGAGTGAGAATCCCAAACAGACTCCATGCTGCCAGCACAGAGCCCCATGTGGGGCTTGATCCCACAAACTGTGAGATCATGACCCAAGCTAAAATCGAGTCAGATGCCTAATTGTAGGAGCCACCCAGATACCCCAAGAACTGATACAGATTTTAACTTGTGTTATATCACCTTTACTTATATAACATTATTAATGGACTTTAAGGTATTTCTGAAAACTGCTGTATGAAATTATAATCATAGAAATAGAATTGCAAAAACCAAAAATGAAACCAAATTTTCTTTTTAGTATGAAATATTTATTGTTTAATTGTTTGATACACCCTTTTGCAGATCATTCTCATCTTGGTTGCTACCGACCCAAGGATTATAAGGTATGTAGTATAAAATTACTGAATGGTAATTCTCCTGGCTTCACATAAAAGGATATGTACATTATTTATATGTGTAGTCAGAGATTATCATAATCATTTCGCCGAGAAAATATACAAACAGTAATTGTCATATCATGGAATATCATTATTTTGGCTACATTGTTAAGTGGTAGAATAGACTTTTCATTGACTGTCTTCCTGTAACAGTTTGTGGCTTTTGATTATTCATTTAGATTAATTACTTATTGAGTGTGTTTGTGTATGTATATGTATATATGTGTGTGAGAGAGACATAGAGAAATTGAAACACAGTACTGTTTCTTTTTTTTTTTTTTAATTTTTTTTTAAACGTTTATTTATTTTTGAAACAGAGAGAGACAGAGCATGAATGGGGGAGGGTCAGAGAGAGAGAGGGAGAGGGAGACAGAGAATCTGAAACAGGCTCCAGGCTCTGAGCTGTCAGCACAGAGCCCGATGCGGGGCTCGAACTCACGGACTGCGAGATCATGACCTGAGCCGAAGTTGGCCACTTAACCAACTGAGCCACCCAGGTGCCCCCACACAGTACTGCTTCTAAACTTCAGTCATCTATAGAGCATCCTTATAATTTTTACAGGATCTGCTTGCAATTTATGCTATTCTCTTTAAATTCACTTTTGTATTTATCTTACTACTATAAATGAAAAATCAGTATCCTATGTTTTAAATGGTTGATAGTCCTAAAGGATACAATGAACAAAACAATGTTACTAAGTTCAGGCTAGATAACAGTTGTTTTCCAAAGGCTTGGAGGCATGTTCTCTATTTCTTAAAATGAGATAAGAAGTGATAGGTGTGGAAGACACAACAGTAACTAACTGAAAAAGAATTGAAAAGATAATACATTTTTTTCTTTGTAATTCAGTGTAATTTAGTGTATGTCCATGTGCCATGTAAAATAATCTTGTATATCATCTAAAATCACTTGGGAAAGGATTGGCACGAGATCTTCAATGTGTTGAACAGAAAAAAAATATGCAGCCGAGAATCCTTTATCCAGCAAGTCTGTCATTTAGAATAGAAGGAGAGATAAAGGTCTTCCCAAACAAACAAAAACTGAAGGAATTTGTCACCACTAAACCAGCCCTACAAGAGATCCTAAGGGGGATCCTGTGAGACAAAGTACCAGAGACATCGCTACAAGCATAAAACATACAGACATCACAATGACTCTAAACCCGTATCTTTCTATAATAACACTGAATGTAAATGGATTAAATGCGCCAACCAAAAGACATAGGGTATCAGAATGGATAAAAAAACAAGACCCATCTATTTGCTGTCTACAAGAGACTCATTTTAGATCTGAGGACACCTTTAGATTGAGAGTGAGGGGATGGAGAACTATTTATCATGCTACTGGAAGCCAAAAGAAAGCTGGAGTAGCCATACTTATATCAGACAAACTAGACTTTAAATTAAAGGCTGTAACAAGAGATGAAGAAGGGCATTATATAATAATTACAGGGTCTATCCATCAGGAAGAGCTAACAATTATAAATGTCTATGCGCCAAATACCGGAGCCCCCAAATATATAAAAACAATTACTCATAAACATAAGCAACCTTATTGATAAGAATGTGGTAATTGCAGGGGACTTTAACACTCCACTTACAGAAATGGATAGATCATCTAGACACACGGTCAATAAAGAAACAAAGGCCCTGAATGACACATTGGATCAGATGGACTTGACAGATATATTTAGAACTCTGCATCCCAAAGCAACAGAATATACTTTCTTCTCGAGTGCACATGGAACATTCTCCAAGATAGATCATATGCTGGGTCACAAAACAGCCCTTCATAAGTATACAAGAATTGAAATTATACCATGCATACTTTCAGACCACAATGCTATGAAGCTTGAAATCAACCACAGGAAAAAGTCTGGAAAACCTCCAAAAGCATGGAGGTTAAAGAACTCCCTACTAACGAATGAGTGGGTCAACCAGGCAATTAGAGAAGAAATTAAAAAATATATGGAAACAAACGAAAATGAAAATACAGCAATCCAAACGCTTTGGGACGCAGCGAAGGCAGTCCTGAGAGGAAAATACATTGCAATCCAGGCCTATCTCAAGAAGCAAGAAAAGTCCCAAATACAAAATCTAACAGCACATCTAAAGGAAATAGAAGCAGAACAGCAAAGGCAGCCTAAACCCAGCAGAAGAAGAGAAATCATAAAGATCAGAGCAGAAATAAACAATATAGAATCTAAAAAAAACTGTAGAGCAGATCAATGAAACCAAGAGTTGGTTTTTTGAAAAAATAAACAAAATTGACAAACCTCTAGCCAGGCTTCTCAAAAAGAAAAGGGAGATGACCCAAATAGATAAAATCATGAATGAAAATGGAATTATTACAACCAATCCCTCAGAGATACAAACAATTATCAGGGAATACTATGAAAAACTATATGCCAACAAATTGGACAACCTGGAAGAAATGGAAAAATTCCTAGACACCCACACTCTTCCAAAACTCAATCAGGAGGAAATAGAAAGCTTGAACAGACCCATAACCAGCAAAGACATTGAATCGGTTATCAAAAATCTCCCAACAAATAAGAGTCCAGGACCAGATGGCTTCCCAGGGGAGTTCTGCCAGACGTTTAAAGCAGAGATAATACCTATCCTTCTCAAGCTATTCCAGGAAATAGAAAGGAAAGGAAAACTTCCAGACTCATTCTATGAAGCCAGTATTACTTTGATTCCTAAACCAGACAGAGACCCAGTAAAGAAAGAGAACTACAGGCCAATATCCCTGATGAATATGGATGCAAAAATTCTCAATAAGATACTAGCAAATCGAATTCAACAGCATATAAAAAGAATTATTCACCATGATCAAGTGGGATTCATTCCTGGGATGCAGGGCTGGTCCAACATTCGCAAATCAATCAACATGATACATCACATTAATAAAAGAAAAGAGAAGAACCATATGATCCTGTCAATCGATGCAGAAAAGGCCTTTGACAAAATCCAGCACCCTTTCTTAATAAAAACCCTTGAGAAAGTCGGGATAGAAGGAACATACTTAAGCATCATAAAAGCCATTTATGAAAAGCCCACAGCTAACATCATCCTCAATGGGGAAAAACAGAGAGCTTTTTCCCTGAGATCAGGAACACGACAGGGATGCCCACTCTCACCGCTGTTGTTTAACATAGTGTTGGAGGTTCTAGCATCAGCAATCAGACAACAAAAGGAAATCAAAGGCATCAAAATTGGCAAAGATGAAGTCAAGCTTTCGCTTTTTGCAGATGACATGATATTATACATGGAAAATCCGATAGACTCCACCAGAAGTCTGCTAGAACTGATACATGAATTCAGCAAAGTTGCAGGATACAAAATCAATGTACAGAAATCAGTTGCATTCTTATACACTAACAATGAAGCAACAGTAAGACAAATAAAGAAACTGATCCCATTCACAATTGCACCAAGAAGCATAAAATACCTAGGAATAAATCTAACCAAAGATGTAAAAGATCTGTATGCTGAAAACTATAGAAAGCTTATGAAGGAAATTGAAGAAGATACAAAGAAATGGAAAAACATTCCCTGCTCATGGATTGGAAGAATAAATATTGTCAAAATGTCAATACTACCCAAAGCTATCTACACATTCAATGCAATCCCAATCAAAATTGCACCAGCATTCTTCTCGAAACTAGAACAAGCAATCCTAAAATTCATATGGAAACACAAAAGGCCCTGAATAGCCAAAGTAATTTTGAAGAAGAAGACCAAAGCAGGAGGCATCACAATCCCAGACTTTAGCCTCTACTACAAAGCTGTAATCATCAAGACAGCATGGTATTGGCACAAAAACAGACACATAGACCAATGGAATAGAATAGAAACCCCAGAACTAGACCCACAAACGTATGGCCAACTCATCTTTGACAAAGCAGGAAAGAACATCCAATGGAAAAAAGACAGTCTCTTTAACAAATGGTGCTGGGAGAACTGGACAGCAACATGCAGAAAGTTGAAACTAGACCACTTTCTCACACCATTCACAAAAATAAACTCAAAATGGATAAAGGACCTGAATGTGAGACAGGAAACCATCAAAACCCTAGAGGAGAAAGCAGGAAAAGACCTCTCTGACCTCAGCCATAGCAATTTCTTACTTGACACATCCCCAAAGGCAAGGGAATTAAAAGCAAAAATGAATTACTGGGACCTTATGAAGATAAAAAGCTTCTGCACAGCAAAGGAAACAACCAACAAAACTAAAAGGCAACCAACAGAATGGGAAAAGATATTTGCAAATGACATATCGGACAAAGGGCTAGTATCCAAAATCTATAAAGAGCTCACCAAACTCCACACCCAAAACACAAATAACCCAGTGAAGAAATGGGCAGAAAACATGAATAGACACTTCTCTAAAGAAGACATCCGGATGGCCAACAGGCACATGAAAAGATGCTCAACGTTGCTCCTTATCAGGGAAATACAAATCAAAACCACACTCAGATATCACCTCATGCCAGTCAGAGTGGCCAAAATGAACAAATCAGGAGACTATAGATGCTGGAGAGGATGTGGAGAAACGGGAACCCTCTTGCACTGTTGGTGGGAATGCAAATTGGTGCAGCCGCTCTGGAAAGCAGTGTGGAGGTTCCTCAGAAAATTAAAAATAGACCTACCCTATGACCCAGCAATAGCACTGCTAGGAATTTACCCACGGGATACAGGAGTACTGATGCATAGGGGCACTTGTATCCCAATGTTTATAGCAGCACTCTCAACAATAGCCAAATTATGGAAAGAGCCTAAATGTCCATCAACTGACGAATGGATAAAGAAATTGTGGTTTATTTACACAATGGAGTACTACATGGCAATGAGAAAGAACGAAATATGGCCCTTTGTAGCAACATGGATGGAACTGGAGAGTGTGATGCTAAGTGAAATAAGCCCTACAGAGAAAGACAGATACCATATGTTTTCACTCTTATGTGGATCCTGAGAAACTTAACAGAAACCCATGGGGGAGGGGAAGGAAAAAAAAAAAGAGGTTAGAGTGGGAGAGAGCCAAAGCATAAGAGACTGTTAAAAACTGAGAACAAACTGAGGGTTGATGGGGGGTGGGAGGGAGGG
>NW_026057585.1:67087002-67140994 GCF_023721935.1 Panthera uncia
AAAAAAAAAAAAAAAGAGGTTAGAGTGGGAGAGAGCCAAAGCATAAGAGACTGTTAAAAACTGAGAACAAACTGAGGGTTGATGGGGGGTGGGAGGGAGGGGAGGGTGGGTGGTGGGTATTGAGGAGAGCACCTTTTGGGATGAGCACTGGATGTTGTATGGAAACCAATTTGACAATAAATTTCATATATTGAAAAAAAATCGCTTGGGGTACCATATTAAGTTATCTGCTATACCACTCGTAGTTTGTGTCCTCCATTTTGAGAAGCATTGTCTCAGAGTTTGTCGTTTCTCTTCCTAAGTGAAAGCTTCTTGATAAGGCGTGTCATTGTATTTGAGAAAACAACAAAAAGAAAAAAAAATCATAACTTTCCTTACAATACCTTTGCTTATTTATTTGAAAATAATTTATTTTGTGCTTGCTGGCACTGAATAGCATAGTTTGAGTACTTTGCCAGGCTTTGAGCATGATAAAAGAACTGTGGAACAGTTAAGTAATGAGTCAAGGCACTGTCTGACTAAAGGCTCACATCTACAGTATCATAATTATGTAGATGGAACTTTATAAAAATTCATTCTAGGTACTAAATTGAAATTATTGACAATGGAGAGTGGGAAATTTTTTATTTTTGACAAGTTTCCAGGTGGTTTTGATGCAGTTCTCTTGGCCATCAATCCAAATTTTGGCATTTGAGAACCACTAGTATGACTATGAATATAATAGCATTTGTATTGGTGGAACTGCCCTTTGTATAGCATTTATATATAGTTGTGCCCTTGTTTAAGGCTGCCACTAGAGGAGTATGGCTTGGCATAATTCACCTGATGCAGACCTGCTCTGTTATGTGGAATATATTCAAACACACACACACACACACACACACACACACACACACTCATGTACATGCACATTGATGTGTGTTATATATGTGTATGTGCACACACATGTAAGTCAAAAAGTATAATATTGATTGTCTTGCATGGGGCTCAGGGAAGTCACTTTAGTTGGCCTACTTAAGGGATAAGCCTGTCTTTGTACATTTCCTTCAAGTTATGCTTCACGATTTATAATTATATATTTATTTTCATCTTTATTTGCATCTTTGTTTAAAATCCGCTTGTTTTACTAATCTCTAAGTTCCAGGATGATAGGGACCTTATTGATCTAGCTTATCGATAATTGCTAGTACCTAGCATATTATCTGATGTATGGTGTGGATTCCTAAAAATGTGTATTGTGTGAGTGGATTATTAACAGAAAATAAGCAAACCAAATATATAAAAATACAGAATAAAGAGGGATAAAGTTACAGGTTACCAGTATTTATCCTAAAGTAACTATATGTTGGCTTATAAAGTAAGCTGTATGTTGACTGGTCCATTTAAAGATAGGTGTATATGTTTGCAATCCTCTTTTCCAAATGAATTCTTTGAAAGAACTGAACTTCCACCCATTCTTAATTCTGTCCCACTTTCACCTCTGGATTCTTTACTCTTAGGGTTAGAGTAGAAATTGATCATTCATACTACCCTTGTAAGGCAGTGGGTGGTAAGTAAGCTCACAGGATTATTTTTGTATTCAAGGGGTAGATTTTCATAGAAATGTATATATAGTCTTGAGCACTGCTATCTTCTCTATGGAAAGAATAAAGTCTCTTCTTATAGGCACATAGTAGCTGGTTAATAAATATTCAGGTAGTAGAGCACTTGGATTTCTACAAGGAAAAATGTCATAAATGTGGGAGTGCTTGCAAAAAAATTTCTGCAAAAATGGAACTTTGCCTAAATTCTGTTGAGAAATATATTTTGCATAGGCAAGAGAAGGAAAGCAATGCGAAAACATCTTGGGATTTGGAATAAGTGCAGTGTCCTGGGAGAAAAGAGAAACTACTAGTCTCGTTTGAGTGGAAGGTGTATACTGAGGGATATTGGCTTTTTAACATCCTTATTTTCTATTTCTCCTACTTTTCTTTATCTTTTAAATCTGCTGCTTCCCTTTTTAATATTTGTAGTTGCTTGGTCATTGTATATTCTTTTGGCCAAACTCAACTCTCTTTACCCTGAATGCATTATAACCAGCTGTTCTCATAAACACTCATGTTCTTTTAGTTTCGTGTCTCCTCTGTTCTACCATCATTCCACCTGAATCATTGGCTGCTTCTCTCCCCTATGTGTACTTCCATGTGCCTGTGTATAATAGGCATTCATTTAATACACTGGTTCTCAGTAGACATTGTACCACTCTCAAGGTGGCATTTTAGACATTAACAGGGACTGTTATTACAGTCATTGAGGGGAAGTACTCTTAATATTTAATGATCAGGGACATGAGGTATTCTACCAATAATGGGACCGTTCCAAACAATGAGGAATTCTTATGTCCAACATGGCTTTCAGCTGTTTCACCAACCATAATGGAGGTGAAAAACATGTTCATAATTATTAGAACCAGTCTAACTCTACATAAAACAAGAGTACCTTTACATTGTTTTGAGATACAGCATATATTGTAGGAATACAAATATATTATAAAGATTATACTTTGTTTTGTTAAAAACATATGGTGTAGTATTATACCATGATGAAGTGTACAGCAGCTTATTTATTTTCCTGGTTTTCTTGTATGGAATGTCTTATGATCTTCTTACATTTTATTTATATCTTTTGAAATGTTCATTTATTTTTGAGACAGAGCGTGAGCAGGATAGGGGCAGAGAGAGAGAGAGAAGGAAACAGAGAATACCAAGCTTGCAGTACAGAGCCTGATGCAGGGCTTGAAGTCACGAACTGTGAGATCCTGACCTGAGCCAAAGTCAAGAGTTGGATGCTCAACCGACTGAGCTGCCCAGGCTCCCCATGATCTACTTACATTTTAAAACTTCAAGCTTATTGGGGCGCCTGGGTGGCTCAGTCGGTTGAGTGTCTGACTTCGGCTCAGGTCATGATCTCTCTGGGTTTGTGAGTTCGAGCCCCACGTCAGGCTCTGTGCTGACAGCTGAGAGCCTGGAGCCTCCTTCAGATTCTGTGTCTCCTCCTCTCTCTGCCCCACTCATGCTCTGTCTCTCTCTGTCTCTCAATAATAAATAAATGTTAAAAAGAATTTTTTTTTCAACTTCAAACTTATTTATGTAAGTGAGTGCAAACATCCTTTATATTTTTTAGAATGTCATAGTTGGCATTTATGTATTGAAGTGTGTATTTTAAGCCATGTTCCATAGGGGTGCCTGGGAGGCTCCATTGGTTAAGCGCCGGACTTCAGCTCAGGTCATGATCTCACGGTTTGTGAGTTGGATCCCCATGTCAGGCTCTGTGCTGACAGCTCAGAGCCTGGAGCCTGCTTCGGATTCTGTGTCTCCCTCTCTCTCTGCCCCTCCCCCACTCTCACTCTGTCTCTCAAAAATAAATAAACATTAAAAAAAATTAAGTCATGTTCCATTAATTTCTCTATACTACAATTAAGACAATTCATTGATTTATTTTTTTGGAAAGTGGGTATGTAAGAAGTTACATTTTTATTTTTTTAATTTTTAAAAATATTTTTAAGTTTAGTTTTATTTATCTTTGAGAGAGAGAGAGAGAGAGCAAGCAGGGGAGGGACAGAGAGAGAGGGAGACAGAATCCCAAGTAGGCTCCACACTGTCTGCACAGAGCCCGATGTGGGGCTTGAACTCACAAACTATGAGATCAGACCTAAGCTGAAATCAAACCAACTGAGCTACCCAGGCACCCCATAAGTTACATTTAAAAAAAAATTTTTTTTTAAATGTTTATTTCTGAGACAGAGACAGAGCACGAGTGAGGGAGGGGCAGAGAGAGAGGGAGACACAGAATCAGAAGCAGACTCCAGGCTCTGAGCTGTCAGCACAGAGCCCAACGCGGGGCTCAAACTCACAAACCGTGAGATCATGACCTGAGCTGAAGTCGGTCGCTCAACCGACTGAGCCACCCAGGTGCCCCTGTAAGTTACATTTTTAATACGTTTCATTTCAGTATATAAAAGAGGGCAATACAAAGTATTCATTTTTAACATGAGGGCTGTCTTAGTTTGGGCTACCGTAATAAATACCATAGACTGGGTGCCTTAAACAACAGAAATTTGTTTTCTCACAGTTCTGGAGGCTGGACAGTAGAAAAGCTCAGGGTGCCAGGCATTCTGGTATCTTGTGAGAGCTCTCTTCCTAGCTTGCAGACAGCTGCTTTTCACTGCATCCTCACATAGCAGAGAGAGTGAGAGTGTGTGCACACGTGAGCACAAAGTCTGGGGTCTCCTTATGAGAGCGCCAATCCTTTCAGATTAGAACCTCACCTCTGTGACCTCATTGAACCTTACTTAATTCCTTACTTCAAATGCAGTCGCAGTGGGAGAGCTTCGACATAGGAATTTTGGGGAGACACAGTTCTGTCCTTTGCAGGGGCTTTTGGACTAAAGGTTGAAAAATCAATGATGCCATGTATAATCAGTATCTGAATAAATGAATGGCTGTATATCTAATAACAGGATATTTCTGGAAAGCTTTATAGAACCCATTTTACTTGGGCCTTTAAAAATACATCCTTTCTAGCTTCAGTTTGGCCTTCAGTGCTGCTTGATCATTTTGTTCTCTTGTTGATTCTATAACATAGTCTAGACTTTCTAAGTTCTACTTCTCATTTTCTATACATGACTTCATATTCTACTTTGTCAGAGAAAATGTCCGTTGTGGATGGAATTTTTCTCAGTTCTCTTCATCTCTACTTCAGTCTTCCTGTTAATCTCCACTTTGTTTTTCCTTCTACTCTGCCTTCTTAATCATGTTAACACCTTTGCATTTATTTTGACCATAAAACACAATAATAAAAAACAACTTAAATTTGTATAATGGGTTCCAATTTTAAAGCTTTTCATATTTATTATATAATTGGATTATATGCAGACTTACAAATTGAACAGGAATTTTTACCCCCGTCTTAAATGACAGAAAACAAATTTTGCAAATCTGAGAAAGAGCTCAGTCTGCATCCCTGTGTCTTTATCATCCTCTCTCCCTCCTTTCACTGTTAGACATTCAAGTGAACATTGCTTCCATTTCTTTATCCATTACTCCTAAACTATTTGGAGACAATGAATTTTATGAGAACTCTCAAAACTGAAGAGTCCTTCTGTTTCTTTAAAAGAGATAGGAAATCACCTTTGTGGCACTGGAGAAGCAGACCTTGCTTTAGGCAAAATTGTGAAATACACGTGGGATATATGTTTGATTTCTGGTAGCCTTAACATCACTTTTAACATCCTCACATGCCTTAGCATTCATTGCCTTTTTACACTGGGTGCCTCTTTCACTTGGCAGAATATGGATTTTATATGTCTTCCTAAACTCGTGAAAGTAAATTTAATGTTTTGATAGCTAGGTGTGTGGTATCTGGTGGATACTTAACTGGTGTTTGAATTTATGAATGAATATCACATCAAAGTCAGAGTTTTCTGCTTAGATTTTTGTATTGCCTATAATCTGGCTGCTCCTACTCCTTGTGTTCCCATTATGTCATCACTGTCTTTCTTATCTAGGTCATGTCTACATTTCTACTTCTGGATTTTAACTCACTCAATGTATTAGGGTAATGCCAGATGTTCTGAAACTTTACTATTACAATGTTTTAACACAACGTAAGTTTTATTTCTCATTAACAGTCCAGTGCATCTGTTTCTTAAAAGCCTGGAAGTGCTCTAAGTCACTTCTTATGTTCCATTGACAAGAACTGGTCACGTGGCCATATCTAGAAGCACAGGGAGGAGAGTGGCTAGTAAGTAGGGATCCTGGGTAGGCAGCCAATTCCCACTAATCTTATGCTTCATAAGAGGGGACACAAATTTTAGTGGACAGCTAACCATATCTGACACAGTCTGCCCCTCTGGCCCCCAAATATCTTTGCATACCTTTCTTCCCTCACATAGAACATAATCATGTCTTCCTCAAGAAAGACCACTCAGAGTTCCCTGCAGTCACTTGAATGTAGCTTGAAGGCCAGGATCTTGGGGTGATGGACAGGCCAGTCCATCAGATGTAGATAGGACTTCTTATGATCCGGTGACCTGTGAATTGGCATGATCTCTCCCCTATCTCACATTCCCACCCTACCTGGATGCCATTTCTAATCTACTTTGTTAGAGCAGGAGCAGGATAGCTGGGGACCTGGGTGCCCTGACTTGAACAAGGGAAAACTAGAGGGTAAAGAGCAGTTCTCAGTCTGCAACAGTGCTGAATCCTGCCAGGTGAGCTTTGTGAATACCCTGCTGCCCTGACAGCAGAGGTATTTCTTTGCATAGACATTGGTGAAATTATGTTGCTTAGAATAGTAACTGTATGACTTAAAATTATAGTGTGAATAGGTGTAAGAAGCTTGAATCTAACTTGGAGGGGACATGGACCTAAATGGAAACCACTATACAAGTCTGGTAATGTTGGTCCGTGTGCTGCTTGCGTGCTTTGTGTCTTGTGCCCCAACCTAGCGGTTGTCTCAAATGGGAGACCTGACAAGTCTGCACTTCTAGGAGGATGGAAGGTTTGGAAGCAATCTCTTCTATGGCAGTTTTTTCCCATGGAGAGAACAAGGCAACACTGAAGAAGTTTTCATGATACTTTGACAAGTGACCCACGGCAGAGTTTTTATTATGATTGTAGTGTGATGAGAATTTCAGAGCCTGTTCATCCATGGGCCTAACTCGAGGATGGATTTGGTAGCTCAACATTTTTTCATCTTCCTATGATCTTCTTCTCACAGACTCACAACAAAAAGTCACAAAGATAGAGATATATTAGTATTGTTGATAAAAAGACAGACATCCACCGGGATACAAATTTTCCAATCCGATCATATAATGACAAGATTAGTAAAGGGTTCTGCATCCTAGGAGATGAAGTAACTAAGCACTTGGGAAGTTTAACAAAAAGAAATCAGAGCCCAGACTCAACACCAAAGTTCATTCACCTTACTACTGCAGTCAGAGACTCACAGTAGGGAAGCTCACGAAGTCTCAGAAGAGTACAGTTTCTAAGTTGAAGGTTTTAGCTGTGGCAGCATGTGGGTGTCTATTTATATCTTAGTAGACTGTTAGGATTGTCAACTGCCAACTCACCAAAACCACCAGAATAACTAAATAATCTGTTGATATCAAGCAGAGCTGAGTTTCTGACATAATGCTTTAAGGTAGCGCCACCACTTGGACAGTCTGAGTAGTGTCTCTGAAAGGAGAAGGTTAGGGGCAGATATGTATAGGGTTTTGGGGTCTGAGCTCCAGTGTTTTAAGGTAGGGCTTTTAATGAGGGAATCTAATTGACAAAGTTTGTGATATAAAAGTTTGGGATTAATGAACACAAAGATTGGGTTCTTAAAGCGAGTCTTGATAAGTAAACACTTGATTTGATAAGGAAGGATTTGTCCAGTTGAGTGATCTTTTCTTCTGAGAAGGGAATTATTTGCCCAGATTAAGAATCTGTTGTTTCAAGAAGGGAGCTGATTGATGATTGAGCAGACCGTTTGTTCAGGTAAATGATTTATGGGAATGTCCTGAAGCAAATGATGGTATTTACTGGTTTGTAGCATTGTTTTCTTGGGCAAGAATTTCCTTGAACTCATGGTAAAGTCACATTGAGGTAGGTGGGTCTCAGTTCTTAGATCTGATATTTAAGCCATGTGAATGCAGGTGGTCTCAGTTCTCACGTGTCTCAGTAAAGATATGTATGCTTTTCCATTAATCTGTTACACATAGTTAGATTTATTCCTAGAAACCTTATAGTTTTGGTTCCTACTGTAAATAGGAATGTAATGTAAACTACATTTTTTGTGTGTTTTACTGATATATAGGTTTGAAGCTGATTTTGTATAACATTTTTGTCATAGATATTCTTGAATTTTTTAATAGAAGAAACTATCATTTGCGAAATGAATTTTATTTATGCCATTCGAAATATTTCTTTGTCTTAACTTTCTAATATCTTCAGTACAGTGTGAATAAAAGTGGTGATAGGGGACGTGGCAGGGACAGTTACTGCTTATTGGCTGTTCGTATCCTCTTCCAGCTTTTCAAGCCCTTTTGCAGTTATTTAGGACCTACTCTAGCCGATGGGCTATGAATGAAAATTATGTGGATCCCTTCCAGGGTGAAGCATAGGTGAATTGATCTGAACCCTCTCTTGTTTCAGTGACAATGAGGCCTCACGTTCTAGATCATACAGCTGTAAGTTGCTCAGTGTGTCTCATCAAAACAGTCCTTAGACAGTTTTTGTGAAGTGTAATTTTTCTTGCTAATAACCTCTGTTACCATAAAGCATGGGGAAAAATGAACCTTTATTATGTTAAACCACTGATTTTCAAATTTAATTTGCTACCGCAGCATAGCCTAATACAGTGTTTTCTTGTCTTGATCCTGTCTTTGATAGATAGGATCATGTCTGAGGTTTCACACCTATGAATGTTATTTGCAGTAGATTTTTGTTAAATATCCTTTTGCAAGTTAACTAAGTTCCTTTTGAGATTTCTTGTTTGCAAAGAATATTTTTAAATTATGAATGGATGTTGAATATTATCAAATGGATTTTTTTCAGCATCTATTGATTTGATACTGATTTTTTTCGTAGTGAATTAATAGATTTTCTAATGCTCACCTATCTTTGTATTCTTTGAATAAACCCAACTTGGTCATGTTATATATATATTTTTAACATTACTGAATTTAATTTGTTAATATTTTATTTAACACTTTTCCCACATATGGTTTCTAGTGAGGGTGGTCTGTAATTACCCTTCTACTTTCCATGAGTGGTTTGGTAGCATTATTATGATCACATCATAAAATTAATTGGGTATGCTTTCTTTCTTCAGTTTGTTCCTGAGGTCTGTAGTTTGGGTTGTTAGTAAATCAGATTGTGAGACCATCTTCTGTGAGACTTTCCTTTCAGGCATCCTGGGAGGCTTGGGCTCTGGAGTTTTCCACTTGAGAGATCTGCCGTAGATCTCTCATGTGTCACTAGCCTGAGACCCCCTCACTTAATAGCTATTTAACTTTGCTTCAGTTTCCTCTCCTATGAAGTGGACAGAATCAAAATATTTCATAAGGTTGTTGTGGCGATTAAACAAGTTATTTATATAAATGCATAGAACAGTGGTCTAAGAAGGGAACCCTCCATACACACACGTACACACAAGGATTGATCTATTTAGGAATTACTTATCATTTTCATTGCATTATTTTGGAATTTCTTGAATTCTCTCCAGTATAAAGAAAGTACATCTTTCTAAAACCAATCCAGATAGCTGAGCATATGGATTTTTAAACCGGGTAAGATAGGAATTGATTATTCACTTGAAATAGGATTCACTAAGGAATGTTCTTGGCAAAACTGAGAAATTGCTTCTCTCTCTTTTGAATGAGAACCATACTTTCTTCTTATCATCCTAAAAGTAGTACCTATACTGCACTTTCCCCCTACAATCCTTAGTCTGAACTACTTCCCAGCTAATTCCATTAGAATTATTTGTATTTGTTTCTTAAATTTTATGCTCCATGACAAAGAAGAAGTTTTAGAGCATGGTGTTTATACCAGGCATTAAGTCAGTTCAACAGATTCTTGTTGGATAAGTGACTTCCTGTTTCCCATTATACTCAGTAGTTAATTATTCCTTCTATTAATTGGACCTTGAAGTTCCCATAAAATTTTATGGCCATAAATATGACTTATCAGCTTATCATGTAAACAACTTTTCAGGAATCTTATTTCATAAGTATGGTATAACCAAACCATTATATATCACAAATTTGAGAAGTGTGTCATTTGTATAATTGCATGTATGGAATTACAATGAATTTTGTGTATGAAACTTTTCTACCTGTAACAGTTTTAGAGTGGTTTAAAAATACTAGATTTTTTATCTCGATACATTTTAACATTTGTAATATTGGAATTGTTACATAGTGAAGATCTTAGAACAGACATTTAAAGATTTCCATAAATGTAAAAAGAAAAAGAAAAAAAGTCTTTTTGCTGAAATATGAAGATTACTGTAAACAGAGGAAATAACTATTATTCTTCATAAACTAAGCCCTCTGCTTTGTGTTTTCACAATTTTACCACATTTTTGTGGCAAATCTGCAAGGTTATTTCCCCAGTTTGTATATAAGGAAACTAAAGCTTGGAAAGAAATGACCCGCTCAGGGGCACATAATTGGTAGGGATTTGAACCCAGGTCTTTGGACTGTAAGCCAGTGTTCTTGAAGAATTGTCCAAGAGATGGAACTCTTCTGTAATGAGCCAAAGAGATAATATTCCATGTGGTTTTGAAGTAAATAAGTAACCTATGGAAAACTCACAAGAGCTATGGAAATGTCTTAAGCTAAGGCTTAAGATTGAAAGTTTGAAATGGATTCTTATCCAAGACTTACTCCCTCATTATACCTTTAGTCCCTCATGCAGATATAAAACTTTACCAAACAAATATTTGCTGTAATTCCATGGAAAGAATATATCCTAGCTGTGGTCCCATGGCACACTTATTATATATCTATTCAGTTCTAATTTCCTTCCTCATTATTTTATCATTACTTGTTTTTTCATGTCTGCCCTCATGGATTATAACTTCTTTGAGGTCTTCTGTTACATTTATTTGTGATTGTTGTCTCCTCCCTTGTTTAGTACTTGATACATAGAATATGCTTTAAAAATGTTGAATAGTATTGAGTTACAGCACTTAAGTTTCTCTACAATGTGCTCCTTTCCACCTCTAAGATACTGTCTCTCCTATTAGTTTCCTATAGAGATAGCCAAGTTATTGTCATCTGTGGTCCTCTTTCCTTGTGCCTTTTCCCCCATTCTGACTGCGCTTTCTCCTTTTCTCTACTAATGGCCTTGATTCCAGTCCCACCTTCTCCATGAGACTTCCACCATTTAGACCAAAATCTTTGAATATCCTTCTGTATTGTCATTATGATGTATTTGATGCAGGTTATCTTGTCAGTTATCTTTGTGTTTATGCCCCATCTCATCTGGATTGTAAGTTCAAACCCCTATACCTTTCTAGATATGAGTATTAGCTAACATGTGGTGCAAGAGATTGTCAGTGAATATTCTTATAAATAGAGGAACATGGCTGTGTTTAAAATATTGCTGACTAGTTTGGGGAGAAAATTTAGTAAAAAAAAAAAAGGGGGGGGGGAAAGAAAAATGAAGTGGTCTGCTAACCAACATGACTCAGTTGGCATTGAAGTTAATGAAGAGAAAATAATCTGTACCATAAGCCAAGAGACTCATATTTGAATAGAATTCTAGAAACAGCATTACAGCACTTTTTTTCTTTCCTATCAGTCTCTTCACATATATGCTTAACATTTGTTGACTATGGACATCTTTGATCTTGTTTTTGACATTCACTGTGCTTTTACTTTATGTGAACAACTAACATTGAAATAATTTCCAATTTTTATTCAACCTAGATCATATATTTCTTGGTCAGTTATTTGGGACTGTAACTGAGCCGTTTGAACCATGTGCTATTTGGTTCTGGGATGAAAGCTTGGTTCTCTTAGCTGATTGCTGAGTCACCATATGTTGCTCTAATTCTGGAAAGCAGTGAAAATTGTGGTAGTGTTGAAGCAAAAAGTTGTGTTGGACTGGTGTTTTAATAATAAATGACTTATATTTATTGTATAACTAATTCACACACCTAGATGTTCTATAACATACTTTAAATTATGGAAAATCTATAAGATAGTGATTATTAACTCTACTTTACATATGAGGGAAAGAAGTCTGAGAAAGATAAGGTATCTTTCTTAAAGGCCAAATATTTACCAAATCGTACTGCTAGAACATTTGCTCATAAAGGCAGGGACTTAGCTGTGTTCACTGTTGTAGTCCCACCACTTAAAATAATGACTGGAGATTAAATATTTATTAAATGAGTGCAATTTCTCTCTCTCATTCTCTCTTGAACTCAACTCCAGATTATCACTCCCATCACTCCATCAGTGCTACTCTTGTTGATGTTACTGATGACTCTCCAATTGCTAAAATCCAGAGTTCCATTCTCAGTCTTTTCCAATTTGATTTATCAGCATAGTTAACTTAGTTAGTTACTCCCCTTACTTGAAATGCATTCTTCAACTGACCACACATTCTCCTGTTTCTTCCCCTTCTTCCCTGCCCACTCCTCAGTCTGATGTTTCCTTGCTATCTTCTCAGCCTTTCAGTAGTGGAGTATTCCCCTGGGCTCTGTCTTCAGATGTATTCTTCTTTCTACTTATGCTCACTTCCTTGGTGATATCACCTAGTGCCCTATCTTTAAATACCATTTATATCTTTATCCTGGACTCTTCTTCTGAATTCTACTCTAATATGTTGGGTGATTAATAAATTAATAGGTATAAGCAGCTCAACATGTGCAGAAACAGGCTCCTAATATTTACTCTTCTATGCTTCCAGTTGGAAGGGTGTAACTAAATCATATAAACCCAATTCTTCTGGTTGATTAGACCAAAAAACTGGTGTTATCTTTGACATCCAGTCCATTAGCGAATCCTGTTGGCCCTATCTTTCAAATGCCTTTTCAATCTGATCACTTTTCACCTCCATTGATATCATTCTTATTCAAGCCAGCATCCTTTTCCATATTTTGTTATAATCATTTCCTAGCTGATTTCCCTGTCTCTGCCCTTGGCCCACTCTATAGACAGTTCTTTTTTTTTTTTTTTAATTTTTTTTTTTTAACGTTTATTTATTTTTGAGACAGAGAGAGACAGAGCATGAACGGGGGAGGGTCAGAGAGAGGGAGACACAGAATCCGAAACAGGCTCCAGGCTGTCAGCACAGAGCCGACGCGGGGCTCGAACTCACGGACTGCGAGATCGTGACCTGAATCGAAGTCGGCCGCTCAACCGACTGAGCCACCCAGGTGCCCCTCTATAGACAGTTCTTAACAAAGTAGCCAGTGAGATCTTGTTTAAAAAAAAAAAAAGTTACAGCATAGAATCCTAAATCCTTAAAACTACCTTTTTGACCTCATTACCTACTATTTAGTTCAGCCCTATTGGTTTCCTTGCTATTTCTTTTTTTTTTTTTTTAATTCTTTAAGTGTTTTTTTTTTTTTTTAATTTATTTTTTGAGTGAGAGAGAGACAGTACAAGCAGGGGAGGGACAGAGAGAGAGGGAGACATAGAATTCGAAGACAGGCTCCAGGCTCCAGGCTCCAGGCTCTGAGCTGTCAGCACAGAGCCCAACACGGGGCTCAAACTCATGAATTGTGAGATCATGACCTGAGCCGAAGTTGGATGCTTAACTACCTGAGCCACCCAGTTGCCCCTTCCTTGCTATTTCTAATACATCAGGCATGCTTTCCACCCCATCCCACAGGAACTTTGTGTTTATTTTTCTCTCCTTCTGGAATGATCTTCCCACAGATGTCCCCATGACTTAGGTCTTGTGGTCTTTAGTAAGATCTTCAGGCCTTTACTCCTTAGGTCTTTACTAAGATATTCTCTTTCTCTGTGAGGTCCCCCTTGATTATGTTATTTCAAATTGTAGCTCCTGGGATGCCTGGGTGGCTCAATAGGTTAAGTGTCTGATTCTTGATTTTGGCTCAGGTCATGATCTCACGTTCATTTCATGAAATCGAGCCCTTTTTCATTCTCCAGACTGGCAATGTGGAACCTGCTGGGATTCTCTCTTTCCCTCTTTTTCTGTCCCTCCCCTGCTCTCTCTCATGCTCTCTCTCTCTCTCAAATAAATAAAAAAATAAAGTGAAATGAAATGAAATAAAATAAAATTGCATCTCCTTCCCTATATACCCCTCCCACACCACCCATCAGTACCTCTTATCTCCCTTTCTGCTTTATTTTCTTCTTATGATATTCACCATCCTTTAACATACTATGTATTTTACCTATTTATTTTAGGGTGTGTGTTTAAAACTCCCTCTCCATAGTAGTATGTAAACTTTACTAGAATATAAGTTCCTCATATAAAGGTAGTTATATAATGTTTTTATCCTGATTCATTCATTTGTCTGTCCTCAGAACAAATGAATCAATGAATGAGTATTAGGGTAGAATTCTGTTCTGATTGGCCTGATAGCTAAACTAGGCTGTCATTAGTTTCTGTGTATTGTCCTTTGTTTTATATATACACCCCTACCTTTACCCTACCACTACTCAAAAGCCTTTGGAATTGATAATTGTAAATTTTAGACGTGGAATGAACAATCTAGATGTATTTAATATTTTTTTTGATGTTTATATATTTTTGAGAAAGACAGAGCATGAGTGGGAGAGGGGCAGAAAGAGAGGGAGACACAGAATCTGAAGCAGGCTCCAGGCTCTGAGCTGTCACCGAGCCTGATGCGGGACTTGAACTCACAGACCGTGAGATGCGAGATCATGACCTGAGTCGAAGTCAGGCGCTTAACTGACTGAGCCACCCAGGTGCCCCTAATATTTATTCTTATGGTGGTAACGATTACTGCTACATTCTAAAATTTACCTTCATATATGGCTGTGGCATTATACGTGTTTGTTTTTTTTTTTTTAACTCTTATAAATGTTCTAAGGTGGTGTGTATATGTGTGTGTATGTAATAAATGTATAGCACATTTATTATGTGTATACAAATATAATTTTTTAAACAGGTTATCAGGACACCCCATGGGAGAGACTACGATGACTCCTTGGAAAGGTGTGATGAGTATTTAAGCTCAAGGTCATGTAGCAAGCCCCAGAATTCAGCAAGGACCCTACTAGTCCATTCAGCACCCTCAACAATGCCGAAGCATTCTCCAAGTCCTGTGCTTAATCGAGCTTCTCTCAGGGAAAGGTAATACTTAGTCTTTCCTACTGTACTGATTTTTTGAATTATCATCATTAGAAAAGAGAAGGCAGAAATAATGTATGTGAACTGATTATTTCTACAAGTATAATTTGATTTTAAAAGGCTTACTTGTTTTTGTTTAGAATATAGTACATATTACATAGCATTAGATATTTCTCCCGAGCCCAGTCCTCTTGAAGTGAGTTATTAACTATTAATGGGTTTATTAATTAGGATCACTTTAACCCAAATTCAATACTATGGTTTTTAAAAGTGAAAAATAGTGCATGATGGTTTATTTTCAATAGATCCATAGGGATTTAACATCATAGGCATGGCTTATGTATAAAAATAGCATAGGTTATACTTTCCTTTTAGTGATAATGATGCTGCTATATATTGTTGGTATATGGTATTTATTTTCCTCAAATAACCTCTCCCCAACTCCCCAAGAGAATTTTAATCATGTAAAATTCCATCCCTCCCTCTAAAAAAGCTTTGGCAACTGAAGTTAGATACTTGTTATAATTTGAATGTGAAAGAAATAATTCCTCTTTATCTGTTTTTGTTGTTGTTGAATTCAAATTGGAAATTCGTTGCCTCATGCACTAATAGTAACATAGAAAACAGTTGTCATAAATTGAAAAAAAAAACAAAAAACAACCCTACCCTAGGTAGTTTAAAACTTTTATAGAAATTTGAATGCCTCATGGTCCTTGCAACTTAACAGAAGATCATGGGGGAGGAGAAGGGAAGAAAAAAAAAAGTTAGGGAGGGAGGCAAACCATAAGAGACTCAAAAACTGAGAATAAATTAAAGGTTGATGGGGGTGGGAGGGAGGGGAAAATGGGTGATGGGCATTGAGGAGGACACCTTTTGTGATGAGCACTGGGTGTTGTATGGAAACAAATTTGACAATGAATTTCATATTAAAAAAAAAAAGAAAAGAAATTTGAAAGCCACACATTCTATCAACAACATGGAAATGAAATCTATCTTTAGGTGGTGTCAAAAATCTGAAGTAGCACACCCAGTTTGTATAGCATATTATGACCATCAGACATTAATTGATAAAATTTACACTAACTGTATAGTCTGTCAAAAGTTCATCTCAAAACTGATGGTTTGAGCAAGAGTGTATCAGTTTGGAAGCTGTATTAAAACATCCTTATTCTGAAAGAAAAAAAAAGTCCCTATTCTAAACAGATAGATTTCTTTCCCCATTAGCCCTATAAACGTTCAAATGGATGTATGGAGGTCTGCTGGAGACCCTGAGATAGGGAATTTTGCTTAATGTTGCCTCTGATCTTTGGAATGATGCCTGTGGGATCATCGAGTTCACAGACAGATGGATAGATAAAAAGATAGATCTCCATGTTTATATAGAAAGATATGTACCTATGTTTCTATAGGCTTTAAAAGTTCCAGAGAAAGTCTTGAAGAGAGATTTTTCTGCTGAAGTCTGGTAACCTGTGTCGCAGTTGCCAGGGGACTTTAATTTCCACATCTGCTCCAGTGGTCAGATGTTCAGATACTCTCTTTTTGCTGACTTTCAGAATTAAGCACTTGTGGTTTTGTTGATTAGGTTCTTTGCCATCTCTGTAGGTTTTCAAGACATTTTTTATCTATATCTCCTTGGAAATGTTTTTATGAATATTGTTTTATTTTCCCGCTTTTTCACAGATTTTGCAGAACTCTCCAGTTGTCTACCACTGTAGTACAATATCAATTTTAGTCTTGTGTAATTGTATCCTGAGGTCTAATTTCATCCCGGCTTTTGAAGTCTGTTTTTCCAAGTTGACAAATTCTTCACTGAAGCTGTATTCAAAAATTCTTCACTGAAGACAGCTAAACTCAACTGTCCCTTTTTCATATCCCAGTGCAGGTGATGACTTCCAGTAGCAAGTGGCATTTACACATCTATTCTGATGCTTGGTAGTAGATGCAGTAAGGTCTTTGCTAGAAGGAAATGAGTGGTTCTAATATTAAACATTACCTATATGGCTAGAGCAAGGTTGAGGTGCTTTTAAAATAATATAATAGCAATTCAGTTTTAAATTCATCTAAGCAAAGTATTAAAACTTTATTGGGGTACTCTTTAGGGTAGATAAACTTTTTTACTTTTGCTAAGGTGGAACACTTCTACTTTGAGTGTATGTTTTGCAAAAGATTTAGATTTGGTTATAAAGGAAAATAAAATGTCTTTAAGACATATTACTAGGAACAAAAACATTTTGTTGTTTTTAGCACACTCAGTACCATACCTTTAAATATAAGACATTCTCTGATAATGGCTCTTTTAGATTACTGAACAATATACTTACAGGGCATTTATAAAATCCAACAGAATCAATAAACAATTTAAACTGATGTAAAAATAGATTGTATGTCCCAGGCAAAATTGGGAGCATGACAAAACATAAAGCTATAGAAGTTACCTGGGTTAAATATTAAGATGAAATAAGTTTTCCTTTAAGATTTCTGTGAAGTGTTGACCTAAATCATGTATATGAATAAACAGACTTTCAAAAATTATTAGTGGGGCTGCTGGGTAGCTCTGTCAGTTGAGTGTCTGACTCTTCATTTTGGCTCAGGTCATGATCTTACGGTTCGTGGGATCAAGCCCTGTGTCGGGCTCTATGCTGTCAGTGCAGAGCCTGCTTGGGATTCTTTCTCTCCCTTCTTCTGTGCCCATCCCCTGCGTGCCGGATACTCTCTCTCTGTTTCTCTCTCTCTCAAAAATAAAACTCTTATTAGTGACTGTAAGCAAATAAATTTCTTTATTTATAGTGAAGGTGCCTTTTGCTTGAAGCCCATTTAAAAAATATCTTCAGTAGAGTTAACACACATAAAATGGTTTCAATCTTTATTATAAGTCTTACATTTCAGAAACAGTTTTCTCCTCAAAGTATAAATATTAATATTATGACTTATAATTTGTATTAGGCTGTAAAGTTATTACTAAAAACAGACTAAGAAATACTAGCAAATTTAATTAAAAAGGAGCTGATACTCTTTTTAATCATGCTTACCGTTTTGAATTTTGTAAATGAAGTTAAAGATTGTTAGGCAATCATTTCTTATACCACAGCACAGACTAGTGGACCCTCTCATAGCACACTGAAGACACCCTCTTGGAACTGCACATTTGGATCTCAGATTTTCAGGATGTGTTGCATATGTAGCAAATATAACAAAGTTGGCCATATATTTGTGTAGCTTCAATAACACTTCCTTTTACAAATATGGGAGATGAAAATTTAGATATAGTTGATCATCCATTAGTGATTACATTCTTTAAAACAGGTTATGTAAATCATTTATCCTGCTAAAGAGTTTATACCTTGTGCAAATATATAAAATTGTAACTTTGTAAGAATAAGCTAGGAGGAAAAAAGGCAAAGATGTAAGCAATCTAGTAGCATTTTAGTACCCATTCCTTTATGAAGCAATTATCAATAACACTTCGTATAGATGAATTATAATCAGATGGACCTGGAAATTTTCATTATTACTTGTATAAAATAAAGTAACTTCAGAATACTAATGCCAGTTTTGAGTTTGAGCGGGAATAAGAAAGAGGAATGGTTGTTTTATTTCTTTAACTCCAAAACTCAGATTTTCATAAAAGTCTCATTTTCCTTTCCTTTTACAATATTCACTTAAAAAGCACATTTATAGGAGAGACTAGAGAAGTGATTGGTATCTGTGCTGAGAGGGAATCCTTCAGTTTTGATACCCCCCTATCTTCTGAAGGAGTAAGAGCATGATTGTATTCTAAATAATATTTTCATCTATTTGAACATTTTGTTTCGTTTCATAAAATTAGTTTTATTGTTCTGTATACATAAAGGCATTTTATCCACATAATGTAAGAGAGTGTGATTAAGTTACTGGAAAATAAGAACTAATTTTAAAGGCACTATACATGGAATTCTTGTTCTAATCTGAAAATCTGTATCTTTATTTAGAGATAAAGCTCTAAAGAATTGTGTATGGAAATCATTAAAATGATTAACTAGTTAGGTGTGCTCTCCCTAATTCACATCAAACGTTATTATTACTGCTTATTGCACATATTATGAAGGCGTAATATTTCCGTGGAGAATCAGTGCCTGATTTTACATCTGCCTCTCATCTTTGGTCAAAGAAGAAAATATGCTATTTAAATCTTTCTGTGTCATCACACCGGGATAAGAAAAAACAATGACTTTTGGTGTCTGGCATTTGGACAGATTTCTTTCCCTCTGGCTACAAGTCACCTTTGTTTTTTATGCCTACAGATTCCATTCTGATTGGTGTTCACCTTCAAACTGCGATGAGATCCATGACCGGGTAAAAAATGTCTTGAAATCACATCAGGCTCATCAAAGACATTTATATGTTAGTTTCTAAAATTTCCTCTTGAAGGCCTTTTCTAATTGGGCAAGAGAACCACTCCAGATGCTTAAGCCTGTAATAGTTAATCGCTGAAAGAGAAGAAAAAAAGATACAACCTCCATTTGATGGAAGTCAGTGGTTTTGCTAAAGGCAACATCTCTAACTTCCTCTTGACCTGAGTCATTGTGCAAAATGTTTGACATCATCTGAACTGTAAACAGTGTTATTGATCACATCTCATAGTAAGTAGTGACTTTATGATAATTATTTCATTGCCTTCCAAGTATGGGGGCTCTTGTTTTATGGCCCAGTATAAAACAATTCCATTTCTTGCAAATAGATTTTATTCTAAATGGTAGAATGAGGGGAGGTGGGGTGAGAAATAATTATTTTGAAGAAGCTTCCCAGCTGATTTTTATGTTATTTAAAAGAGGAAAAGAGCCAGTCAGGTTTACTGGGTTTAATATTAGAGACCATCAATATGAGAATATTTTCTGAGGTAAGGCAAATAAACATATATATGACGGGCAGCTGGGAAATAATTACAGTGCATTCTTTTTGTGATTTTTTTGTTTCAGCAGTTTAAAAAACAATCATTTATCATGAGTGTCATGTTGGGAATCTGACATTTCCTCTCTCTCGCATTTCCTCTCAGCTGCTGCCACTTCAAGGGTAAACATTATCCTAAGTTCTAATGGCAAGATTAGTCTTATGTGTTTTAATCTTTATATAAGTGACATCCTTCAGTATGTACTTTTTTTCTCTGACTTGTTTCACTTTGATTTTGCAATTCAGACTATCGTGCGCTACAGACATCTTGTTATATTTAGAAACAGTTCTTCACTTTTGCTGCTTATACATTATTTTATTTTATGAAGCTACTACTGTTGATTTATTCATTCCTCTGTTAATGGACATTTGGGTTGTTTCTGGTTTGGGCTCTTATGAAGCTGCTATAAGCATTGCATGTATACCTTGATGCGTATATAGAATACAATGATGCAATGAAGTTATCATTGTATTGAGTATGTATTCTTATTTGGAATTGCCCAGTCATGGGCTATGTGTACACTCAGCCCTAGAAGGTGCTGTCAAAAGAATTTTTCAAGTGATTTTAACTACCTGTGTGTGAGAGTTATACTTGCTGCACATCCTCACTGCTACTTGATTGATGTGTGTGTGTATGTGCTTATGTGAGTTTTCCTTTTGGCATTTGGTAAGAGGTAGTTTATCATATAATGGTTTTAATTTGCTATTTCCTGATGACTAATGTATATGTTTATTGGCCATTGGATATTCTCTTTTGTGAATGCTCGTTCAGGTCATTTGTGAATTTTTGTACTGAATTGTCTCCTTTTGGTTTTTTTGTTCAGAGTTCCACATAGATCCTTGATATGAATTCTTAGATATATATTTTGTAATTGTCTTTTCTCGCTCTATGCCTCATCTTTTTATTTTCTTAGTGACATCTTTGATGAGAAAAAAATTCTTGATCCTAATGAATCTATTTCATTATTTTTAATTTGTTGATCAGCATTTTTAGAAATTTTGTGTACTTCGAGACTTTCTCCTATGTTTTCCTCTAATGGGTTTTTGGTTTTTTTTCACATTTAAATGTATGTTCTGGTTAAAATTATTTTTCTGTATCATGGTAGATAGATCTCAAATCCCAAGAAAGGTTTAAGCCTCCACATTTCTTTCTAGTTTTATTAATTTTATATATTTTGAAGCTGTGTCATTGGTTGGATATAGACTTCAGACTGTGATATGAGCCTTTTATTGTGAATGCCCCTATTCATCTCCTTGCTTGAGGGTAGTACGTTTTATCTGATATTTGTATAGTTAGAATGGCTTTATTTTGGCTAGTCTATGAATGGTGTATTTTTTTTTCTTTTTTTCTTTTTATCATTGTATTTAAAGTGTATATATTGTGAGTAGCACGTTTTGGTTTTGTTTTTGAAGAATTAAAATCTAGGATTTTTAGGTAGATTGATTGTCTTTTGTTGGAATTAGCAAGTATTTTTATAACTTATTTTCCTTTTTATTAACTTGTTAATTCATTTTCTAACTCTTCTATTATTGGCTGCCCTGGAGATTTCAGCTTGCACACTTGACAAATTATTTTTTGTTGACCTCCCTACCAGTATTGGGGCCTAAAAACATTTAACCCGTCCCCTTTTTTTCATATTTTTGCATTTTAATTTTGTACTTTAATTCTACATGTATAAAACACACAAGAAATTAATTTTGTTTATATGATGTTTATTCATACTAATCACTTATTTATCTGTTCTATTATTCTTCATTCTTTCCTGCAATTCCATGTTCCCATATGGATTCTAGAGTCATTTTCCTTCTGCCTGAAGAGCGTCCTTTAATACTTCTTTCATGACATCCTCCTGGCTGTGAATTCTGATTTTGTTTGAAAACATCTTGTTTTCACTTTTATGTGGGATGGTTTTACTGGATATAAAACTCTAGGTCGGTAGTTATTTTCTTCTCTTTTATTTATTTATTTTTTTAACGTTTATTTTTCAGAGAGAGACAGTGTGAGTGGGGGAGAGGCAAAGAGAGAGACAGGGAGACACAGAATCCAAAGCAGGCTCCAGGATCCAAACCCACTGAGCCACCCAGGCAACCCTCTTTGTCATTTTAAAGAAGCTATTCCATCATCATCTGGCTTCTTTTATGTCTTGAAAAGTCAGCTCCTACGCTTTTGAAGTAATGTAGGTATTTCTCCTCCTACTCCCGTTATATTTAAAATTCACTCTTCCACTTTGTGTTTAGTAATTTTACCATTATATACCTAGATGTGGTATTCTTGGGTTAATCTATGTTAAGTTTTCAGAGCTTCATAAATTTGTAGGTTGATATTTTTCATCAGTTTTAGAAAACCTGTAGCCATTATTTCTTTCAACATTGCTTCTGCCCCATTATCTGTTTCCCGTTCCTCTGGACTCCCACTTATATAAGATTTTTAGACTGTATCTCATATATATCTTATGCTTATTTTGATATTTTTAATTCTTTTTTCTTTTCCTCTCTCTCTCTCTAGTTTGATATTTTCTTTAGAAATGTCCTCTAGTGGGGCATCTGGGTGGCTCAGTTGGTTAAACGTCTGACTTCGCTCAGGTCATGATCTCACAGTTCGTGAGTCCGAGCCCCGTGTCGGGCTCTGTGCTGACAGCTTGGAGCCTGGAGCCTGCTTCAGATTCTGTGTCTCCCTCTCTCTCTGCCCCTCACCTGCTCACACTCTGTCTCTCTCTGTCTCTCAAACATAAATAAACATTAAAAAAATTTTTTTAAAAAAAGAAATGTCCTCTAGTTTGGTAATCCTGTCTTCTGTGGTTACATTGATGTTAAAACTATTTGAAACTTTTTGAAAGACATTAACTTTCAAGAATTTTTTGAGAGGCATAAAATACCAAAACTAACTCAAGAAGAAATAGATAATCTCAATAGTTATATATCTATTAAATAAATTGAATTTGAAGTTAAGAATCTTACATAAAAGAAAACACCAGCCCCAGGTGGTTTCTCTGGTGAATTCTACCGAACCTTTAAGGAAAACATAATACTAGTCTTATGAGACAGAACGTAGAAGGAGGAAAACTTCCTAAGTCATTTTATGAGGTCAACATTTACCCTAGTGTCAATGACATAATAAGAAAAGAAAAATATAGACCAAAATCTTCATGAACATGTATGCAGAAATCCTCAACAACGTATTAGCAGATCAAATCCAGCAGTATATAAAAATGAAAGTACATCATAATCAAGTGGTCTCATTCTAGAAATGCAGTATAAATTCATCCTATTGACAGGGTAGATAAGAAAAAGCTTATTTCTTCTGTATGTCATTTCAATAAGCACAGAAAAAGTATCCAACAAAATCCAACTCTGTTCTTGATAAAAAGTCTCAGTAAAGTTGAGGTAGAAGGGAACTTCCTCAACCTAATAAAGAGCATCTTTGAAAACCTACAGCTAACGTTATGCTTATGGATGAAAGACTGAATATTTTCCCCTAAATTCAGAAACAAGGATGCCCTCTCTTACCATTCATTTAACATCATAATGGGAGTCTTAGACAATGCAGGAAGGAAAAGGAAATGAAATGGATATAGGTTAGAAAGTAAGAAAAAAACCCTTATGTTTGCAGAGGATATGATTTTGCAGGAAATTCCACAGGATCTCCAGGAAAGCTCCCAGAATTAAAAAGTAAGTTTAGCAAGATCACAAAATAGAAAGAAAGCCCATTTTTTCCCTGTATACCAGCAATGAATAATTGGTATTTTAAATTAGAAAATCCATAACACTTACAATAGCATTAAAATTGAAGTGTTTATGTATAATTCTAACAAAATATGTTCAGTGTTTGCATTCTGAAAACTACATAATGCTGTTGACAGCAATCAAAGAAGATAGAACTAAGTGGAGATATAGCCCATGTTCACAGATTGGAGAACTCAAAATGAAGATGTCTGTTTTCCCCAATTTGATCTCTGGATTCAGTTCAATCATAATCAAAATCCTATCAAACTTTTTAATAGAAATTGACAAGCTATCAATTGGTTTCATTCATGTGGAATTTAAGAAACAAGATGAACATAGGGGCAGGGAAGGAAGAATAAGATAAAAAGAGAGAGGGAGGCAAACCATAAGAGACTTAAATACAGAGAACAAACTGAAGGTTGCTGGAGGGGTATTGGGTAGGGGTATGGGCTAAATGGGTAATGGGCATTAAGGAGGGCACTTGTTGGGATGAGCATTAGGTATTATATGTAAGTGATGAATCACTAAATTCTTCTCCTGAAACCATTATTACACTACATGTTAACTAACTTGGATTTACATTTAAAAAAATTTTTTAAAGGTAAAAATTACTTTTATCTTAAGGCCTTACCAAAACAGACAAAGGGTCAGAATTAGCCTGGGAGTTGAAGTTTGCTAACCCCCATTTTACTAGGTAAGTGTGTTTTATACAGGGTATTGGATTAGCAATTATGAAAAGACTTTACATATATATATGAGAGTTGGACAAGTAAGTAAATATATCATAGATAAAGACAGCCAGGTTTTTCAGTGTCAGAAAATAAGTGACAAAGAAACAAGGTGGGTGAGGGGTGGAATGAACTGCATGATGTTATTTGTTGTCTAAAATAACAGTTTAATTCATGTTTATTTTAATATATATAGAGAGATTGGTTCAGAAATACAGAGCTGATTGTATATTTGGGTTAATACACATCCATGTTTCCTAGTTTTGCCCTCCAAAAGGGCCTAAAAGGAGTGACAATCCAATAGCAGTGAGCACACCCAGCTTCCAGATCTTGGTTTCTAAATACCTACACTCAATAAAAGTTATCAGGACTCTTAGAGAAATAGCTGATTCTGGGGCTAGGACAGGGAAAACACAAGATTAGGATGGAACATCTTGTAGTATGGGAAGTGAGGAATTGCTTAAAAAAAGAAAAGGCTGAGGGGAGTGAGTGAGGAGAATAGGGGCATATAAGAAGAACACAGGAGCCAATCTTAAGTCCCTGTGGCCGTTGTCAGAATAATTTGAGCAACAAAATAAATGCCAATATTTGGATTATGACCCAAAGAATAAAATAAATATCCATGAGTACATATTGACATAAGCGAAACAATGAATGACCAAGGATGAAAATGGACACATCTTCTTTACAGAAGATTTGTAAATAATAATGGAGGATACTGCCCCCTCCAGGAGGTGGAGCTTAATTCCTCTTCCTTTGAGGGTAGGCTAAACTTAATGATTTGTTTTTAAAATAGAAAGAAAGTGTAACTTGGAGATATCTGGAAGACACCACCTTTACAAAGTGATCGAGTTTAACATCAGTAATCATTAACTCATGCTGATATCCTGTATTCCTTGATATCAGGTAATGTGAAGGGTTGTTCCTCACAACCCATAACCCTGGCCTAAACATGAAAAAACATCAGACAAAATCAAATTGAGAAACTTCCTACAAAATTCCTGACCAGTACTCTTCCAAACTGTCAAGGTCATGAGAAACGAGGAAGGACAGAAACTTGTCACAGATTAGAAGAGAGTATAGAGAAATAATGACTAAAAGCAACATGATATCCTGTATTGGATCCTGGAACAGAAGTGCATCACTGGCAAAACTGGTGCAATGCAAATAAAATTTCAGTTTAGATAATTACTGTACCAATGTTAATGTCTTAGTTTTGCAAAATGAATGGTGGTTACATAAGATGTTAACATTAAGACAACCTGGGTGAGGGGTGAAGTTCCTGTGTATAAGAACTCTTTTATCTTTCAACTGTTTTGTATATCTAAATACTCAAAAATAAAAAGTTAAACTATGGTTGATCCTTGAACAATGTGGGGGTTAGAGGCACCACACCCCCTTCACACAGTCAGAAATCTACATATAACTTTTTTGACTCCCCTGAAACTTAACTAAGAAAACAAAAAAAAAATCATAAGGAAGAGAAAATATATTTACAGTACTGTAAAAAATCTGCATTATAAGTGGACCTACACAGCTCAAACCCATGTTCAAGGGTCAATTGTTTTAAGTTCTTAATTTCAGCTCTTTGGGCTTCTAACTGAGAACTAGTGTGATTATAGGCCCTTCCCTCTCGAAGGGTACTATGTATAATTCTTCTTAGGCAAGACAGCAGAAAATCTCTTCTGCTTTTCAAACACTTTCTGCTTAGCTTTTTGTCCTTTTATCCTGCACTGTTTCACACATTCTGCTAGTGTCTTGAGGGAACAGTTAGCTTGGTTTTGCACCCATCATGTCTCAATGGGTTTTGGCCTCTCAGGCTTTTAGTTTTGTACATCTAGCATAGTAAGACTGCCAAAATCCTGCTGGTTTCTTTGTGCTCCAGGAGTGGACCTGTGGTTGAACAAAGCATCGATTCCCAACATTTTTGTTCTATGCTCAGGACACAAATGCCCCCAGGAAAACACCAGCTGCAGAGCTGCAGACCTTCAGTTCACCTCTTCTCTCAGAAGTACTAGTGGCACTGTTCATACCACTGTTTAAGCAGCTTCCTAATGCCTTTAAACAAAAACAATATATATGCAGTAAAGTTGCTTGTGTTGGCTTAAACTGGGCACTAATGTCAGTATCTTAAATTGCTTTACACTAAGAGTGGCCTGAACACAAGCTCTTAAAATTAGTCATATTTTTCCGCCTGTGTTAATTCATATGGTATAATCGAGCTTTTTCCACCAAATACCTGCACGCTGTGTGTCTGGCACTATGCACAGCACTGGGGGTCTTTTTCATGAAATCAGATTTCCTGCCCATAAGGAACTTATACAATCCAATGTTTATTTAATAAACCAATAAATAAATATAAAAGTAAAAAAACCTGTGGCACAGTATATGATTAAGTATAAGAATAAAAAGCATAAATAAATAATGCCATTGTTCTTCCAGAGAGAAATAAATTGATTACATAGGAATAACTGTTTATTAAATGTTCACTACGTCCCAGGCACTCTGTATGTGTTTTTCCATTTTATCATCACAATAATCTTACAAAGTAATTACTATTTTAAAGATGAGCTGAGGCTCAGAAAAGTTGAGTGACTTGTATAAGGTCACGTAGCCATTTAAGATGATTGGAACCGAGATTTGAATCTAGATTAATAGTAATAGTCTTTGATCTTAACCACTAAGATCTACAGAAATAAACACACAGAATACAGTCTGACACACATTAGTTCGATAATATGCCCAAACATAAACATGTAAAATATGCAAATATAAGATCTGTCAACAGAATACATGTTCAGAAACAAACACCAACATACTAGACGTAGACATTGTGGCCACACTCTGGACACAGGTCAGATCAAAACACAGTTTGGTCCTACTTGAAGGATACTCCTAGACAAAGATATACCATCTTAAAAGTAAGTATCAGGGTTTTTAAAATTTATTTTTTACTTCACAAAGAATTTTACAATTTACAAAAAAAGGGTGTGTTTTTTTGTTTTTGTTTTTTTACTTCACAAAGATTTTATTTAAATATCAACCTCTTCTGAGACCGTGAAAAAGTCCTTTATGAATCACTAAACATTTGACTAGTACAGAGGAGAGGTAAAACATAATGTGTTGGAATTTTGGTAATCATTAAAAAATTAAGAGAACTTATTTCAAACAAGCTAATGAAAGTCTGATCAGGAAAGATTCAGTTGAAAATAAAATCTAGTTAAAAAGGTAGCGAACACCCACCATTTTGATTTTCACATTTATTCAAGAAAATGTAAGATCACTTCAACAAAGACCCCAGTCCTTTTGCTAGTGTATCTAAAAATTCCAGACTCTAGTGCCTTTTGACAGAAATAAAGTAATAGAGGGAAACACAGAATATAGGATAGGTAGGATAAATAGAAAACAGTAAATTAATACCCAACCACATCAGTAGGTACATTGAATAAAGTAAACATTACAATTAAACACAGTGATTGCCACATTGAGTACAAATGCCAATATGTAGTTATTTAAAAATCCCTTTTAAATATAAGCAAAGGTGGAGTCATGCTATGTCTTTCATCATCAGGCACATAATTCCTGATTCATTCATATTCTCTCTCACTTGCTCACTCTGTGTAGCCATTCCAATGCCTAGATGCTTTAAATAGCAGAAATAAGAGTAAAAAATAAGAGTAAATGTGACTTAATCTTATCAGGCTGTCCTGTACAGAAATGCATGTTTTCAGACAAAACTCCATGTGGAAATTGTAAGGAATAATCCAGGTAGAGCGGAAAGTTCTTGTTGGGCCAAATCATGGAAAGGCAGGCTAAGATATTTAGACTTTATCCCGGAATCCAGGAGTCATGAATTCAGATGCATTCAAGGTAATAAAATTAGAATCTAACCCAAGTCCTTATTTACTTTGCTAACAAAATGATCTCAGAACAAAAATAGCAAATTACCATCAAAGATATAATTATTGAAGACAGTTAAAGAATTTTTTTACATATGCCTTCCACATTTTCTGCTTTCCACTTTTTCACAACTGTACTCATCTACATTTTCAGAGCACATTCCATTATATTATATATATATTCCATTATATACTATATTCTCTCCTTTATATATTTCATTTAGAGTTCTACATCTAAATACTTAATGTTTACTCTTTTATGGCAGTGTCTTCTCCAATTAGTTGTCTGAAACTCATTCTCTAATAGATTACTAAGGAAAGGCTCATGGGATAAATGTCACCTGAGTTGCATGATAATATTTTGTCTGTAGTCTTTATGCCTCAAAGTTACTTTGGCTAGATATAAAAATCCTTGGCTTACATTTTCTTTATTATAAATATGTTACTTGATTGTGATACAGAATCTTGTCCAAATCTACTTAAAATCCAATTTTCTTTCCTTTGTGAGTGACTTGGTTTTTTAGCCTGGAAATTCAGGGGTTTTTTTTTCCTTCATTTTTAAAGTTTAGTAATAATAGCAGCATACATGATGGTGTTGATTATTCTGGATTGCTTTTTTTTTCCATTGTACATCATGTGTCTTTTGTTATATTTTCAATATTTTTATGAATATTCTCTTAAATGGTAACTTTTTGTATATATTCTGTTTCCTTCTCCTCTCCTGTATCCTCTCCTCTCCTCCTCTTTCTTTTTCTTTTTCTTTCTTTCTTTCTTTTTTTTTTCTTTTTTTCTTTCTTTCTTTCTGGAACTTCCATTGTATGTATGTTGGATCTTATTTGCAAATGATATGTATTTTTCCCTGTCTCAAATTCTTTTCATACTTTTATTTTTCTTAAAATCAAATGATTTTTTCCTTTTCATTTTCTCTTATGACGTTATTATTCATTCACTTTTATATATCTTCTAGTTTACTTTTCCTTTCCAAACTTATTTTTCTTTAATTTCTTATTTTTCTGACTTTTATCATCTCATTAAATTTTTTTTTTCTGGTTTCTTAAAATATACTATTTTTAAGGACTTTTAGCTTTGTTCTTTTACTTCTGGGTTATAATAAACCTTTTAGATGGCTACCAGTGATTTTTTGCCTACTAGTATTCCCACCCCTGTGTAGTTACCTCCCACCACACATGAATGGGGCTAATCTGTGTAAACAATAGACTGTTGCAAAAATAACAGTGTATGACTTCTGAGGCTAGATCAAAAAGACATTGAAGCTTTTGTCTTTTTCTCTTATAAGATCATTTACTCTTGGGAAGACAAATTGTCAAGTTATGAGGATACAGGTAATACATTTGCCTGCCATCTGTTTTGTGAACATGTCTTCTGGCATGTTTTCATTGAGGGCATCTTATTTGGCCTCCCCCCACCCCCCTTAAAGCTTTTTATGAAATTTAAACCGTTTATAATGATTATTTTGAACTTTTAGAAAGAGATAAATGATTTAGATTAACTTTTCTAAATATGTAGTTTGAGAGCTCTTTTTTCTGTCTCATCATTTTTTCTAGAATAAGCATGGCAGCTTAGTTTCTGAGATTTCCTGGCTTTCTTTTTCTTCCCAACTTTTATATAGAATTTTTCTTTCCTTTGCTTTTATTCCCCTGTTCAATGTGTATTCTTTTTCCAAATGTTTATACTCAATGTAAAGTTTTATCTTGGAAGGTGACTTTGGAGTGTTAGTTTTGAGAGTTAATGGATCTCACTGCTCCAGCTCCTTCAGAATTTATTGTAAATCCTTTGTACTCATCACTATGAAAGTGAGAAAACCTCTTCCAATTTCAGTTTCTGTTCTTCAATTGGCCCACCAGCCTTTTGAGTGAATACTCCGTTTTGTTACTTTGAAGTTATTTGGTTTATCAGATGCCTCAATGCTTTCCTCTGATTTCAACAGATGGTGTTACCATCTCTATTATCTACTGGAGATTTATGCATGTTTCCTGATATTTTGGGTTCATGGGAATATCTTGTCCCTTAATTTTGTTGCAGATGTTTCCCATGGATTTTTTAGTACTGCTCTTCTAGGTAATTTTTAAAATTTTATTTCAGTATAATGTACTTTAATTCTAAGTTTTGTGGCACAGTGAGTCTTTAAAAAACACAATGGAGTATTACATGGCAATGAGAAAGAACGAAATATGGCCCTTTGTAGCAACGTGGATGGAACTGGAGAGTGTGATGCTAAGTGAAATAAGCCATACAGAGAAAGACAGATACCATATGTTTTCACTCTTGTGTGGATCCTGAGAAACTTAACAGAAACCCATGGGGGAGGGTAAGGAAAAAAAAAAGAGGTTTGAGTGGAAGAAAGCCAAAGCATAAGAGACTCTTAAAAACTGAGAACAAACTGAGGGTTGATGGGGGGTGGGAGGCAGGGAAGGGTGGGTGATGGGTATTGAAGAGGGCATCTTTTGGGATGAGCACTGGATGTTGTATGGAAACCAATTTGACAATAAATTTCATATATTGAAAAAAAAAGAATCAATAATCAAAAATGTCCTAACAATGGAATATTATTCAGCCTTGAAATGGAATAAAATTCTGATACATGCTCTAAAAAAAAATAAATAAAATAAAAAATAAAAAGTGAACCCTCGTGGGTGAATAGCATCCAGGTCAGAGACATGACATTACCAGCCCCCCAGAAATGCCTCTGGTGCCTCTTCTCAGTCACTACGAAACCTACTATTCTAATATCTAACAACATATAGGCTAGTTTTATGTGTTTTTGAACATTTCAGGAGTGGAATCATATGGTATATATTCTTTTATATTTGGTCTCTTTGGCTGATTATTATGTTTGTGACATCCATGTGTTTCATTTTTATTACTGTATAGCAGGAGTCAGCAAACTATGGCCCACTGGTGAATTCCAGACTTTTAAATTTTAAATAAAGTTTAATTGGAACATAGATAGACCCCTTTACTTATGTATTATTTATGGCTGTTCTCAAGCTACAACAGCAGAGGGGAGTAATTGTGACAAAGAGCACATAACTTGCAAAGTTGAACATAAATACTATTTGGTCCTTATAGTTTGCCACCCCTTGCCTTATAGTATTCCAATAAGAGTAGCAAAATTTATCAGTTAATTCTACTTTTTGAGGCTAATACTAATAGTACTGCTATCACCATTACTGTATATGTTCCTTGATGAACATATATATGTATTCCTGTTGGATATATACCTAAAATGGAATTGCTGGGTCCTACAGAATGTGTATTCTTCTGTAGAAGATGCTGCCAAAGAGTTTTTCAAAGTGTTTCAGTATTGAAACACATTTTCAAAGTGTCTCAGTATGGTTGAGAGTTCTGTTTTTCTACATCCTTGTTAACACGCTGTATTTTCTGGGTTCTATTTTCCTATTAGGTATTCCAGAGGGTATGAATTGGTAATGTAGTATGGTTTTGCTTTGCATATGCTGAAACTGTGTTTTGGATGCATACAGGTTTAAATTGTGTTTTTTGTTCTGGTTAATCGACCTATTATTATTGTGAAATGTCTTTACCTCTAGGAAAGCTTCTTGTCTTCAAATGTAGTTAGTCTGATATTATTATAGTCCTATCAACTTTCTTTTGGTTAATGTTAATTGGTATTTTTCACTCTTTTACAATCACCCTTTCTGTATCCTTATATTGAAGATGTGTGTCTTTTATAGTTGGGTTTTATAGTAGTCAGTCTTTCCCTTTATCATTTAATTACTATGTTGTCATTTAATTACTGATATTGTTGGGTTTGTATCATTATCTTACTATTTTTCTATCTGACAGATCTGTTCATGTTTATTTTTAAATCTCCTGCATGTCTCCCTCAACTAAGATATTTTTATTCCCTTTTCTCCTTCTTTTAACTCATAGGGTATATATTTGCTTACTATTCTTTCAAAATATATGTATATATATTAAGTACTTGTATCCTCTATTGTAATCTCATACAATTTTTTCTTTACCAGTTTTTTGATAATTTTAGAACATTTACACTCCATTTAAATCCCTTGCTTCTTTAAAGTTATTGTTGTGATACATTTTATCTATATGTATTTTAGATTCCACAGTGCGTTGATACTATTATTTTGTATAGAAATCTTCACTTACATTTGCCTACATATTCATCCTTTTTTGGTTGCATTTTAGTTTTGAATTCTGTTTTCATTTTGAATCATTTCCCATTTGCCCTAAGAATTCCCCTTAGGGCTTTTTGTATGGGCCTGCTGTTGGAGAATTTTCTCATTTTTATTTACTTCTTTTTAGTACTTATTTGTTTATTTACATATCCACTAAATCTATGTTGGATTTTTCTTCACTGGGCATAGATATATATGTGGGCAGATGTTTTTCTTCCCTTACTTTGAAAATAACATTTTGTGGGGCACCTGGGTGGCTCAGAAGCTAAGCGTCTGACTCTTGATTTCCGCTTAGGTCTTGATCTCGGGGTCGTGAGTTCAAGCCCTGAATTGGGCTCCACACTGGGCATGAAGCCCACTAAATAAATAAATGAATGAATAAATGAATGAATGAATGAATGAATGAATAAATATAAAAATATCATTTTGTTATCTTATGACTTCCATTATTTCCTTGAGAAGTCTGTTGTCAGTCTTATTCTTGCTTCTTTGAAAGTAATGTCTTTTATCTGTGGCTTCTTTTAGTATTTTCTCTTGTCCTTGGTTTTGAAAGATTTGGTTTATGTATTAACCCTGATCAGAGTTTCTTGAATCTAAATTCATGACTTAAATTAATTTTGGAAATTCTAGCCCTTTATTTCTTCAAATGTGCTATACCTTTATTCCTTACGTCTTGGTCCAGTTACATCTGTTAGACCTTTTGATTATCTCCCTCAGTTTCTTGCACTTCTTTCTGTATTTGTCATTTTATTTTCTCTTTTGTTAGCATTTCCTAGAAACATATATTCTAGTTCATGGATCTTGTCTTCTACTGTTTCCAATACATTGTTAAACCCAACTACTAAATTCTTTATTTCTACTATTTATGTTTAGATATCAAATGCCTTTCTGATTAATTTTTATAAATGTCAGTGTTTTTGGAAATCCTTAACCTTTGTGTCTATTTTGTCCAGTTTTTTATCTATTTTCTTGAACATATTGATCAAGGTTACTTTAAAGTGCTTAATCTCCTAATTCCAGTACCTGGATTATATTTGTGATCTGCTTTCTTTGTCTTTTTTACCCTTGCTTACCAGTTGTACTGTCGTGACTGTACCATTTATTTCATAATTAAATTCTAGACATTTTTTTAAATCTTTTTGACATTTATTTATTTTTAAGAGACAGAGAGAGAGAGTGTGAGCAGGGGAGGAGTAGAGAGAGAGGGAGACACAGAATCAGAAACAGGTTCCAGGATCTGAGCTGTCAGCACAGAGCCTGTCGCGGGACTTGAAGACACAAACTGTGAGATCAACACCTGAGCCCAAGTCGGACACTCAATTGACTAAGCCACCCAGGTGCCCCAATTTTTAAAAGAACTTAAGATCTTTCCAGGTGATGAGAGGGTTCCCTCTTTCCTTTCCTAGGCAGGGAACATCAGGGCTAAACTTGTTCAAAAGAGATCAAACTGGGTTGAGGCAATATTGATGTTTTGGGAAATCTCAGTTTATCCTTAATCAAACTTTTGCTAAATCTCACTTCAGCAGCCCTTGTTTTTGGTCATTAGCCTATGGTGCTTTCAAGTTGGAGTTTTTCAGGTCTTTGTCTTCTCAGTACCAAAAAAACTGAGGCAATTTGTGTCCTGCTTCTCAGAAAGTTTAGGCTTAGTGCCTTGTACTTCCATACCAGGAACCATCAGAAAATATTCATGTATTTGAGTCCCCTCTCATCTCTGTGTTTGTGACATCAGCTCTACATAGTCACCAAGATGTGTGTCTGCCGGCACCAGCTCTGTGACTGGTTCTAGCTCCTCCCAGAAGTCAGGTGCCCTCAGGATAGATGATGTTGTTTTTTTCCTGACAGATATTTGTCTTTTAATTACCATCTAAATGTATGGCATGGATCTTTCACTTTTCAGTCATTTTTGGATTAGCTTATTGCTCCCAACCTGGCATAGCTTCATAATTTGGCAGATACTGTGACAAGACACTTCTGTATTTGAGGTTCTTCCAGTTCTCAATTTTACTTCTTGAGCTTGATGTGATTTACAAAAAGTTCTGCTGGTTGCTCCATCCCCAGAAATAGCCTTTGCCTGAGCCAAGACCAGATTTTTTTTTTTAGCCTAGCTAGTCCCAGATTGTCAAGTGTTTCCAGTTTAAAAACAGTTACAGGTTCTTAAGTGTTCATACTATCTCCAGGGTTTTTGCTGCTTGTGTTTTAGGGCCTCTAACTCTGGTCGGTCTTTCTCTCTTAAGTACCATGAAACCATAGGAACATTCACTCTACTTTTCCAATATTTTGGGGTTAACTTTATACCCTCTAGTTTTACACAGCTTCATAAATCAATAAATGTCATAATTGAGAAACTGATTGTGCATCTAAGGCCTCGTAATACTCTAGTTACATCATTCCACTCTCGTACAACCATCAAAAATGTTATCGGTTTTTCTGCATCACAGCATTGACCCTTGTTCTAATCTAATCTAAGTCCTGGTTCTCAGCGTCTAGCCCATGCTCAGGATGTGCAAATGCTTTGAAGAAAAATGGAAGTGCAGATCATCAGTCCACGTTTGAAAGTTTCTCTCCTTTGAAATGTATCACTAGCCGCCTTTTTTTCTGTACCTTTCTAATAACTTAAAACATAAATTTTTATTTTTTTCTGTCTTGTTTAAAAAAAAAAATTTAATGTTTATTTTTGAGAGAGAAAGAGACAGAGCACAAGCAGGGGAGGGGCAGAGAGAGAGGGAGACACAGAATCTGAAGCAGGCTCCAGGCTCATAGCTGTCAGCACAGAGCCTGACCCGGGGCTCGAACCCACTAACCATGAGATCATGACCTGAGCCGAAGTTGGACGCTTAACTGACTGAACCACCCAGGAGCCCCTTTTTCTGTCTTTTCTAGTTTTCAGCATGAGTATTTGTCTGTCATGAATTATTCCATCTAACCCCAAAACCATTTCTGTATGTTTTTATGAGGGGATTTGTGCTATTATTTTTTTATTGCTACCATAACAAATTGCCACAAACTTAGTAGTTCAAATTGATTATCTTACATTTCTATAGACCTGACATGGGTCTCACTGGGCTAAAATCAAGGTATCAGCAGAGCTGTTTTCTTTATAGAGTTTCCAAGGAAGGATCAATTTCTGGTGACCACTTGTATTCCTTGGCATGCGGCCATTTCCTCCATTTGCAAAGCCAGCAAATGGCTATATTCTTTTTTTTCCTTAATATTTATTTATTTATTTTTGAGAAAGAGTGAGAGAGCAGGGGAGAGATAGAGAGATAGGGAGACAGAGAATCCCAAGCAGTCTCCATGCTGACAGCACAGAGCCTGACATGGGGCTTGATCCTACGAACTGTGAGATCATGACCTAAGCCAGAATCAAGAATTGGATGTTAACCTACTGAGCCACCCAGGCACCCCATCCTTTACCCTTATTCTTAATCACATCTCCCTCTGTATGACCATAACCATAACCATGAAAGATTTTTCTGCTTTTAAGAACTCATTTGATTAGATTGGGTCCACATAGATGATCCGATGTAATCTTCCTTTCCCAAGATCCTTAACCTTAATCAAATCTGCAAAATTCCCTACTGTTACGTAGGGTAATATGTTCACTGATTCTGAGAATTAAGGCATGGACATCTTTGGGAACCATTATTCTGCATACCACACATTGTCACTAACATCTTACTAGAATTCACTTAAGATTTTTTTCTTTGTCATTTCTTTTCAACAGTTTACTATTATGCACTTAGCTGTGATTGTCTCTTGTTTTTATCCAGTTTGGCCTTTGTAGTGCTTCTCAAAAAGCACGTTAGACTTGTTGTCTGTGTACCATATACCTCTTAAAGTCTTTTAATTCCTGGACATTTTCTGATGGGCATGTGCTATGTTATGAATATATTCCAGTCTGTGACATGTATGTTAGTTTTCTTAGTAAGAGTCCTTATGTGGATAGAAGTTCTTAATTTAATGTAGCCCAATTTTCCTCTCCTTTTGGTTGGTATTTGGATTAGTGCTTTCTTTACATTCATATAGGAAAACTTAGGCCAACTATGATTCTGAATATATTTCCCTATTTAAAAAATCTTTTGTCATGTTGCCTTTTACATTAGATCTACAATGCATGTGGATTTGATTTGTATGTATAATGTGAGATTTGGATGAAGGTTTATTTTTTCCGCTATGTTTATGGTCCATCATCTTTTTTTCAAATGACCATTTTTTCCTTAACCTGTTTACATGGAGATGGTCCTGGATTCTATTCTATTCCATTAGGACTGTATATATGTGCGTCTGTTTCTGGATTTTCTTCTGTTGTGTTCATTTGACTCATTTTGTACCAACATCATATTCTCTCAATTGCTATAAGTTTATGATAACTTTTGATATCTAAAGCATAGGTTTTTCAGCTGTGTTCTTGCTTACTGTTCCTTGTTCTTTGAATTTCCATTTGCATTCCAAAATCAGCTGGTCTGTTTTAAAAAAACATGCTATGATTTTGGCCAGGATTTTATTGAATGTGTGCTTTCACTAGGGGAGAACTGACATTTTACCAATATTGAGTCTTCCAATAGTGGTGTCTTTTTAAATTAATTTAGATATTAAATTTCTCCTTGATTATGTTGTAGTTTTAGAATTCTTATATTTCTTTCGGTAGATTTGTTCTTAGATGTTTGATACTTTAATACTATTATAAGTTGTATACTTTAAAATTGTATCTTCCTTTCGTTCTTGGTATAATGACTATATTATATTTTTATACAACAATCTTGTATCCAGTGATCTTACATTCACATATTAATGTTAATAGACAGTAGTTTTTGTTTTTTATGTATGTGTGTATACATATAATGTAAATAGTGACATTTTTATTTCTCCCTCTTTAGTCTTAATGCTTTTTATTTCTTTTTCTTGCCTTATTACACTATCTAGGGTTTCCAAAGCAATATGAAACAGAAGTGGTGATACAGGGCATCCTTTCTTGTTTGCCACCCAAAGAGGAAGCTTTTTATAATTAAACATTAAGTATGAAGCATGCTGTACATTTTTTGTGTACATTTTTGTGTACATTTTTGTATTCTTTGCCACGTTACAGAAGTTCCTTCTATTCTTTGTTTTCTGTAAGTTAAAAAAAATTTTTTTTACTGTAAGTATATGGATTTTATGACACTGCATCTGTGGGAGTCATTATATGCTATTCCTCTTTATTTAATGTGGTAAGGGGCATCTGGGTGGCTCAGTCGGTTAAGCATCCAACTCTTGATTTCAACTCAGGTCATGGTGGGGATCGAGCCCCGCATTGGGCTCCTCGTTCTCAGCAGAGCCTGCTGGGTATTCTCTGTCTCCTTCTCTCTCTCTGCTCCTCCCCAGCTCATTTTCTGTCTCTCTCTCAAAATAAATAAAGGTTTTAAAAAATTAGGTTTATTTTAAATGTGGTAAATTGCTTACTTGATTATTCAAGTGTTAAACCATGCTTGCATGTTTGAAACAAAACTCTTGGTCATAACTTTTTAAAAAATATATATCCCTGGTTTCAATTTGCTAATGCTTTACCGAGTACTTTTACATCTAAGTTAGTGATTGTGATTGGTCTGTAAGTTTCCTTTCTTGTAATGTCTTCCTTAAGTTTTGGCTGGCCTCATAAAAATGATTTGGGAAATATTCCTAATCATTCTCTAGAAGAGTTTGTGTGAGATTATTTCTTAAATATTTTATTTTATTTATTTAATGTTTATTTATTTTTGAGAGAGAGCACACAAGCGGGGACGGACAGAGAGAGAGGGAGACACAGAATCTGAAGCAGGCTTCAGACTCTGAGCTGTCTGTCAGCACAGAGCCCGAAGTGGGGCTCAAACCCACAAACTGTGAGATCATGACCTGAGCCAAAGTCGGATGCTTAACTGACTGAGCCACCTACGTGCCCCATATCTTAACTATTTTAAATAAGCCCATCTTTATAGGAGAGTTTTCAATAAAGATTTTAATTTGCTAATTTTATTTCACTATGGCTAGATAACATACTTTGTATGATTTAAGCCCTTTTAAATTTATTGAAACTCACTTTATGGTTTAATGTAAGGTCTCTGCTGAAGAATTTTTCATGTGTACTTGAGAAAAATGTATGTTCTGCTATTCTCTGGTAGCGTGTTTATAGATGTTAAGTCTAGTTGATTCAAGTCTTCTATTTCTTTGTTGATCTTCTGTCTTGACTGTTCTGTCCATGGTGGAATTAAAGTACTGAAGTCTCCGAACTAGTATGTTGTAAGAGTTTCTCATTCTCATAGTGTATGAATCAGGATTCTCCAGGGAAACAGAAACAACAGAACATTGTGTGTGTGTGTGTGTGTGTGTGTGTGTGTGTGTGTAGACATATATATATATATATATATATACATATGTATATACATATGTGCATATATGGAGAGACAAAGAGGAATTTTAAAGAATTGGCTCATGCAATTGTGAGCTTGGTGAGTCCAAAATCTGATGAGATAGGCCCGATGCTCGGGGAAGTTGTAGTTCAAATCCAAAGGCAGTCTACTGGCAGAATTCCTTTTTCCCTGGGGGAGGGCAGTCTTTGGCCCATTAAGGCCTTCAACTGACTGGATGAGGCCCACCCACATTATGGAAGTCCATTCATGCACTGTTAACCTCAACCATAAAAGCCTCACAGAAATGTCCAGAATAATGTTCAGCCAAATAGCTAGGCACCAAGACTGAGCCAAATTGACATATATAATTATCCATCATACATACTTTTTAAAAAATTTTATTATTATTTTTAAATTTACATCTAAATTGGTCAGCATATAGTGCAACAATGATTTCAGGAGTAGATTCCTTAGTGCCCCTTACCCATTTAGCCCATCCCCCCTCCCACACCCCCTCCAGTAACCCTCTGTTTGTTCTCCATGAGTCTCTTATGTTTGGTTCTCCTCCCTGTTTTTATATTATTTTTGTTTCCCTTCCCTTATGTTCATCAGTTTTGTCTCTTAAAGTCCTCATGTGTGTGAAGTCATGTGATATTTGCCTTTCTCTGACTAATTTCACTTAGCATAATACCCTCCAGTTCCATCCACGTAGTTGCAAATGGCAATATTTCATTCTTTTTGATTGCCAAGTAACACTCCATTGTATATATATACCACATCTTCTTTATCCATTCATCCGTTGATGGACATTTGGGCTCTTTCCATACTTTGGCTATTGTTGATAGTGCTGCTATAAACATGGGGGTGCATGTGTCCCTTTGAAACAGCACACCTATATCCCTTGGATAAATACCTAGTAGTACAGTTGCTGGGTCATAGGGTAGTTCTATTTTTAGTTTTTTGAAGAACCTCCATACTGTTTTCCAGAGTGGCTGCACCAGCTTGCATTCCCACCAACAATGCAAAAGAGATCCTCTTTCTCCCCATCCTCACCAACATCCGTTGTTGCCTGAGTTGTTAATGTTAGCTTAGTTGTTAAAGCTCACAGGTGTCAGGTGGTATCTCATTGTGGTTTTGATTTGTATTTCCCTGATGATGAGTGAAGTTGAGCATTTTTTCATGTGTCAGTTGGCCATCTGGATGTCTTCTTTGGGGAAGTGTCTATTCATGTCTTTTGCCTATTTCTTCACTGATTATTTGTTTTTTGGGTGTTGAGTTTGATACGTTCTTTATAGATTTTGGTTACTAACCCTTTATCTAATATGTCATTTGCAAATATCTTCTCCCATTCTGTCAGTTGCCTTTTAATTTTGCTGATTGTTTCCTTCACTGTGCAGAAGCTTTTTATTTTGAGGAGGTCCCAGTAGTTCATTTTTGCTTTTGTTTCCCTTGCCTCCAGAGACGTGTTGAGTAAGAAGTTGCGCGGCCGAGATCAAAGAGGTTTTTGCCTGCTTTCTCCTCAAGGATTTTGATGGCTTCCTGTCTTACATTTAGGTCTTTCATCCATTTTGAGTTTATTTTTGTGAATGGTGTAAGAAAGTGGCCCAGGTTCATTCTTCTGCATGTCACTGTCCAGTTTTCCCAGCACCACTTGCTGAAGACATTGTCTTTATTCCATTGGATATTATTTCCCGCTTTGTCAAAGATTAGTTGGCCATATGTCTGTGGGTCCATTTCTGGGTTCTCTATTCTGTTCCATTGATATGAGTGTCTGTTCTTGTGCCAGCACCATACTGTCTTGATGATTACAGCTTTGTAGTATAGTTTGAAGTCTGGGATTGTGATGCTTCCAGCTTTGGTTTTCTTTTTCAAGATTGCTTTGGCTGTTCGGGGTCTTTGCTTGTTCCATACAAAGTTTAGGATTATTTGTTCTAGCTCTGTGAAGAATGCTGGCGCTATTTTGATTAGGATTGCATTGATTGTGTAGATTGCTTTGGGTAGTATTGATATTTTAATAATATTTGTTTTTCCTATCCAGGAGCATGGAATATTTTTCCATTTTTTTGTGTCTTCTTCAATTTCTTTCATAAGCTTTCTATAGTTTTCAGTGTATGGGTTTTTCACCTCTTTGGGTAGATTTATTCCTAGGTATTTAATGGTTGTTGGTACAATTGTAAATGGGATTGATTCCTTGATTTCTTTTTCTGTTAGTTCATTGTTGGTGTATAGAAATGCAATCGATTTCTGTGCGTTTATTTTATATCCTGCAACTTTGCTGAATTCATGAATCAGTTCTAGCAGTTTTTTTGGTGGAATCTTTAGGGTTTTCCATGTAGAGTATCATGTCATCTGTGAAGAGTGAAAGTTTGACCTCCTCCTGGCCGATTTGGATGCTGTTTATTTCTTTGTGTTGTCTGATTGCAGAGGCTAAGACTTCCAATACTATGTAGAATAACAGTGGCGAGAGTGGACATCCCTGTCTTGTTCCTGACCTTAGGGAGAAAGCTCACAGTTTTTCCCCATTGAGGATGATACTAGCACTTGTCGTTCATATATGGCTTTTATGATCTTGAGGTATGATCCTTCTATCCCTACTTTCTTGAGGGTTTTTATCAAGAAAGCATGCTGTATTTTGTCAAATGCTTTCTCTGCATCTATTGAGAAGATCATATGGTTCTTGTCCTTTCTTGTATTGATGTGATGAATCACGTTAATTGTTTTGCTGATATTGAACCAGCCCTGCATCCCAGGTATAAATCCCACTTGGTTGTGGTGAATAATTTTTTTTTATGTATTGTTGGATCTGGCTGGCTAATATTTTGTTGAGGATTTTTGCATCCATGTTCATTGGGGAAATTGGTCTATAGTTCTTTTTAGTGGGGTCTCTGGTTTTGGAATCAAGGTAATGCTGGTTTCACAGAATGAGTTTGGAAGTTTTCCTTCCATTTGTATTTTTTGGAACAGCTTCATGAGAATAGGTGTTAACTCTTCCTTAAATGTTTGGTAGAATTCTCCTTAGAAAGCCATCTGGCCCTGGACTCTTGTTTTTTGGGAGATTTTTGATTACTGATTTGATTTCCTTACTGGTTATTGGTATGTTCAAATTTTCTGTTTCTTCCTGTTTCAGTTTTGGTAGTGTATATGTTCCTAGGAATTTGTCCATTTCTTCCATATTGCCCATTTTATTGGCGTATAATTGCTCATAATATTCTCTTATTATTGTTATTATTTCTGCTCTGTTGGTTATGATCTCTCCTCTTTCATTCTTGATTTTTTATTTATTTGGGTCCTTTCCTTTTTCTTTTTGATCAACCTGGTTAGTGGTTTATCAATTTTGTTAATTCTCTCAAAGAACCAGCTTCTGGTTTCATTGATCTCTTCTACTGTTCTTTTGGTTTCGATAGCATTAATCTGATCTAATCTTTATTATTTCCTGTCTTCTGCTGGTTTTGGGTTTTATTTGCTGTTCTTTTTCCAGCTCTTTAAGGCGGAAGATTAGGTTGTGTATCTGAGATCTTTCTTCCTTCTTTAGGAAGGCCTAGATTGCTATATTCTTTCCTCTATGACCGCCTTTGCTGCATCCCAGAGGTTTTGGGTTGTGGTGTTATCATTTTCATTGGCTTCCATATACTTTTTAATTTCCTCTTTAACTTCTTGGTTAGCCCATTCGTTCTTTAGTAGGATGTTCTTCAGTCTCCAGGTATTTGTTACCTTTCCAAATTTTTTCTTGTGGTTGATTTTGAGTTTCATAGTGTTGTGGTCTGAAAATATGCATGGTATGATCTTGATCTTTTTGTACTTGCTGAGAGCTGATTTGTGTCCCAGTATGTGGTCTATTCTGGAGAACATTCCATGTGCACTGGAGAAGAATGTATATTCTGCTGCTTTAGGATGAAATGTTCTGAATATATCTGTTAAGTCCATCTGGTCCAGTGTGTCATTCAAAGCCATTGTATCCTTGTTGATTTTTTGATTAGATGATCTGTCCATTGCTGTGAGTGGGGTGTTGAAGTCTCCCACTATTATGGTATTACTACTGATGAGTTTCTTTATGTTTGTGATTAATTGATTTATATATTTCGGTGCTCCCACCTTTGGCGCATAAATGTTTACAATTGTTAGGTCTTCTTGGTCTATAGACCCCTTGATTATGATATAATGCCCTTCTGCATCTCTTGATACAGTCTTTATTTTAAACTCTAGATTGTCTGATATAAGTATGGCTACTCTGCTTTCTTTTGTTGACCATTAGCATAATAGATGGTTCTCCATCCCCTTACTTTCAAACTGAAGGTGTCTTTAGGTCTAAAGTGGGTCTTTTGTAAACAGCATATAGATGGATCTTGTTTTCTTATCCATTCTGTTACCCTATGTCTTTTGATTGGAGCATTTAGTCCATTGACGTTTAGAGTGAGTACTGAAAGATGTGAATTTATTGCCATTATGTTGCTTGTAGAGTTGGAGTTTCTGGTGGTGTTCTTTGGTCCTTTCTAATCTTTGTTGCTTTTGGTATGTATGTATGTATTTGTATTTTCATCTTTTCTTCCCTCGGGGAGTCCCCCTTAAAATTTCTTGCAGGACCATCATACATACTTTTTTGCATTCCACCTCTAACAGTTAGTCAAAGTTACCATGTGAGATTCTTCAAGTGGTCTTCCCTTTAGACTTTGTTATTCTCTATTCACTTATAATATAAACCAGGTTATAGAATTAGAAAAACCTCAGTTTAATGAAGGTCAGCTCTTCACCTTCTTATCCCTTTGACTTTGAGCAATTCTACCTAAATTTTCATTATACTATGTATTAGGAAATTAAAGCCATTAAGGTTAACTGATTTGTCCAAGGTGATAATGCATATTAGAACCAATGATCAAATTCTATTTAAATTCTTATCCTTGTACACAATTTACTATAAATAATATATTGAATTTTATAGCAATAAAATACACCTTACAGATATTCTAACTGTATATGAGAATTTCATTTGAGAATGACAGGTGTGTATTTAAATACTATGTAATTAGTGAGATCGCTGCCTTTTAGTTCTGGCTATGTCTTAAACTAACCACTTTTTTCCCTAAATTTTTCAGTTTGCAAGCATGAATAGATACCTTTTATTTTTTTATCTCAGGGATTATCTAATTATGATGTCAATCACATGCATAAGGTAGTGATCATTGATTAAAGGAGTCTTACGAGAACATTTAGGGGTGCCTGAGTGGCTCAGTTGGTTCAGCATCCAACTCCTGATCTCAGCTCCGTTCTTGATATCAGTGTCGTGAGTTCAGGCCCTGTGTTGGGCTCCATACTGGGTGTGAAGCCTACTTAAAAAAAAATGAAAATTTAATTTAGTGCCAATTTCAGGGAAGGAGAGCCCACAGCTTCTTTTTTTTTTTTTCAATATATGAAATTTATTGTCAAATTGGTTTCCATCCACAGCTTCTTTAAATAATGTTTCATTTTATTAATGACCTTTGCTGAAAAAAAAAAATGTTTCTTCATGGAAATCTTAAAAAAAATCTCTCCTGGACTATTTGTTTCAGAACACCCTCATAAAAAAACTCAGTAGATGTTAGCTGAAAAATAGATATAGCTGAAAGTTTGAGCCTAATTTTCCTATAGGAGAGTAGCCTCATGGCTGGGGTGAGTGTGTTGATCTCATTAACATTCTAGGAGGCAGTATAATGTAAATCAAGTTAGATCTGAGTTTATTTATTATTTTTTTAGCAATATATGTTCTTTTTTATAATTTATTTATTGTCAAGTTAGCCAACATACAGTATTGGCTTCAGGAGTAGATTCCCATGATTCATCACTCACATATAACATCCAGTACTCATCCCAACAAGTGCCCTCCTCAATACCCATCACCTGTTTTCCCCACCACCCCAAATCCCACCCCCATCAACCCACAGTTTGTTCTCTGTATTTAATAGTCTCTTATGGTTTGCCTCCCTCTCTGTATCTAATTTTTTCCTTCCCTTCCCCTATGGTCTTCTGTTAAGTTTCTCAAATTCCACATGTGAGTGAAATCATATGATATCTCTCTTTCTGTGACTAATTTCACTTAGAATAATACCCTCCAGTTCTATCCACATTATTGCAAATGGCAAGATTTCATTCATTTTCATCACTGAGTAGTATTCCATTGTACATATATACCACATCTTTATCCATTCTTCTGTTGATGGACATTTGGGCTCTTTCCATAATTTGGCTATTATTGATAGCACTGCTATATAAACATTGGGGTATATATGTCCCTGTGAATCAGCATTCCTGTATCCTTTGGGCAAATTCCTAGTAGTGCTATTGCTCGACCATGGGTAATTCTATTTTTAATTTTTTGAGGAACCTCCACACTGTTTTCCAGAGTGGCTATACCAGTTTGCATTCCCACAAACAGCACAAGAAGGTTCCTCTTTCTCCACATCCTTGCCAAAAATCTGTTGTTTCCTGAGTTGTTAATTTTAGCCACTCTGACCTGTGTAAGGTGGCATCTCAAGGTGGTTTTGATTTGTATTTCCCTGATAATGAGTGATGTTGAGCATCTTTTCATGTATCTGCCATCTGGATGTCTTCTTTGTAAAAGTGTCTATTCATGTCTTCTGCCCATTTCTTCACTGGATTGTTTGTTTTTTGGGTATTGGTAAGTTCTTCATAGATTTTGGATACTAATCCTTTATCCGATATATCATTTGCAAATATCTTCTTCCATTCCATTGGTTGCCTTTTAGTTTTGTTGATTATTTCCTTTGCTGTGCAGAAGCTTTTTATCTTGATGAGGTCCCAATAGATCATTTTTGCTTTTATTTCCCTTACCTCCAGAGACCTGTCACTTAAGAAGATGCTGTGGCCAAGGTCCAAGAGGTTGCTACCTGTTTTCTCCTGTAGGATTTTGTTGGTTTCCTGTCTCACATTTAGGTCTTCCATCCATTTTGAGCTTATTTTTGTATATGATGTAAGAAAGTGGTCCAGTTTCATTCTTCTGCATGTTGCTGTCCAGTTCTCCCAGCACCATTTACTAAAGAGACTTTTTTTCTAATGGATACTCTTTCCTGCGTTGTCGAAGATTAGTTGACTATATGTTTGTGGGTTCTTTTCTGGGTTCTCTAATCCATTGTCTATGTGTCTGTTTTTGTGCCAATACCATACTGTCTTGATGATTACAGCTTTGTAATACAGGCTAAAGTCCAGGATGGTGACACCTCCAGCTTTGGTTTTCTTTTTTAACATTACTTTTGCTATTTGGAGTCTTTTCTGGTTCCATACAAAGTTTAGGATTGTTTGTTCTAGCTCTGTGAATAATGCTGGTGCTATTTTGATTAGGATTGCATTGAATGTGTAGATTGCTTTGGGTAGTCTAGACATTTTAGCAATATTTGTTCTTTCATTGCATGAGCCTGGGATGAAAAACATTTCTTTGTGTCTTCTTCAATTTCTTTCATAAGCTTTCTGTAGTTTTCAGCATCCAGATATTTTCCCTCTTTGGTTAGGTTTATTCCTAGGTATTTTATGGTTCTTTGTGCAATTGCAAGTGGGATTGATTCCTTGATATCTGTTTCTGTTGCTTCGTTATTGTTGTATAGAAATGCAACCGATTTCCATACATTGATTTTATATCCTACAACTCTGCTGAATTCATGTATTAGTTCTAGCATTTTTTTGGTGGAGACTTGGGTTTTCCATGTAGAGTATCGTCTTATCTGCGAAAAGTGAAAGTTTGACTTCTTTGCCAATTTAGATGTCTTTTTATCTTGTTTGATTGTCTGATTACTGAGGATAGGACTTCCAATGCTATGTTAAACAACAGTGGTGAGAGTGGACATCCCCTATCATGTTCCTGATCTCAGGAGGAAAGTTCTTCGTTTTTCCTCATTGAGGATGATATTAGCTGTGGGTCTTTTTTATATATGGCTTTTATGATGTTAAGGTGTGTTCTTTCTATCCTGACTTTCATGAGGGTTTTTATTAACAAAGCATGTGTATTTTGTCAATGCTTTTTCTGCATCTATTGACAGAATCATATGGTTCTTATCCTTTCTTCTATTAATGTGATATATTACATTGATTGATTTGTGAATATTATACCAGCCCTGCAGCCCAGGAATGAATCCCACTTGATCATGGTGAGTAATTCTTTTAATATACTGTTGAATTCAATTTGCTAGTATCTTGTTAAGGATTTTTGCATCCATGTTCATCAGGGATATTGGCCTGTTATTCCCCTTTTTAATAGGGTCTTTTTCTGGTTTGGGAATCAAGGTAATGCTTGCTGCCTTCATAGAATGAGTCTGGAAGCCTTCCATTTCTATTTTTTTGGAACAGGCTGAGAAGAATAGCTATTGATTCTGCTTTGAATGTCTGGTAGAATTCCCCTGGGAAGCCATCTGGCCCAAGACTCTTTGTTGGGAGATTTTTGATAAGCGATTCAATTTCTTCTCTGGTTGAGGGAAGTGGGGAGAGTCTGTTCAAATTTTCTATTTATTCCCTTTTGAGTTTTGGTAGTGTGTGGGTATCTAGGAATTTGTCCATTTCTTCCAGATTTGTCCAATTTGTTGGCTATAGCAACATATAACTATATATTTTTCATAGTATTCTCTAATAATTGTATTTCTGTGGTGTTAGTTGTGATCTCTTTCATTTGTGATTTTATCTATTTGGGTCCTCTCTATTTTCTTTTCGTTAAGTCTGGCTAGGAGTTTATCAATTTTGTTTATTCTTTCAAAAAACCAGCTTTTAGATTCATTGTTCTGTTCTACTGTTTTATGTTTTTGTTTTTTGTTTTGTTTTGTTTTTGGATTCTATATTGTTTATTTCTGCTCTGATCTCTATTGTTTCTCTTCTTCTGCTGGCTTTGGGGTTTCTTTGCTGCTAGTTCCTTTCTAGTTTCTTCAGGTGTGGGGTTAGGTTATATATTTGGGACCTTTCTTGTCTCTTAATATAGGCCTAAGTTGCAATGTATTTTCCTCTTAGGACTGCCTTTGCTGCATCCCAAAGAGTTTGGACTATTGTATTTTCATTTGCATTTGCTTCCGTATATTTTTTTAATTTCTTTAATATCCTGGTTGAGCCATTCATTCTTTAGTAGGATGTTCTTTAACCTCCATGTATTTGGGGGCTTTCCAAATTTTTTCTTTTGGTTGATTTCAAGTTTCATAGCACTGTGGTTGAAAATATGAATGGTATGATCTCAATCCTTTTATATTTGTTGAGAGCTGTTTTGTGACCGAGTATGTTATCTGTTTTGGAGAATGTTCCATGTGCACTCAAGAAGAATGTATATTCTGCTTTTGGTTGAAAAGTTTTGAATATATCTGTTAAGTCCATCTGGCACAATGTGTCACTCAGAGCCATTGTTTCCTTATTGTTTTTCTGCTTAGATGATCTGTCCATTGTTGTCAGTGGAGTATTAAAGTCCCCTACAATCACAGTATTATTACCTATACATTTATTTATGTTTGTGATTAATTGATTTATATTTTTGTGATCTCTCACGTTGGGGGCATAAACATTTACAATTGCTAGCTGCTCTTGGTGGATAGACCCCTTAATGATATAATGCCCTTCTTCATCTCTTGTTACAGTCTTTGTCTGATATAAGTATGGCTACTCCAGCTTGCTTTTAACATCCAGTAGCATGGTAGATGGTTCTCCATCCCATCACTTTCAATCTTCAGGTGTCCTCAGGTCTTAAATGAGTCTCTTATAGGCAGCATATAGATGGATATTTTTTTTTTATCCATTCTGATACCCCATGTCTTTTGATTGGGGCATTTAGTCCATTTACATTCAGAGTGATTATTGAAAGATACAGATTTAGTCCCATTGTGTTATCTGCACATTTTGTGTTTGTGGTGATATCTCTAGTCTTTGCTGCTTTCCACTCACAGAGTACCCCCCTTAGGATCTCCTGCAGGGCTGGTTTAGTGGTCATGAACTCCTCCAGTTTTTGTTTGTCTGGGAAAGCCTTTATCTCTCCTTCTATTCTGAATGACAGCCTTGCTGGATGAAGGATTCTTGGCTGCATAGTTTTCCTATTCAGCACATTGAATATTTCCTGCCACTTCCTTCTGGTCTGCCAAGTTTCAGTGGACAGGTCTGCTTCTACCCTTATGTGTCTACCCTTGTAGGTTAAGGCCTGTTTGTCCCTAGCTGCTTTCAGAAGTCTCTCTTTATGTTTGTATTTTGTCAATTTCACTATATTATGTTATACTGTTGACCTGTTTTCGCTGATATTGAAGGGAGTTCTTTGTGCCTCTTGGAGTTGGATGCCTGTTTCCTTCCCCAGATTAGGGAAGTTTTTAGCTATAATTTGTTCAAATAAACCTTCTGCCCCTTTCTCTCTCTCTTCTCTGGAACTCCTATGATACAGATATTATTTCGTTTCATTGAATCACTTAGGTCTCTAATTCTTTCCTCATGGTCTAGTAATTTCCTTTCCCTCTTTTTTTCAGCTTCATCATTTTCCACAATATTATCTTCTATTTCACCTATTCTGTCCTCTACTTCTTCCATCCTTGCTGTCACTGCATCTAGTTTATTTGTATCTCATTTACAACATTTCTTAATTCATCATGACTATTTCTTAGGTCTTTGATCTCTGCAGCAGTAGATCTCTTCTTTCTTCTATGCTTTTTTTTTTCCAAGCCCATCTTTTAGTCTTATGACTTTTATTCTAAATTCTTGTTCAGACATATTGTTTATGTCTGTTTTGAGCAATTCCCTGGCTGTCATTTCTTCCTGGAATTTCTTTGAAGAGAATTCTTCTGTTTTATCATTTTGGCTAGGTTTCTGTCTTTTACATGTTTTAATAGCTTGTTATGTGTCCTGCACCTGTGAGTCCTGCTGTATTAAAAAGGGGTCATACACCGTCCAGCACCTGGCTTTTAAGAAGTGTTTTTGGAATGTGTTGGCCTGGACTTTGTTGTTGCAAATTTGGCTGCTCTGTCCCACTGCTCATAGTGGTGGATTGTTTGGACCTTCCACCAGCTGTGCTTTGATTTGTTTATTGAAGTAACCTTGGAAAAAAGGAAATGGGGGGAACCTTATCTCATACAAAGACAGAAATGAAGAGGGTGAAGAAAAAAAAAGACCAGTCAGAGAATTAGAAAAACTAGAAGGCTTAATCCAGTGAGAGATAGGAAAATAAAGAAGAAGGAGTTACAGAAAAGGTATAAAAAGAATAGAGTAAAAATGCCTGATGAAACAAACAACCAGAAAAGGGAAAGAAAGAAAGAAAGAAAGAAAGAGAGAAAGAAAGAGAGAGAGAAAGAGAAAAGAAAGAAAAAGAAAGAAGAAAGAAAGAAAAAAAAATATATGTAAAGTAAGACTTGACCAGAAACTATGAGTCCAATTCCAAAGGGGAAAAAAAAAGAAAGAGGAGGGTAGAAAGAAAAAGAAGGGAAAAGAGAAGAGTAGGAAAGAAACGAGAAAAATTTAAAAATTAAAAAAAAACCAGGCTAATATATAAAACTATAGGACACTTGTCTATTGGTACCTGGTATTGGCGACTGTGCTGGTCTGGATGAGAGACTGTCTAGTTCAATCAGTGTCAGTCCTGCTCCAGTAGATAAGCAGTTACCAGGCACGGAGGGGTGGGGTTTGGTGTAAGTGGGTCCCACCTCCACTGGGGGCCACTGTCCTGTTCTTGAAGCCCTGCTGTGTTGGTATTGGTGACACCCCAATCTCTCCTCCCCGGACTGGGAGTCTCCAACCATGCTATTCAGGCAGCCTGTGCAGAGTAGTGCCAATGGTGAGCCTGTCCTGCTCCACAGTTCTCCTGTGCCTCCTGGGTGCTCAGCTGGGATTCAAAACCCAATGTCTTTTTTTTTTTTATTTATTATTTTAATGTTTATTTATTTTTTGAGAGAGACAGACAGCAGGAGCAGGTGGGAGTTGGGGGGAGAGAAGGGGACAGAGGATCCAAAGCAGGCTCTGCACTGACAGCAGAGAGCCTATGCAGGGCTTGAACTCAAAAACCGTGAGATCATGACCTGAGCCGAAGTTGGACGCCTAACCGACTGAACCACTCAGGCGCCCCAGTAGCTATGTATTTTGATTCTAACTGCCTTGACTTTCGTTTTTATTCTTGTGGCTTGTTAGTGCATTTTGGCTTATGAATAGTAGGTACGTGTTAGAATGCTTACATCTACATAAGTTTCCCAGGTACTTATTCTTCAGAGTGCAGGTGCAATCTTTTAGGAGTTCACATGACAATATGTAAGACATTACTACATATCTTACTACATATCTTGACACAGTACCCATTCCTGTTCGTTTATTGATGCAAGAAATATCTACCAGTGTCTAGTCTTTGATAAGCCATATTAGCATAAATAGAATAAAATCATATTTGTTTTATTGAACAGAATAACAAATTCTCACCTCCCCTTTTGTTTCTTTTTAAGAAATCCAAGCATTCAATTCATTTCTTATAATGGGGGAGAGGGAGAGCATTTCCCAGAGAAACATAGAGATCATTTTAATTGCAAAATGAATTAATGGAAATTTTAAAATTTTTCAGGATGAGAGAGACCCAGAGAAAGAAGATGAACTGGAGCTGAAAAGAGGTCTTTTATACAGAGACTCTGCCTATGACAGTGACCCAGAGTATAGGTATGAGCTGGACTAATGCAGCATGTAGAGATCTTTCTCACAGTTTCTATAAAAATAACCTGCTTTTGAATCTGCTGGATTTGTGGGAAATTTAGACATAAATTGATAATTATTATTTATTTTTATGTTTACCTACATAAAACTTATTAAAATACTTAAATTACTGGGGAGGCTGAGTGGTTAGGTCAGTTGAGCTTCCAGCTCTTGATTTCGGCTCAGGTCATGATCCTGGGGTCGTGGGAATGAACCCCATGTCTGGCTCTGTGCTGAGCATGGAACCTGCTTCGGATTCTCTCTCCCTCTGCCCCTGCCTTGCTTGCACGCATGCTCTCTCTTTAACGACAACAACAAAATACTTTAATGATTGCATTACTGCAACTTTTCAAGGAAAACAAATATATTTTATTGAGGGTGATATTTTCCATTTTACTTAAGATTTATAGTATATTTGTCTGTCCTGCAAACCCACATATCCAGGACTTATTTTCAAGCACATTCTCATTCAAACAATAGTTTCCATAATTTTGGGAAATGACTAAGCTTTTTTTTTTTAATAACCTAAGAAAAGTTGTTCTTCTAGCCTAATATTTCAGCAGTGTTAGTAAAATTTTTGCAAGATTATGGTAGCAAATTTCATGAAGATTTTTTAAATCTGTATGTCAGTTGCCATAGAATGTGCTATTAAAAATTGAATGTAAATTGTGAGTTTATGTAACTGAAGATTCTCTGAATCCTTTGGTGCTATACCACTGATTACCATATGGCTTCTACCTTCCTGAGTTTCCTGAAAAGCCAGTATAAGAAACAAGCTCCAGATAATGGAATATGTTTTATTGCTAATTTGAGTTTTGGACTGAAGTTTCTGATTTTTACCCTGGTAAGTTAGGCTAAACATTCTGTGAACATGTGAGGACTTCTTTTGCCCATTACACAGAATATAAATGTGAACTCCTTTCCCAAAGCTACTGCTTCCCAACCAAGAGGCAACCTGGACATCTCATCAAGGGAAGTAGTATATTATAGGTGAGTTTGGAGAAGCAATCCAAACAGGAAAAAGAAGATCCAAGAAAGTCCACACCTTGAGGAAGAAGAATTTTTATCTTTTGTTATTATTATTTACTTAAAGTTCTATGCTCTAGATTACTACTATATGTATTTAGCATCCCAATTTTGCTTCTCAATCCATATATTTAATTCTAATTTGGGTAAGAATGGATAGGGTTGATAAAGAAAAGTACCTGATTTTCATGCTTTTGTATGCATAATATTTACCTGGGTTGCCTCTTTAAAATACAGATTTCTTCTTTATACCCCATAGATTCTGATTCCTTACCTATAGAGGTGAGACCTAGAAATCTACATTTTAAGAAATATCATAGATGCTTCTAATGCAGCTTGTGTAAGGACCACATTTTGAAAAACAGTGGTCTATTTAAAGTTTGCTGTAAACCTCAGTATTGGTTCTTTTTCCAATTCACCAAGCAATGTTAATGGCTAAGCTTTTGAATACCTGAGATTGTTTTGGTACCTCTCAATGAGGAAAGAGTTAAGCAGAATATCAGAAAAGTTCTGTTTACACATTTTTGAGATTTCTTTATATTCCTTGTTACTTCCCATATATATATATATATATATATATATATATATATATATATATATATATTTAGACTGATAGGATAGGACAGAGTTATCAGGCCTTCAAGGTCTTTTATAAGAGCATATGTGATATTAGCTCCAGAAGCTACTGAAACAATCAGGGTATTATTTTGGTTTTATCCCTCAATCATATTATATATATTAGGCTAAGGTGTCACTCTCATTCTACTTTCCATCTCAAAGATGAGAGAACCCACACTCAAAGTAATCACCCATTTGCTTGCCTTAAGGCTTCCATCAGCAGATATCAAGAGGAAGTTTGGGGGTCTTGGCTTAATATCACCCCTTTGCAGACACACATTGACACAGAGGTTGAGAGGAAGTCTGCATGGACCCTTGGAATGGCTAAGTGAGGAGCTCAGCAAATCCTTTCCCCAATTCAACTAGACAACAACTATACAGAATTGTCAAAAACAACAATTTTAGGACTCTGGAAATTGACCAAAGGCATATATAACAAATTGAGAAGCATTTATCAAGAAAATCTAATGAGTCTCAATAAGGGCAGTAGGACTCAGTGGCATTTTGCCTGGAACTCCCAGTCCCTAGCTCCTTGGGGCAGTCATGCTGAAAGACTAGCATCTCTGCTGCCAGAGAAGCCTAACTGTATGAAGCAGAGCATGGGAAATCCCATATGCAAGGAAGTTAATAAACAATAATTATCCCACTGGCAAACAATAAGAGAAGACTTGAGGTCTGACTACTTGTGGGGACAGACATCAAAGATCCAGGGACCAGGTAGCCAGATTGGTCTTGATAAAGTTGTAATTATCCCTGGTAGTCTGGAACATTATGTGCATGTATAAGGCTGCAAATATGTTCAGGAGAAACTGGAGGGGCCTTAGGGAGCCACTAGTCCACAGCTAAATATGAGCCCTTTTGAAGACAGAAAGTAATACCCAGGGCAAGCTTGTAAACTGGATAAATTTTGAATGTATGTTCCAAGCCACACATAGATCCATTGGCGAAAAGATAGAAGCCTTTCTTTCTTTCTTTCTTTCTTTCTTTCTTTCTTTCTTTCTTTTTCTTTCTTTCTTTCTTTCTTTCTTTCTTTCTTTCTTTCTTTCTTTC
>NW_026057585.1:67141004-67323117 GCF_023721935.1 Panthera uncia
TTCTTTCTTTCTTTCTTTCTTTCTTTCTTTCTTTCTTTCTTTCTTTCATGTTTATTTTTGAGAGAGAGAGAGAGAGACAGAGCACTAGTGGCAGAGGGGCAGAGACAGAGGAAAACACAAAATCTGAAACAGGCTCCAGGCTCTGAGCTGTCAGCACAGAGCCTGACACGGGACTCAAACCTGGGAACAGGGAGATCACGACCTGAGCCAAAGTCAGAGGCTCAACTGACTGAGCCACCCAGGCGCCCCAGGATGGAAGCTTTTCTGACCAATCATTTGCTGGTCACCAAGCTATGCTGACCCAAGGGCAGTTCCTATGAGGCCAGGCTTAAAAGTTGAAACAATAATTTTTTTAAAAAAAGAAAAGTAACAAGGAACACCAGAAACTACACAGGGCAAGGGAAACAGATTTCAAGCCTTAATCCAGACAGGACACGCAGCAAATAATCAAAAACAAAACCCTGGTAAGGTCAAAATCCAGAGTTGTTGCAATTTTTATCTAAAATGTTGTTTTCATCAAAAAATTATGAGACATGTAAGAAATAGAAAAATCTAACCCATACAATTGAAGGACAAGTTACTATAAACTGACTTTGAAGAGGCCCAGATATTGGATTTAGCAGCTGTGTTCAAAGAACTAAAGGAAATCATGTCTAAATAATTAAAGGGAGGGGCACCTGGCTGTCTCAGTCTGTAGAGCATGCCTCCCTTGATCTCAGGGTCATGAGTTCAAGCCCCATGCTGGGTGTGGAACCTACTTACAATAAAAATAAAATAATAATAATAAATAAAATCATGTTAAAAAAAGAATTAAAGGGGTATATAATGATAGGATTCATGAAATAGAGAATATTGATAGATAAAAATAATTTCTTTCATGTTTTGCTTAAAAATTATGCCCAGGACTCAATACTTTGTGTTGTGATCTGATATATATTGTGATTATCATCCAGGAGTATAGCAGAGATTCAGTGTTTTCTGCAGGAAAAGCATAATGGGAAATTGGAGTGCTGTTACCTTGTACACATCAGCCTATACATGCTCATTGTCTTATGTCTTCCATCATCTTTGAGTATGAAATTCATATTGAAGAAATCTCTTATCAGGGAGTTGTTAGGTGACCTTTTACTTTAAGTTCTTTGGAATTTGGAGCTAGATTTTGGAAACAATCTACTACCGTGCCAGCTTCCTTCTCTTTTGCATATTACCTGTCTTTTAGAAATTTTAGACATTTGCAGTGGTAGCCTTGCCAGTTCCCAAGGTCCTGGGATGTTTTTTAGTACCTGCTATGTATATTTAAAATTTCTTCAGTTTTCAGGATGTTGAAAATTCTCCATATTTGTTGTGTACTTCTGTCATCACTATTTTATTTGAACATTAATCCTAATTAAAGACCAGGCATAAATGATGTTTCATATAGATGGGGGTTGGTCACAAAAAGAGAGAAGTAAGCATAAAAATAATTTTAAGTTCATGGTTAGAATATGAATTGTCCTTTTATGACTATCGCCTGACATTTTTAACCATAGTTTTCTTTTATGGAACTAGCTATTGATATAAGCTGTTTTCTATTTACTTCTGCATATTTTTCAGGATACTAACAGCAGAAATATGCTCAATATAATGTTTTAATTGTGAAATTATTTGTGACAGAACTGAGTAAATTTTGACTATGTGTATATATTTTAAGTTTTTATTTAGATTCCAGTTAGTTAACGTACTGTGTAATATTAGTTTCAGGTGTACAATATAGTGATTGAACACTTCCACATAACACCCAGTGTTCGTCACAAGTGCACTGCTTAACCCATCACCTATTTAACCCATCCCCTCTAGCACCTCCCCTCTGGTAACCACCAGTTGACTATATGTTTTTAAATAATACAGGCTTGACGGTAGTTTTCATCTCTCCCCTATTGGTCACTTTCTGATTAATCTGATGCATCTACTAAGATGTAATAAATAGCCAAAAAGTTATCTTTAGTGTTAACAAGTGGAAGAAAAAAATCTAAATAATATACAGACTTAAAATCTCTTAAATAACTAAGAACAAGCTTTCATTTTCAAGTGAGAAAATGTTGCTTGATCTAATTTGAATTCATTGGATCTTGTGTTATTAAGTCAAGTATCATAAAATCCTTTTTCATTAAATACTTGAAATTTAATTTTTCTTTTTCTTTAAAATTTCTTTTTGTCTAGAAGTTCTGTTATATTCAGAAATATTAGGGGTGCCACATATTTATGTGATTTTTCAAAGTGTAAAATTTGTAGCTTAGGGGTCTAGAAAAGTTTCTGATGATTAGGACAGGGCAGTGTTGTATTCATCTAAAAAACTTTTTTTTAATGTTTATTTTTTTAATGTTTATTTTTGAGAGACAGAGAGACAGAGCATGGGTCGGGGAGGGCAGAGAGCGAAGGAGACACAGAATCTGAAACAGGCTCCAGGCTCCCAGCTGTCAGCACACAGCCCGACGTGGGGCTCAAACCCACGAACCGTGAGATCATGACCTGAGCCGAAGTCAGACGCTTAACAGACTGAGCCACCCAGGCGCCCCTGTATTCATTTTTTAAAACAAAAATATGACCTTGGTAATTGGACTTAATATTGATGCCACGGCATGCCCAGAGTTCAACTTGTTGCCCCCTTCAAGAATACTACTAAACAACTAGAATGGTTTTGTGACTAGCAATTCTTGGCAGAGTAATTTAATTTTTTAAATAAGTCATAAGAAAGTAATACATTAAATATAACTTTCAGTAAGAATTGTGATTTTATGACATTCTCATAAACAAGTAGGTAATTATGGTCTTAACTAGATAAGGTTAGATAGGAGGACTGCTGACTGAATGATGACATGGAATAGATCACAGCAATCCCAAGTTAGGTCTGAGAGCCGTAATAAGTAGTATTTCATATTATGCTTGAATTGCAGATGTTTAAGCTTTAATGATAATTTAGGAGTAAAAAATATGTTCATAATTTTATTTAACCAGGGCAAAACATGCAAATATCCTAAAGTATTACAGCTGTACTCTGTCTACATTAGATCAACTTTATGTCTAGTTCTTTTTACTCAAAGTATGGGGAGGAATTCAGAAAAGAATAATAAAAACAAGTGAGACATTCTCTATGGACATGATAATGATACTGAATTTAACCTGTATTCATGAAACCAGAGGGATGACTTAAAATATCAGTTTAAAATACTATATTTTGTGTTTAAATAAAGACCACTTGTATCCTATACACATATTATTAAAAATAATAGTTGGGAAAAAATAATACTTGAGGCTAAGACTTTAGAGTAATTTTGATTCAATCTCCCACTCATAGTAGAAATCCCTTCTGTATTCCTCCATTATAGGCTCATTATTCCCTCCAGGACAAAATTCTGTTTTACTTCTAACAGTTAAATCTTACTTTATTCTTACCTCTCCAGATATGCCTGGCATTTCACGATATTCCAGGCTGTTTTATGCCTTGATTCTGTTATATAATATGATGCCTGGAGTAACCTCTGTCTTCTTTATCTAGTGAATGCCTACTTATTCTCTAGGACTAAGGTCAAGTCTTTCTCTCTTCTGAGGTATCTTTCATGACCTCAGCAGACTGTTAGGCATTTTCTCCTTATGCTGCCACTACTTCTCATATATTTCATTTCAATTAGCAATATTTTTCTCATGATAACTATTTCATTATGTGTTTATCTTGCCTTCTTTTATTAAATGTGAGCTCCTTGAGGGCACAGATATGTTACTTATCTTTGGTTTTGACTGCCCATCAAAATTTCTGACGTGTAGTAGGAGCTGAACTTAGAAAAATAGTTCAAATATTAAGATAGGGTTCTTAATTAAAGTGATCAGTTACATTGCTAAAACTATTATTTAAGTAAAGTCATGTTTTGATTGTGATATTTAATAACATCTCTAGATAAGGAACCAACAGAGGAATTAATAGTAGTGAAAGCTGTCAGACTTTATTTGTTGTCAGTGGCTCATTTCTACACATTCTTAGTCATGGAGAGAAATAAGTGACCTATAAGTAATTAGTCTTCAATAAATTTCTTTGAGTATACTTCTTTCATTTATTTAATTTTTTTAACGTCTATTTATTTTTGAGAGACAGAGGGAGACAGAGCATGAGCAGGGGAGGGGCAAAGAAAGAGGGAGACACAGAATCCGAAGCAGGCTCCAGGCTCTGAGCTGTCAGCACAGAGCCTGGCGTGGGGCTCGAACTCACGGGCCGTGAGATCATGACCTGAGAAGTAGGACGCTTAACCAACTGTGCCACCCAGGGGCCCCTAAAGTCACTTTCAGCACTGCTTCTCTGAGTATAAATGGCAAATTTTATAATTCTCATGACCTTCCATTTATTTCTTAGAATTAATATTTTGGGGGTAGCATGTCCATCTTACCTTTGACCTTCTTTTCAGTGAATATCACCTTATAGATACTTTTTATGAAGACTATGTGTAGAATAGTATATGCTTGATCTTCATTTGATACTGACGTAGAAAACATCAGGGTTTCAAGTGAGTTTACCCTTCTCTAAGCAAAAAATTAGTAATGTCCTTTGTCTCCTAGTTCATGTTAAACTACCTAAGACCTTTCTGTTCTTGTCATATAAACTAGGCTCTGTCAACACTTAGGATTTGAAACTGCCCAGTTCTTGGATTATCCTGGTCTGTTGTTTTTTGTCTTTTTTTTTCTTAATAGTATTGTCATAATTAAATACAGGGCTTCTACTTAAGTAGCAAGAGTAAGTTAATAAAAACAAAATGTACTCCACTAATAAAATATCATCGCTACTTTGAAAGTAACCATTTTACTATAGCATTAATGCAGTACTTTTTAGAGTTTAGTAGGAACTCACTAAATGCTTCGAATGAATGAATGCTGAAAATACTCATGGTAAAATAGAGAAGTATAGTTTTTAAAAGCCTACTACTATAATAAAACTTTTTAGTGTCACTTACACATTTTAAACTTATTAATGTACCCAGTAATAGAAAATCAGAATTGACTCAGTATGTTGATAGTTCATTAGAGAGCTAATGCTTTCATGTCTGGAAGTAAATATCATCTTTAGGATTCTGATACTCTTTGCACCTGTGGACCGTATTAGGCCCTATTATGTGTTCATATGTATGTTTTGCAGTTCAGACTCCCAAACTGAACTAATTCCCACATTCTCTCCATACGATCACAATATTGTTTACTAAATTGAAAATTTTGCAGTTTTAAATAGAAATAAACTCTCTGCCAAATTTTACAAGATCAAAAAGCATTAGAATGTGTATTTTGGCTGCTTTAGTTCTTCTTTACAAACCCTTATCGGGTTCACATTTGCTTCTAAAAAGCTTTCTGAATTTTATTTATTCATTGCAAGCCACTGAGGTGATACTTTAAGGCAACTTTGAGACATGAAAAAAAAAAGTATTGTCTAATGGAACCACCGCTGTTGCAGATCTATGCCAGATAACATTAAATATAGTAATTTATGATCGGGGTAGGAATTTGGTCTACAATCTCAGAAATAGTCTAGTCTACACAATGATTTTTAAAGTTAGCAGGTCCTACCTCTGCTTACCCCTCTGAGAGCCAGGTAGCGGTGTGTGTCGGAAATTCAAATTTCTGTTGAGTGGGTTTTCTGTAGTGAGCTAGCCTGGCTGCTAAACACAATGTAGAGCTTGGAAAAAAACGTTATTATCTGGCCTTCAGCATGTGGTAAAGTTGATGTTTGTGGACAAGGAGATAAGGGACAGACCTGCATTTTGTGAAATTTTAATTAGCTCATGACTTGTTGCAAAACAAAACAACAAATAAACAACAACAAAGAAAAACCGAGCAAACAGAACAAAACCTGGTGGGACCCCTAACATAGTCTGAGGGAACACAGGCAAATGTGGGGGCCTAGGCTGGGAGGTACATTTGCAGAGGCACAAGGGATGCAGAAATGTTTCCAGTAACATATGTGTGTGTGTGATTTCTTTATCACTTGACTCAAACTGTCAAAAAAAAAAAAGTAAGTTGTAAGTGACAACAGGAATTAGGCTTGGTGAAAAATGTATGAAATCAGAAATTGTATTCAGTGGGTAGACTATTTCTTGAGCAGAGCTAATGAAAGAAATGTGGTCTCTGTATCAAAGCAATAGCACTAAGACTTGGCTAAAGCCTTCTGAAAATTTTTAAATATTATACTGACATTATTAAAAATTGTCTTAACTACCCCTCATTAACTGAATGGACAAGATAGAAGTAATCATAATCATGTTTTAAAATGCCTTTGTTATCCCAGAGACTATATCACTTTCAAAATTTTCCAGCATGAAATTTTTTACACCAAGTATAAAGAAAGTTTCACAAGACCTAGTAAATGTTACTAGGAGATATGAGGTGGAATTTCATTTTAGCAAAGCCATGAGGAAGTAGAGAAACCTATTGTCATGGTTCACAGAAGTGAATTTTTAAGAACTTGGCATAGTAACCGTAACCGAGAAATATATTTAAGGTTTGTGCATCATAAATAATAATAGTAATAATAATAAATGAATACCCATTTACTCACCATCCAGCTATATAGAACACAATCCATACCTACAAGGCCACCTTATGCTCCCAACCAATTGCTTCTCTTTCCATGGAGATAACTGTTAGTGTAGCTTTTCTGTTAATCCTTCTTTTTTTTCCTTTGTAGTTATACCACACATGAATCTATCCTTAGGCAATAAGTTGTTTAATTTTTCTTGTTTTAAACTTTAGATAAATGTAAGTACAACTGTAATTGTTTGAAATTTGCTTTTTTCCCCCACTCAGTTGGTTTTTCAGTTTCATCCCAACTGATGCATGTAGCTATAGATCGTTAATTTTCCCTATTTTCTCTGCTGCATACTGTACCATTGTATGCACATACCATGGTATGCACATGTGTTCTAATGTAGATGGGTATTTAAGGTTGCTTCCAGTTCTTAGCTTTGTGACAAAGAGTGTTGTTATGAACAAGTTTGCACATGTCTCATGGTACACATGTGCAAGAATGTCACTGGGGTAGCCAGGAGTGGTATTACTGGCTTGAAGGTGCATATTCAACCTTATCGGGTCATGCCAAACTCTTCCAAAGTAAGTGTGTAAATGTTCTCATGACTTTATATCCTCACTGACACCATGTCAAGTTCCAAAAATGATAACCCGGTTACTCCATGCCTTTTTTCGTGGTCACTTTGTGTTCAGGTGTTAGAACCTGGTGCTATTCAGGTAGAATAGCCAATTCTTCTTGCAGATATATAGCCCTAAGAGTTCCTGTTTCACAGTTGACAATAGAAGTAACATCATTGGACTGTTAAGTCAAGGAAGAAATTGTTTGAAGTGAGATTCCAAATCTATGAAGAAAATATATCTGTGGCATTTAATAACCAGAACATAGAGGTTTTTAAATTTTTTTTTATTTTTTAAAATGTTTTATTTATTTTTGAGAGAGAAAGAGAGTGAGCATGAGTGGGGGAGGGGCAGAGAGAGAGGGAGACACGAAATCTGAAGCGGGCTCCAGGCTCTGAGCTGTCAACACAGAGCCTGATGTGGGGCTCGAACTCATGAAACATGAAATCATGACCTGAGCCGAAGTCAGACGCTTAACTGACTGAGCCCCAGTTCAGGCACCCCAGAACATACAGTTTTATATGACACAAATGTCACAATGTCTAACATGCCTGAGAGTCTTGTCTATAACAATTAATTAATTTATTGAAGTAGGTAAATTGTTTATTAAAAAATAAACTCAGTCCTTGAAAAAGTCAGCATTTTATTCCTAGCAAATAATATGTTAAGCCCAGAATTCAATGTTTATGATAGTAAAATTGTAACTTTAGTATGTTTTAAAAAGCACTATCAAACCTTCGAAAACAGTGGCTTTTTCTTCTCTATTCTTATTAAAACTAGCCTAGTCCTGGTCTGTTTCATAGCTTCCTATCTATTCTTTTTTCTTCAAGACCCTCAAGATTGGATCCTTATCACTTCAAATACAGACTCTTCCACCTTGTTTTCCATTTTCCAAAAATGGTTCATATTTAGGGTAATTTTCTATTCCTCCTTGAAGACAGTAGCAGTATGCCATAGTGGAAGGGGCCGTAGGGCCACAGACATGATATTCCTTTCTGTTCTGCCAGTTACTAGCTGAGTGGTCATAGGCAAGTAACTTGACTTCACTGAATCTTAGTTTCCACAGTTACCAACTTCAGCATTTCCTACGATTGGTAGATAAATATCTATAAAGTACCTAGTAGTTTAGTGCCTCATACTTAATAACTTCCATGTGCAAAGTAAGTGCTGTACTATGCACTTTGCACATATTATCTTTGATTTTTAAACGAATACTGCAAAAATAAAGGAATCCTAGACTCTGGATGATTAAATAAATTGCCCAAGGTCCCCCAGCTTATAAAGGATTGAGCTGTTACTCAGTTTTAGGTGTGCCTGACTTTAGAGGCCAGGTGCTCTCATGACTGGCCACACCACAGCATCTGCACTCTACTTTTACCACACCACACCTATCTCTCTCCTCTGAATTCTTTGCAACTCTGTCTCTTATGCACAATTTTCATTTTATTGTATTGTAATAGTTTCATACAAATAGGTCACTCTTTGAAGCCACAGACCTTATTGTCTTTTATTTCTGTCCCAGAGTATCACACACCTGTAAAGTACTCAGTAAATATTTGATTTATATAATACTACCTCTCATTGCGTTTCACCAGTTTTAATACTTTATATCCTTTTTATAGCTCATTTCAGCGGCCACATGACACTCTCCATTTGGATGACGGTGAATACTGGTCCAACAGGGCAGCATCTTATAAAGGAAAATCCCACCGACCCCTCTTTGAGAACAGCATGGACAAGATATACAGGAACTTATACAAAAAGGCCTGTAGTTCTGTTTCTCACACCCAGGAAAGCTTCTGAGACCATCCATGATAAACTATATGGGTGTCTGTGTCAACTTCTCAATGAAAACGTTTGATGTGATCAATATCTGTATTCTTTTTTTTTTTTTTAAGGTGGTTCTGAGTACAGTAGTTAGATGTGAGTAAGTTCATTACTTCAGGTGGTAAATGATTGTAGGCAATCCTTTTCTTCATCATAGAAGAGAGTGCTCTGTCCCAAAAGGCAAAGCTCCACACTGCATCACAACTTCCAATCTGGTTATGAGAAAAGGCTGTTTTGCCCCGTAACCTCCTGTCTCCACCCACACATCCAAGAATAGATTCTCTCTGGAAATGCTCTCCTGCCTTAATCACCTTATGATTTTATTTTCATCTGTTTGATTAGTTATCTTGTCTAAGATTAATATTAACTCCCTTTTCTTGATAATGACCAAAATGATATACTGTATAGAAGTGAAATGAATTTCTTGAGTTTAAACCTCATTTTAACTAGTATTTTTTATTTACTTCTCCCTGCAGAAAATTTATACTTCTTAGCTAATAAGAAATAACTTTATTTTTAAAGTTTATACAATCATTCACTGCCTCTTCTCTAAAACAAGTACCTAAGTTACCTACAATATATAACAGTTAGCTAGAAATAGCAGTGGCCATGTGTGACCCGAAGTGTGAATAACTGATTTTTAAAGATAGAATTCTTTGCATGATTTTCACTTAAGGCCATATCTTGTGGTGCAACCAGAATCAGAAGATAGCTTTTGTTAGTAAGCAAGTAGAGACTCAGAAAAAATAAAGGGATTTTGTTGTAATTTTAAACTCTTTAGAGTTGTCATAGGTACCAAATGGCCCAAGAAAGTAGTATCCTTAGTTAGAGCACACTTGGGACCATAAATAGGATTAAAACATTATACAGAGTACTTTGTACCGGCAAGTCTGATAGTTGATAAAATTATCCTCCATAGACACACCTATGAGACCAGTGAATCTTTGAAGATATGAAGAAATCGGTCACCTCATATTTGCCAGAGTCAGTGGAGGGAAAGCAGAGAATAGGAAATAAGTGAACTTGGCTTACAGGCTTGGAGAGTTGACTACGAGGTACTGTTTTCTCATTGGCTGCACCTTTGGTTCATTCTATAGTTACGATTAAAAAAAAATTAACATGTGAAATTGGGTGACTTGCTTTTGTATTAGGAGAAAATATATAATACTTACTATCTAATAATGGGATATTTAAACTTCATGTTAAGAGTGTTCTGGTATAGCAACCTGTGATGTAGGAAAGTGTATCAGAGAAAGGGGCCAGGCAGTCTAGGCTTTAGCTCCATCCTGCCGTTCTGTAGCTGAGACTCTTCAATTCTCTGTCCCTAGTTTCCTCAGCCTATCAAATGAGAATGGAGTAGATCAGCTTTTCCTGAACTGTGTTCTGTGCACTTGTTCTAAGAGATGGATATAGGAATGTAGATACAGGTATTTCCTTGGTCATATAAGTTGAAGAAAATCTTTGCACTATATTCACACTCCCCGACTGAGAGAACCATAGGTAGGATGGCAGAAATGAAAGACAGTGCTATTGATGCTGAAACATCAATCAACAGCAGTTCCAAACTGGAGCTGTCCGAGCAAACTAGTTTGTATGGTCGATATAGTCATAATAAACACTAGCATGTTAGAAGCTCTGAGAAATCCTGGCATAAGCCTGTTTATGCGGGCCCAGAATTTCCTAAATTAAATTGAGTGTGTAGCAGTATCTGTCATTATGGCCATCTTTCTCCTCCAATTCTGCGTCCTTAGCTCCCCACACTCCCTTTCAAAAGTGCCATTCTCAGCCTACATGTGGACACCAGTTGGGGAAATGGTACACTACACAATCACTGAGTTAACCCTCTGGCTGTAAGTTGTATGATGATGTTTTGCACAATGAGCTTTTGAAGGTCAACACTGAATAATGAATTAAAAATGCAAAAAAATAATATATATATATCATATATAGTGGAACTTAGTATGTTTGGTTTTGTTTTTGTTTTATGTGTGGAAACAAATGAAAAATTCTTCCATTTAAAAGGCCCTGCTTGGGGGTGCCTTGGTGGCTCAGTCGGTTAAGAGTCCAACTTGGCTCAGGTCATGATCTCACAGTTCGTGGGTTTGAGCCCTACGTCAGGCTCTATGTTGACAGCTTGGAGCCTGGAGCCTGCTTCAGATTCTGTGTCTCCTCCTCTATCTGCCCCTCCCCTGCTCGCTCTCTCTCTCTCTCTCCCTCAAAAATAAATAAACATTAACAATTTTTAATGTTTAAAAAAAATTTTTTAAAGGTCCTGCTTGTTGTGAAAAGAACAAATATGAACTTCAAAGGAAATTTCACTGTCATAGAAATCTCCCGAGTGAATAAGTACATAAAAATTTACCTTATTATACCTATATCTGCCATTGGCTATGACAAAGGCCACAAAAAATGGGTCCCAAGAGGGAACTTCAGAATATGATATTCTGAAAGACATTTTCTTGTGGATTACATTTGACATCTCTCTGAAGGATCAGATGCAAGTTTCCAGATATGTAGTATTTTGACTAAGTGTCTATTTCCATTTCCTGGGGGAAGGAATGGTCTTTGTTGCTATCTCTATTACTATGAATTCTCATGTAATATTATTTTTGAGGAGTAAAACCTTTAAATACTAATAATTATCTTTTTCACTAAGAAACAGAAAGATGCAGTTGTTTATTTTTTTTAGCCTTTTAAAAACATTTCTTACAATCTAGTAATAGTTATAGGACTTAATGTGAAAGATAAATGGATCTTCTTTTTAATGTATTTTTGTTCTTTAAATAAAAAAAAAAAACTGGGAGTTTCAGGAAGGAAGATGTCAATTCAACTAAGAAAAAAAGATGTGTGATTGGACTGAGAGCGAGGTCTCCCTGGCACCACTACCAGTTACATAACCTTGTTTAAGTCATTTGTCCTTCTTGGAGCTCAGTTTTCTTATCTATAAGGTGAGGAAGGGGTTAATTGAGAAGGATCTTTTAAATGTTCCAACATTTGTATGATTGTATAATTGATTAAAATGGAGGATAAGAAAGTTCTAGGCAGCAGAGTTGTGTTGTGACTTCAAAGATTAAGCCCCTGATTAAAAATCTGGAGCATGGGCGCCTGGGTGGCTCAGTCGGTTAAGCGTCCGACTTCGACTCCGGTCACGATCTCGCGGTCCGTGAGTTCGAGCCCCGTATCGGGCTCTCTGCTGACAGCTCAGAGCCTGGAGCCTGCTTCAGATTCTGTGTCTCCCTCTCTCTCTGCCCCTCCCCCGTTCATGCTGTGTCTCTCTCTGTCTCAAAAATAAATAAACGTTAAAAAAAATTTTTTTTAAATAAAATAAATAAAAATCTGGAGCAGATAGAACATTCTCATTATTGTGTTCGTTTTCCAATAATAGCTTTATATTTTTTAATTTTTGTAATCCGTATTTATTTTTGAGAGAGAGAGAGAGAGAGAGAACACGAGTGAGGGTGGGACAGAGAGAGAGACACAGAATCCAAAGCACGCTGCAGGCTCTGAGCTGTCAGACCGTTAACCAACTGAGCCACCCAGGCACGTCCCACCAATAATAGTTTTATTGAGAAATAACTCATGTAGTATTAAATTTACCCTTTAAAAGTATACAGTTGCATGGTTTTAGTATATTCACAGAGTTGTGCAGCTATAAGCACCAGCTAATTGTAAACTATTTCATGACTCCAGGAGAAATCCTGAACCCATTAGCAGTCACTCCTCATTCCCTTCTGTCCTCAACTCCTAGCAAGCACTAATCTGCTTTCAGTCTCTATGCTTATTCTGGCATTTCATATAAATGGAATCATGCAGTATGTGACATTTTGTTCCTGGCTCCTTTGACTTAGCATAATTTTTTCATGGTTCATCTATGTTTTAATGTGTATCAGTATTTCATTCCTTTTCATTAAATAGTAATCATTGCATGGATATACAGTATTTTGTGTATCCATTCATTTGATGGGCATTTTCATCATTTCCACTTTGGGGATATTATGAAAAGCATTGGTATAAATATTTGTGTACAAGTTTTTGTGGGGACTTATCTTTCCATTTCTCTCAAGTATAAACCTAGATAAGGAATTGCTGAGTCATATGGAAACTCTATGTTTGACATTTTGAAGAACTGCCAAACTGTTTTCCAAAGTGACTCTGCCATTTTACAATTTTTGTGTGGGTGTTTTTTTTTAATTTTACCTTAGGATCTTAGGCTAGGTACACATTCAAACATTCATCCACCCATCTGTCACATATTTATTAAGCACGTGTTACATGTAAAGCGTATAAATTTTTTAAAGCGTGTAAGTGTAAGTTTTTTAAATGTGTCTTCCCACAAGTGTGAAGAGTCTATTGAAGAAGACAGGTAGCAGTGTATTTCCACATTTACAGTATTGTAACTTCTGTGGTGTAGGAATACAAGAATGGGAATAGGACATTCTAGCTTGGTGCAGAACTTGCAAAAGCATGAAAATGGGGGAGAGCATGATTGTTCAGGAACTTCAAGTGCTTTCACTGGAGATTGTGTGCAGGGATGCAAAAGTTTTGGGAGGATATGTTGAATGCCATACGAGAACTGCAAAGAGAATGATTGCCTGGAGCAGCATTGGAAGAGGTGACCTTTGAGCTGGACACTGAATGATGGGAATGACTTGAGAATAGGAAACCAAGATGGAAAAAGTAAATACTCATCAGGTTTTATGAGGGTGGAGGTGGGATAGAGGGAAATATCCAGTAATCAGTTAAAAATAAAGATCTAGAACTTGAGAGAACTCAAGAATAGAAAGTGGACTTTTGAAGTCAGGTAAAAATAATGAAGTGAGAGAAAAACAAATCAAAGCCCTATGTTGTCCTTGTCCTAATTTGCACGTGACCGTAATAAGCACCCTGACGGGAGTGGGCTCTGAGCAATTGCACTTTTTGCTTATTGTTGAGGCCGTGGTGGTTAGCGTGTTAAAGGGCCACCCTTTTAGAAATTAAGAAAAATATCCTTCTCTAACTAGCTAGAAATTCAGGAACAAAATGAAGAGGTAAAAAAAAACAAAACAAAAACAAACAACAACAACAACAAAATGAAGTGGTAAGAGGAAACCCAACTTTTGTTATGAGTTACTATGAGTATATGATTTATCTCTGAATACACTTCATTTAATTATATGAAGTTTCTTAGACAACCAGAACTGGTGAGTATTCATCCATTTAACAAATCTTATTTTTTATTAATTTTTTTCATGTTTATTTTTGAGAGGGAGAGACAGTGTGAGCGGGGAAGGGACAGAGAGAGAGGGAGACACAGAATCTGAAGCAGGCTCCAGGCTCTGAGCTGTCAGCACAGAGCAAGATGTGGGGCTCAAACCTATAAGACGTTAGATCAAGACCTGAGCCAAAGTTGGATGTTTAAAGAACTGAGCCACTCAGGCACCCCCATTTAACAAATATTATTGAAGGTCAACTCTGTTCCCTGCAATCCGTAGAGCACCGACTGCTTGTTCAGAGATAAACAAAAACAGTTCCTGACCTGAGTTTGGGGGGTGGGACGGTACTGACATTTACTTATTACACTGAGAGAAGTACGCACTGTAATAGATGACAGAAGTGCTCCAAAGATGAAAAGGAAGTCCCAATTCTTAAAGGTGTCATATGCTTGAGGCAGGGATGACAACTGAAATTAGCTGGTAACTATCTAGATGGCCTGGAGAACATAAGCCTTAGAAAATGACTAGGATTTTTAAAGTAGCACGGAAATAACCCAACACAGAAAAGATAGGAGCTTATATCCTGCCACACCTACCTTGTTCCCTAATAACATTAGTTAAGCCCTTACTCTCTTTACCAAAAATCACGCTACTTTTGAGGGGAAAACGTGTGTGTGTAAGATATTCAAGTGCATTTTGCTATATTTCTATAGACCACCTCCACAAAAGTACTGAACATGAGTTTGTGAGATAAATCAGGATTCCTGAACTCAAGGAGCTTATCTGAACTGTTGATGGAGGGTCAAACAAACAATGATAGCACAATATCTTTGGATTTCCTTATATTTACTCTGTTTTGTTTGATGTAAGCTTTTCTAGCTCAGGAGTATTTCTTCATCTTTGTGTTTCCAGCAGAACAATCTGAACATATTTTTGTTATGATTACGGTTATTTAAGTTTTTATTTTGAGAGAGGGCACAAGCAGGGGAGGGGCAGAGAGAGAGGGAGAGAGAGGATCCCAAGTAGGCTCCAAGCTATCAGTGTGGAGCCCAGTGCTGGGCTTAAACTCACAAACGTGAGATTATGACCTGAGTCAAAATCAAAGAGTTGGACGCCTGAACAACTGAGCCACCCAGGCACCCCTGGCATATCTTTATTATAGCACTTAACAAACTAAATCGTCAGTGCCTTTCTTGTGTGTCTTTTTCTGCTGGTCTTGGGCCTTGTTTACTTCTGTTTCTGTGGCATAGAGTAGATATACAACATTCGTTGAGTGACAGCATGCAAGAAAAAATACATGAAAGGCTACTAAAAACAATACAAAGCCTAACTATCTTGACAGAAGAAATAAGAAGACCTGATAAGACTGTCACTTTCAGCTAGTTTATACCTGTAGCCAAAAAAGATAACAAAAGAAAAGAGAAGAGAAAAATGTTAGTTGTACAATAGTCCTCAAGAAGAAAGAAATGGGTCATCAGTTGAGACAGTTAGTGTTTTGTGTAGTGCAATCTAGTTTTCATAAAGTACTTTTAAATTAAGAAAAAAGAGATCCTATGATGGCCTGTCTCTTTATCTGTTACTTGGCTTGCCAACTGAGATGTATAGAGTTCAGGTGACGAGGGCCAGCTCCTGTGCTGCTCCTGCAAGGGCTGATGATGAATACAGGGTTAGGCAATGGACCCAGGGAGCAATTGCCTCAATTGTTTCAAGCACCTTCTATTCCAGTGGAGTTAAAATCCCTTTTATGGAATGCAAATTTCATGGTTCCCAAGAAGAGCCTTAAATGTTCTTTCCCAATGTCTTATGTTTTGTCATTCATTAAAGTAGTACATTTTTGACCAAGGGATTGAATTCTCCGTCTTCTGGTCTTCAGATGTAACCAAGCTACTCAATCTAGAAACTTTGGCTCTCTTGATTAATTAAGAGTATAATAAGTAAGGTGTTTATATGAATATTTAAGCAAAACTATCTCAATGAAATGCAGTTTTTTAAAACTAATACCTTAAACTTAGTATGTTGCATTCAAGTTATGCTAATTCAAGTAAATGAGCCTGATGTGAGAAAACGTGTTCTGCTCTAATTTGTATACTATATGAATGTTTGCATGGTCTTTTGGTGGAGGGAGGGGGCAAGGATGAGGATAATTTTTTGTTCTTTTCTCATCTCCACCTAAGTGTCATCTTTAAAGGTCTTAAAACAAGGAAACTAAAGTAATACTTATTTAGGGCCACCATTTGTACTTGGTGATTTATATACATTGTATTATTTGATCTTCACAATAACCCTGTGAGCTCGGTTAGATATGAGCAATCTCAGTTTTACAGACTAAGTAACCAAGGGTCAAACTGCTATGATTGACTAGTGATAAACATAGCCAATAAGTGGTGAAGCTTGAATTTGAATCTAAATCCAATTCTGCCTTTCAACTGGCAAGTGGTTTAAAAAACTCAGCTTGTTACAATTCGTAACATTTTTAAATGGTGGAGCTAGAGTCTCCTCAGAGAGAACTAACTGCAGTAGATTATAACACAAATGTATTTAACATTAATGCAGTAAAACCTAGGGCAAATTTCCAACATCCAAACACTGAAAGTAAAGAGATTATTTCATGAGCTAAGGCAAAAGTTGGTGGAAGTGTATGAAAGGAACACAACCAAAGATTGATTTTTAACTGATCCAAGGTTTCATGGTAACCAGAGTTGACGTATGGAATAGTTCCAGGTAAAGGACTTAGGATGTGCTTTCTGTGGAGCACTAGTTACCCTCTTTGATCATGTAACCACGCATTCAAGCATCACTACATTTCTCTTTTTTTAAATAACTTTATTGAGGTATAATCAGTATACAAAAAACTGCACCTATATGTACAATTTGATGAGTTTGGACATATGTGAACCCCCATGATACCATCAACATGAGGTAATAGACATGTCCAGCACATTTCAGTTTCCTCGTGTCCCTTTTTGTGTGAACTGTAGGCACCATACCATACAGTATTTCTCTTGGACTTAACGATCTTCTACAACTGAAACTTTGTTATTAACAAACATATTATCAGATAACTGGTTTGCAGATATTTCCTCCCATTTCGTAAGTTGTATTTCTCATTCCGTTGACTGTTTCCTTTACCATGCAGATTCTTTTTAATTTGATGTAGTTCTACTTGTCTGTTTTTACTTTTTTTCCTGTGCTTTTGGTGTCATACCTAAGAAATCATTGCCAGGGTGCCTGGGTGATTCAGTCAGTTAAGCATCCGACTTCAGCTCAGGTCATGATCTCATGGTTTTTGAGTTCAAGACCCACGTCTGTGCTGACAGCTCAGAGCCTGGAGGCCAACTTGGATTCTGTGTCTCCCTCTCTCTCTGCCCCTCCCCCACTTGCACTCTGTCTTTCTCAAAAATAAATATTTAAAAAATTAAAACAAAAAAATCCTTGACAAGACAAGGTCAGAAAGCTTTTTCCCTGTTTTCTATTGGGAGTTTTTCAGTTTCAGGTCTTATGCTTAAATATTTGTGTGTGTGTTTACTGTAAGGTAGGGATTCTAGTTCATCCCTTTCTTTCTTTTCTCTCTTTTTGCATGTGGATATCCAGTTTTCCCAGAACCATTTATTGAAGAAACTGTCCTTTTCCCACTGTGTGTTCTTGGCATCCTTATCAAAGATCAGTTGATTATATATGTGTTGGTTTATTTCTGGACTCTCTATTGTATTCTTTTTTTAAAATTTTTTTTTCAACGTTTTTTATTTATTTTTGGGACAGAGAGAGACAGAGCATGAACGGGGGAGGGGCAGAGAGAGAGGGAGACACAGAATCGGAAACAGGCTCCAGGCTCCGAGCCATCAGCCCAGAGCCTGACGCGGGGCTCGAACTCACGGACCGCGAGATCGTGACCTGGCTGAAGTCGGACGCTTAACCGACTGCGCCACCCAGGCGCCCCTCTATTGTATTCTTTATGTCAATACCATACTGTTTTAATCACTGTGCCTTTGTAATTTAGTTTGAAATCAGGAAGTATGATGCCTCCAGTTTCTTTGTTCTTTTTATTTATTTATTTTTAAAAGTTTATTTTTGAGAGAGAGAGAGAGAGAGAGAGAAAGAGCAAGTGTAAGCAGGGGAGGCGCAGAGAGAGAGGGAGACAGAGAATCCCAAGCAGGCTCCACCACCATCAATGAAGAGGCCGATGCAGGGCTCCAACTCACCAACCATGAGATCATGACCTGAGCCGAATTCAAGAGTCAGATGCTTACTTGACTGAGCCACCCAAGTGCCTCTCTTTGTTCTTTCTTAAGAACACTTCAGATGTTCTGGGTCTTTTGTGGTTCCATAAGAATTTTATGATTATTTTTCTATTTCTGTAAAAAAATGCCATTAAGATTTTTATGGGTATAGCAATGAATTTGTAGATCACTTTAGGTGGTATGGACATCCTAACAAGCCACATGGTAACCAAAAACAAAAAAAAATATACACAGAAAGGAATCAAAGCATATCCCTATATATATTTAAAAAAAATCAGCAAAACATAAAGGAAGACATCAAGGGAGGAATAAAGGAATAAAAAAACTATGGACAAAACAAAATGGCAAAGTAAGTCTTTTCCTATCAGTAATTACCTTAAGTGTAAATGGATCGAACTCTTAAATTAAAAGGCAGAGTGGCTGAATGGATAATAAAACAAGACCCAACTATATGCTATCTACAGGAGGCCCACTTTATTTTTAAGATTTTATTTTTAAGGAATCTCTATACCCAATGTGAGACTCAAACTCATAACCCCAAGATCAAGAGTCACATGCTCCACCAACTAAGCCAGCCAGGCGCCCCTACAAGAGACCCACTTTATATTTAAGGACACGCCCAGGCTAAAAGTGAAGGAATGGAGAAATGAAATGACATTCCAAATAAATACTAAACAAAATAGAGCATAGGTGGTTATATTAATATGAGGAACAAAGTAGACATGAAGTCAAAAACTGTCATGAGCATCACTATATTTCTGTTGCAGTAGAAGTTTAAAGATGTTTATTTAGTTTATGATCCAGTTCAGAAATAAGATGAGCAAAAACCTTTAATGTCTTTGGGCATATGTAATAGAATTGAGAAGAGGTGTATTCTGTTAGAGAGTTTTACCAATGAAACTCATTATTCACTGGAGTTTTTTGTGTATTTTTTAGTAAAATTAGTGATACATGCAAAGTGTTGAAGAAGGATATATATATATATGCTTTCAGAAAGATCTATTTCCAGGAGATTCACAGCAACATTGCATAGTACAACTTTTTCTGAACCTCATTTTTTTCCCCCTATGAAATAATCTTAATAAACATTGCCCTCCACTCCTCAGAGAAGTGTTAGAATTAAATAGGAAAATAAGTGTGGACATTCTTTGACATACCTGAAGCACTATCATAATTGCTTTTTGGAAATGATCTAGGAAAAGGAATTTGCAATTTGAAAAAATATTCCATCCAGCATAATAGCAATACTATTGGTCTGAAAGTTGAACAGACCTTAGATGTCTTTCTTTGAAATCGTCACCTCTGTGTTACTTAACCTCTCTGAACTCGTTTTCTCACTTGTAAAATGGAAGATATTTCATAGAGTTATGATCATTTAAAAAGAATTTTTTAAGATAATCTCCATGCCTAATGTGAGGCTCACACTCACAACCCCAAGATCAAGAGTTGCATGCTCTACTGACTTAACCAGCTAGGTGCCCTAGTTGTTACGATAATTTAAAGAGTGAATGCATGTAGAGTACCTTTATACAATGCATAGTGTTCAAAAGGAGTAACTATAATAACTAAAATTCCAAGCCAATATATATACAGGTAGTATTTTGAAAAATCTTGATTGGATTGGAGAAAAAAAGTAAAATACGAGCTATGTGAATAAATGTAAAAAAAAATATTCAAAATTATTTTAAGACATGAAACCAAATTTCTCAGATTTTTGGCATGGCCTTTAAATTTACTAGTCATTTAATTTATGTAACTTATACACTATATGGAAAGAGCCATATATACCTGGGTTTGAATTCTCTACTGTGGTGCTATCTGGAGGTATTATTTTTATGATTAATAAAATGGGAATGATACCTATCTGGGATGGTTACTATGAAGAATACATTAAGTAAATGATGCAAATATATTAGATAAATGATGCAAAGTGACTAGCATTGTACCTGACAAGCAGTAGATGCTTAAAAATGATTTAGTACCCTTTCCCTGTCATTATTTTATTGTTTTGTGCATAAATCCGCCCAGGCATAGACAGCTGCCTTAGCATCATTATTTCTATTTTCTAAAATCCTATTAATCTTGTATACAAATGTGCATTTGGTAAAGGTTTTATGAGGCTTTAACAATGAAACTAAACACATGACTTCAGTCTCTGACAGTATTACCCATTTCAACTTTATGTGTGGCTTCTCTCACTTGTTAAGGTATTATTTTTGAAATAAGAATAAATTTAGTTTGAGTGTATGTTCTATAAAACTAGTTCTGATCCTGGGAAGTTTATTTTGTCCTTTATTTTAGATTTAGCACAGATATGTTTTATAAATTAACCACATTTATATTTTTTTATTTGGGGGATGTTAGAGGTAGAAGCTTGAGTAAATTACCCTAATTCAACAGAAGGAACCTAGATCATCTCAGCCAGATGAACAACTCTATAGCTCTTAAGAATTTGTAGGGGTGCCGGGGTGGCTCAGTCGGTTGAGCATCCGACTTCGGCTCAGGTCGTGATCTCACGGTTCATGAGTTCGAACTCTGCGGCTCTGTGCTGACAGCTCAGAGCCTGGAACCTGCTTGGGATTCTTTCTCCCTCTCTCTTTGCCCCTTCCCCATTCTCACTCTGTCTGTCTCTCTCTCTCTCTCTCTCTCAAAAATAAACAAACATTAAAAAATTTTAAAAAATTGTAATGAATGGGATTGAGCAGTTATCTTTAGAAGATGCACTGATACCAGTCACAGAGGTATATGTATGCACACACACATGCATACACATACAACATACTTTTCTTAAGTAGACCCATCTCAGGTTTACCAGATATTTTTTTAGAAGTGTTAAATTAAAAATTTTTTAATTACAAAACTTTCCTTTAGGGGTCTCAACCTAAGATATAAATGAAGCAGATTTTTAAATATACTTTTTTTGGGGAATTGCTGGCCAATGAATATTTTGCTGTTGATCTTAACTGCGTATGAATTATTCACTGCCCAGAAAAATAGTCTAGTGGTTAGACACGGTCTCTGGAGTCTCACTGCTAGATTCAGATTCCATTTCAACCACCTAATAACTGTGTTACTTTAGAAAAATTACCTCATTTCTTTTCATCTTAGCTTTCTATCTGTAAAATGAAGATAATATTACCGATCTCATAGGGTCATTATGAAGATTAAGTTAGTTAACAAATATAAAGGGCTTAAAACCTGCCTAGCATGTGTTAAGGACTCTATAAATGATATTTACTACGATGATAATGCTAGCTAACAGTTGAACTCATGTGAAACATGTTTTCTAAAACAATTAGTAGAGGTCCTTTCTTCCCTGTTTTTAATAATATGTTCCTATTAAATAAAAATGCTATATTGAGGGGTGCCTGGGGGCTCAGTTGGCTAAGCATCCTACTCTTGATTTTGGCTTAGTTCATGATCTCTCAGGGTCGTGAGGTGAAGCCCCAAGTTGGGCTTAAGATTCTCTCTTCCCTCTCTCTCTGCCCCTCCCCCACTTACACTCTCAATCTAAGCTAAGAAAATTTTTTAAGAAGTTAAATTGAAAAGGAAACTACCACTCGACAAGGACATGTTAAAAATTGGGGTGCCTGGGTGGTTCAGTCGGTTAAGCATCCAACTTCGGCTCAGGTCATGATCTCACGGTCTGTGGGTTCAAGCCCCACGTCAGGCTCTGTGCTGACAGCTCAGAGCCTGGAGCCTGCTTCAGATTTTGTGTCTCTGTCTTTCTCTGTGCACCCCCCCCCCGCCCACTTGTTCACTCTCTCTCTGTCTCTCCCAAAAATAAATAAACATTAAAAAAAATTTTTTTTAATTTCACATTTTCCTAAAGGATAGCAAAAATAAGCTATCCTGATTCTCCTTTGTGGCCCAGCAGTTGTTCACATGCGATATAATCCTACAACTGTGCCACATAAAGAATGTGTTTTGGCATAGAAACTGCATAATTTGGAGAGGGTTTTGTTGATAATCTTAAACAAAAACAGTCAAACTCACTTCAGTTCCAGTGGAAAGCCAGGGGGGGAATTGTTTTTGCCAAATGAGAAAAAAGATGCCAGCTTTTGAATTAGGAAGTATTTTCAAGTGTTTGTGTTGGGAAAATGGTAAAAAAAAACATTTAACTTTGGTGAATTTTTATCTACAAAACATTTAAAACCTTGGAAAACTATTTCCACTAAACTTTTATGATAAATACTAGCTTGTATCTTACGTAGCTCGTTACTATTTTCAAACATTTTTATACAAATTATTTTATTGTATCTCTCCATAAGATGTTTATGCATCCAGTAGGGCAGGGATAATAATGCCCATTTTTACAAATGAGATGACTCAGGTTTGGGTTAAGTGTCTTGCAGGTCACATGGTGGGAGTATAAGTGGCTGAACTAAGATTTAAACCCAGACATTGGTATTTGCTCATAAATATCCTGTAGAACTTTCCCCACTATTGTTTGATTTTCCTTAGGTATGAAACTTAGTATTAGATTTTAAGAGATAATATTTGATTCATTTGTATATTTGGAACAGGCTTGTTGTCCCTTATTCAGATCTTTGTATATGTTCGTGAATATCTGTAAATATTTGCTTTTCCTGCTCCCTAATCTGCTCCTACCTGTTGGCCAATTCACTTCCTTATTAATACACTTCCGTTCCTTTGAACAGCAAGGAAAATTAAATTAGCCAGCTTGTAACTTAATAGTAGCTCTACTAAAAAAGTTCTGTGGGCTTTAAAGAATTCAGCGATCTAGATGCCACAAATAATTAGAAAGGGTCATAATTTGGAAATACCTTTTCCTTAGGTCTAGGATTCAAAACAAGAATATCTGAGACAGACCCAATATCCATCTCATTAGTGGAATATGCATGACAACATAGCATTCAGATCGAAAGCTAGTGAAGTGGTCATGTTCCAGTTCAGTGGTTCCCAACCCTGACTGATCAGAGTCTCTCAGGAAGCATGTTAAAAATAGTTTCCTCATCTCAACCTTTGAAGATCCTGGTAGAGTAAATTTAACTGTGTTTTTAAGAGTCTTTTAGGTGATTTTAAGCTTGCCCAAGTTGGAGAACCATGGGTCTAGCACCGATATTCACAGCATCCTCTGTAGTAAGGATTTAAATTGCTGATATAAGTTTCTCTATTTTATTTTAAGATTTTATTTTTAAGTAATCTGTACACCCAATGTGGAGTTCAAACTTATAACCCTGAGATCAAGAGTCTCATGCTCTACCAACTGAGCCAGCCAGACACTCCTCTCCTCCTTTTAAAATGTTTTCATTTTGCTAACCTCTTCATCATCTGGATGTTTTGTTTTGTTTTTACTTTAGGCACAAAATGCATTGAGCTCCAAGAAGGATAAAGGCTGGCTCTTGATTTCCATGTGAATTATATACCTTTTGGGTTATCCGTGGCTAATTTTTCAATACCAGGTTTTTTTCCTCCCTTCATCTAAAGCGTTACCAAGGTCATTCATTTTTCTATGTATTCATTAGCAAACATTGGGTACCTACTGTGAACTAGTTATTGTGAGTGGCACTGGGCAAATATAAATAAGATATATCCTGACCTCTCACAAACACATTATAATACAGTATGTTCTAAGATGTTAAGTGTATTGTGGAAATATACAGTATAAGTAAATGGATGAAGGAGATGTTTGGGTGGGTACTTTAGCAGTGTGAAAGAGGAAACGATCAGTTCCTTAATGAGTAAAGGAAGACATTATGAAGGCACACCCTTTTATCTCGGTCTTACTGGATGATTTATCAGAAGGCAAGAGGCAGGGCATCAGAACCTGCAGGGACATGAACGAAGCACAGCATAACTGCAGAAGGTTAGCACGGGTAGAGTATAAGGGTGCATGGTAAAATTGGGGCCCAAGAGGAGGATGAGGCGTTATGTCAAAGTCACATCAAGGCCCTTCTGCATGTGCTTTCCTCTAGAATTTGAACTGTGTCCTCATACCAAAACAAATCTTTAGGGGCTCAAGTAATGCCATTTCCTTCGCATGGTATTATTAAGCAGATGTAGCTGATACCCCAAAGGTCATCACCAGACCAGGGTAACCAGGGTAAGAGTTTTGTAGTCTGTTCTTCTGGCTCTTTTTCATCTTTCAGCATATTTACTACACTTGCACAGTAAACACTACAGATGACATAAAAAATGACTCTTAAGTGTTCTCACTGAATTTTCAGTCCAGTTTACCAGATGACATAAATACTTGAAAAGATCACAGTAAGATCTTACAAAGGAATGTATAATTGCTGAAGGGTCCGTGAATAATGAGAGTTCAAGGGACGGAGGAGCCAACACCACTTATCTGAAAAGGCTTCATGAACAGAAGAGGGACATGATTTCAGGCTGAAGGATGGGTTGGATTGGAATAGGTAAGTAAAGGAGAGAAGTCTTTAAGTGGGGAAGTATCGAGCAGCAGCATAAAGGTGTGAAATGAGGGTTAACCAGTGTGTTTGGGGGCAGTAAGCTGGTCACTCACTTAGAGCTAGAGGTTTGTGCCGGGAGAACATCAGGAAACACTGGCAATAAATAAACATGGCTTCTAAGTGCAACGAAGCCTTCAGAAAACCTAGGAAGAAAGGCTGTTGCTGAATTTACTTTTGATCCATATTAAAGATCTCACATAAAACTCTAACTTCAGCTGAACTTTAAAAAGTAAATATTTTGTAATAGAAGAGTATTTTCTGGCATCAAGATACTTTCAAACACTAAAGTCATTGCCAGAGATTTTCCAGCTTAAACTCACGCTGTTTAAATGCCTTTTATGTTTAGATAGCCTTTTATGTGTGACTTAGGCTTGCTTGCTTTTTTTTTTTCAAGGGAAAAATAGAAAAGTCTAACCATTGACCCTATGTGCACAAAGAGCATAATTGTCACGTCTTCATCTGCTAAATGCTTGCATTTCATTCATTGCGTGTAGCCAGTGAACTTTAGGGATAATTCCTTCTTGCCTCGGACAAGAATGGAACTATCCAGATAAGGGCCACCATTGCTCCGACATCAAAGATTAATAATATAAAAACATTTCCTGATAAACTTAGAGTCATTGCTATTTTATATCAATTTTATAAGTAGATATTTCAGCTTTAACTGGACTTCTCAAACATTATTTTCTGATTTAAAAAAGCAGTATCACATAAAAATTGGAAAATTATAGAAGTATTTGCTCATATAAAAGTAAAAACCTGAGATAACTTGGTAATATTTTTGCATGTTTCATTGTGATATTCTATGCATTTCTACAAAGTTGTTAGTTTTTTACAAATAATGTATCTTACTATTTCAATGTTAACACATACACATTTGGTTTCTCTAAAATGATGCCAAAATGTATTTTTTTTTTAATTTTTTTTTCAACGTTTTTTATTTATTTTTGGGACAGAGAGAGACAGAGCATGAACGGGGGAGGGGCAGAGAGAGAGGGAGACACAGAATCAGAAACAGGCTCCAGGCTCCGAGCCATCAGCCCAGAGCCTGACGCGGGGCTCGAACTCACGGACCGCGAGATCGTGACCTGGCTGAAGTCGGACGCTTAACCGACTGCGCCACCCAGGCGCCCCTGCCAAAATGTATTTTTAACGGTTTTCTAAAGTTGCATTGATGTATGGTGAAGTAATTTAACCATTCCTTTATGGTTCTACAATGAGGTTGTTTCCCAGTTGTATGTGTCCATTATATATTTAAACTGAGGAGAAACGTGTTTGCACTGGAGGTAGGTTATATGATCTACTTACACAATATGCAAGCAGAAAATAGATGACAGAAGGGTTGCTCTTCCTTCCTTGTTTGTTTGTACCAGAACACTCTATTATTTACATACATTTTAGCCTCTGTGCCATTTTCAGAAGCTTTATTTGTCTCACTTACTTTTTGGTTTGGGTAAGGCTTAAATAGAAAATCCATCTGTGAAGCATATTGTATATTCACATTGAAGGCTAAAAATCCATTTTTAATTAAAACTTTATTCAGCACTCATGGTTCACTTTGTCCTGTTTTTATTATGAAACACTTCAGACTTCTTCCTAAAACACATATGTCTTGTACATTTCAAGATGTTCCTTGTTGCTCACGCAGAACTAGTTTCTTTATGCTGTCAGCTCACTGCCATATGTTCCGGACTGTTCATTTTGCTTCCTTTCTGGCATTTGTGTAGGCAACATCTTGTATGTAATGCAAGTTAGTTTTATTCCCTTCGCTTTTATAAAACTTGTCAGAAGGTAAAATAGCAAACTGGAAATACTGAATGAATCTCTGGCTTGGTAGGTTGTACATGATTATAAAGGATGTAGCCTTTCTTAAGTTCCTAGTGTTTATAAGATACGTGTCCAGTGAGACCTGAAGTCTTGCCAGATGTGAATAATTACAATTAAGATTCAATTGGTGCTACTTGGCAAAGGCACACATTATATAGATTGCAGTTCTGTAGGACTGATTATTAAACCAAATGTGAAGATTGGGTGGATTGGGGGGAGGAAGCATACAAATACAAAATACAAAAAATTATCTCTTATTTTCAGCAACACACCATCATGCTTTCATCTAAAAGTCTTTCTGCAGGATTGTCCACACCATGTAAATGATTTTTGAGATAAGTAGTATCGTACTTTAAGTTAGGTATATCAGAGATGAACTGCTTTAAAAAGTAGTGATGTTTAAGCTGAATCTGAGTTAGAAAAGGCAGTGATATCTGATGGTATTAGAAAGTTTGCTTTTAAAGAAAATTATGTCAGGATAGGCTGTACATTTTCCATAATATGAAGTCCCCAAGTAGTAAAACCTACACTACTCAAGCCCTAATGAGTTCTGAATATCTGAATTTTTCAAATAGTTCTGTTATACTTCCATTAAAATGTTTGTTCTTTTAATTATTGACTGGAACACCTAAATTTATCACATATCTCCTAACTTCTTTGAAATAGAGGATACTGAATATATTTGAATGCATTCTTGATGATTCTGGCCCCCCAAGCTGAACACTAGTTATCGTATCCGCCAGTACAAAGGCAGGGCTGTTGCGGTGGAGGAGAGCCTTTGAGCCCACAGTGACTGCCTCCACACAAATATGGCTCTTTGTTTTGTTTTAGTTTTAGTTTTTGTGTTACTGAGGTGCTTCTCCTCTTACTGGCAACTGGCACATCTCATTATTTGAGAATTTTTTTTTTTCCGCTTCAAATTTTCCATTTGTGTTGCAGAGTAGGCTTGGGGACCAGGTTACCAATTTGAAATGATTGTATAAAACAAGAATGAAAATGTCCCGTCAGCGACCTTTTAAGTATTGATGTTATGTCACCGGCTTTGACTATTAAGAGTTTTTGTTCGCGTCTAGTTCCACCTAGATGGATGAACTTGATGTGTCCAAAGAGTTTAACTGTCAGTGTAAATGTTAGTGTGTCTCTCCAAATTCAGGTAAACATTGAAGGGTACAATTACTTTGGGTACTAATGTCCTAGCGTCACATAAATTTTCACATGGAGAGAAGTGCGCGTGCATTTAGACTACATGAGTATATGATAATTTAGTATATCATACACCTCCACCCAGGACTGGTTAGCATACATATCTTTAACCATAATAATGCACAACCCATAATGCAAGACCTATCATTATCCCAGGACACACATGGTATGTTTTGTTTAAGCTCATGGTGGTTTCTGTCTAAAATGGAAATCTTTCTTCAATCACAGCACATGAAAGAGCTAAATATAGGGTTTTGAATATTCTGTGCAGCCATTTTGAAATGGACTAAATTTTTATTAGTAACTTTTAAACTTAACATTCCTTTTTTTTCTTTTTTTCTTTTTTTTTTTTTAGAGAGAGAGAGAGAGAGAGCATGTGTATGAGCAGGGAAGAGGGGCAGAGGGAGAGACAGAGAGAATCTCAGGCAGGGTCAACACTCAGCACAGAGCTTGACACAAGGCTTGATCCCATGACCCTGGGATCATGACCTGAGCCAAAATCAAGAGTCAGACACTCAACCCACTGAGCCACCCAGGTGCCCCTGAACTTAACATTATGAATAATGTCTTATGGATTTATATATTTGGTAAGTGTTTTGCTGTCCCTGAACTAAGACATATAGAAATATGCGTCCTGCACACAATGTCAGTAGGGCACAGGAGCATTCCTTTGATTTTTATTGAGCACTTGTGTACTGGGCCCTGTTCTAGGTGCCAAGGAAAGGGGATACAGAGAGGAATGAAACTCCATCCCTGCTTTTGAGGAACCTTGAGTCCTAAAGAGAAAGAGACAACCTGGTGGGTTACACTTCAACATGGAAAATATGATAAGGATAAACAAATCCAGTCCTGAACTCTAGAGGCTGAAGGAAGCGGAGGAAAAAAAGAAAAGAAAAGGAGATGGGGGCAGGTGAGCAGGTAAAGAGGCAGGAGGAAATGCTTCCTTCCTGTCTCAAGGAGCAAGAGACATGCCCCCAACTCGATGTTAGGAATACTAGAGGTGCATTTATTAAACATCTTGAATGCTATAGCTATTCTATCTTGGAAAAACAAAGTATCTAGCTGTGGAGACAAAGGGAGAATCTGGTTAACTCTGCTAAGGAAGGAAGGGTCCAGGGAAAAGTTTAGACATTTGAGCTTGGCCTTAAAGAATGCATGGGATTTGAGTGGGCAGAGATGTGCAGAAAGGTAGCGCAGGCAAAGAGAGCTGCTAGGACAAGGAGGAAGTCATGGTAATGGAGACTACACTACCTATCCTGCCACAGTGAACTCCTGCGTCTTATCGCAGAGGAAGAAGTACAGGGTAGTGTAGTAAGAGCCCTGACTTGGTCAAGTCAGCTTGGTCGAGTCCTGTCAGTTTCATGAACCAATGGTGTGAGTTGGTGGCCAGATGCTGAATCATTCACTGTCTCCGTTTTCTCTGAAAAAAAGTAACGCCTATCCCCAGGGCTGCCATGTTGCACAACTGTAGGAGGCGTCATTCACATTGCACACCGAGGTCTTTACCTGTCTCAGGTGGGTTGGGAGGATTCAACAAGATAATAACGTCTACACACTTAGCACAGTGGCTGGCACACAGTGCTCAGTAAACAGTAGCTATTGTTAATCAGGCAGCTACAATTTTAAGGGATGAATCTATTAGAAGTCCTTTTTATTCATAAGGTTTTATGCACCTCTATCCTTGTTAAGTAATCTATATGGTCTGAGATTTCTTTGAGTACAATGCGAGATGCACTTTGCTTAATTTACTGGGCTTCAATACTTACTGTGAAGGAAGTATATACAAAGAAACAAACCGAAGCAAAACAAAAAATTAAATCCCTCTAAAAGGCTTTGAATGATCAATCTTTTGTCCCTAGTCTTGGTTCCTTTGATTCGTACCAATGTATAGAAGTCTCATATTTATTTTTATTACTAAAATCTGTCTTTTGTGACCATCCAGTGTTTCCTTTGGGAGCTTTTTCTAGTGTAATTTTTTTGACCCTGTAGTTTAAAGATGTTTATTTCATCTTTTCCCTTTATATCCAGAAGCAAGGCTGTTTAGAATGGATTGGTAGGTTAGAACATCTGCCTCAGAAAATGGGACAGCCATGAATTTGCCTGAAGATTCAGAAATGTGGCCAGGGGACAATTATTACCAGACTCCAAATGTCAGCAAACACTTCAGGGTTGCAGGAGAAAGAGAATAAAACACAGAAGTTTTAATGGCTTTTGCTATGGGGGTGTTTGGGGCAAGCTAGGATGGAATAATTTGCTGAACACATGATAGTCTTTCTGTTACTTGTCCAACTGGGTTAACTGAAGCCTGTTAACACTCTACCTTGTAAAACAGAAAGCAGCCATTAGCTACTCAACAGTACATGTAGTGAAGGAGGAGGTTAGGGTCTGTCTTTAGAGATGGAGTCAGCAGAGTTGGTGATTTATAGCAAGGACCATGACTAGGTAAAGTCAAAGGAGCTTGGTTAGTCATGCAGACCCCTGTCACAGGTTGGAATTAGACTCTGAACCTGGCATTTGGAGGGCAGGATGTTTATAAGGGAGTGCCCTGGATCCACACTAGTGGAAGGAAGGATACAGGGTTGGGTGTAGGGAGAAGTTGAGATGTGATATGGGCCTGATAGCAGCCTTGGCCAAGCCCGAGGGGCTCTCAAGCTAAAATGACCCACCAGAGTCGTCTCACATTAGGCTGAAATGACTATGCTTTTATACAGATTAGTCACTGGATGTGGGCCGCCCCTGAAGGGTAGGACCTGTGACAAATCACTTGTAGGGCTGACAGTTGAAGGCTGCCCCCCTACAGAACTGCCAGCAGTTGGGGCGCGTCCTTCCTGTCTTCACCTCTCCCACCCACCTCCAAATTCTATTGTAACATACATGATCCAAACCAGTTCCAGAAGCCTCACTGGACAGAGAGGGGCTCCACCCTGTCCCTTTCCCAGTTTCCCCCACAAAATAAAGTCTCAAGTAATTCACTATCCAAAAATTACTTAGCCACTGGGCATCAAGCACCCTCCCCCACCCCATAACACAAAAATAGAGATGTAATACTAGTTCTGTGAGGTAGGTTGTATTTTTCTCAAGCAAGACTTTTAAGGATGTTTTACAGCCCTGATCTCTTCACCAAGCTCCAGACCCACAGATACATATAACTCTGGGGCAATTCCAATGCTATATCTCACAGGACATCAATATCAACATGCTCAAATCTGAACTCATAATTTTACTGTATTTGCTTCAGCATATATCCATCCATCCATCCACCGATCCTTATTTTTTATTGTGTAAATATATATATATAACTATTATTTTGACCATTTGTAACCATACAGTTCAGTGCCATTAAATCATTCACAATGCTGTGTATTGATTACCACTATTGATACCCAAAACTTTTTCATCATTCCCAACATAAACTCCATATCCATTAAACAATACCCTTTCCTTCCCCCCTCTCCTTACCTCCTGGGAACTAATACTCTACTTTGTGTCTCTGCAAATTTGTCTATTCTAGGCACCTCATATAAGCAGAATCCTACCACACTTATCCTGTGTGTCTGGCTTATTCCATGAAGCATAATGTTTTCAAGGTCCATCCGTGTTGCAGCACATATCAAAATTTCATACCTTTTTATGTTAAATGGCATTCCACTGTGTGCCTATACATGTTTATCCATTCATCAGCTGGGGACTCTTACTTCTTTCCAGTGGCACTGCAACAGCCCCACAAACTGCCACCCCTTAGCAGCCTCTGACCCTCTCATTTATTCTCTTTCTGTTGCCATAACAATCTTTCTAGATAAACAATAAGATGCTCCTTGGATATATCCATTGCCCTTCCTCACCCTCCCTGGCCCTATCCCGCTTTTGGTTACATCATGGCGCTCAATCTATAGTGGCCTTCCATGGCCTTAGAATTTCCTCTACCCATTCCTCCAAGCTGTTGTGCTTTACACATCTTCACATCCGATGCTTCAGCCACACCATGCACCTCACATCCCCGAGCGCGCCGTGCCCTGTTACCTACTTGTCTTGCTTTGTGCCGTTTCTGCTCCTTGGAATGTAATACGTTCCATTTTTCTGCACATAAATCTCTACTCCCCCTTCAAAATCCAAAATAAATTGTCATGTCTGTGAACGTACCTCCCAACTCTACCAGGGAATCTGTTGCTTCTTTATTTTCCCGAAGTATTTTGCTCCCACTTCTACTTTCAGTCTTCAATGCAACATACTGCAATAGTGTACTTGCCTGCCTTTTTTATAAGATTGATCTCTGCTTGAACTGTCGATTCTTTGCACTTCTCTCCCATGCACCTGGAAGCTCACACCACCCACAAAGAACACTGCATGTGTAAGCAGCTTGGTGGGGGGATCCCCTGAAGGCAGATCCCCATCTCTGGGCTCAGGGACTAACTCTGCTACTGAGTGATGGGGCTTGGACACATCACTTCTCCTCTGAGTTTGTCTCTTCATTTGTAAATAATTCCACATTCTAGAGTGGTCCCGAGAACAAAATTAGATGACGGATATGGAATCGTCTTTACAAAATAATTGTGAGCGGTCGAAATGGGCCAGATTCGTTAGTCTTCATGTACTTCTCTTCCCAGATTAATTTGTCTTCTACAGGGAGTTCCCAGTTTTGTGAATTATTCTTTTAAGAATAAGTCACAAGTAGCAGGGATGTAATTTTGGAGTAAATTATTCACTTGGAGTAAATGATTCATTCCACATTGTTGGGTCAGTTTCTGTAAATGGTTGGAAATGCAGGGATGCGAAGTTTAGGCAGTAAGAGAAAGAACTGTGGTCCAATGATGGCTGCCAGCTCAGAGGTAGGCGGCTCCCCGTCACTGGAGGCAAACAAGCAGAGTCTGATGAGACTTACCTGTCAGGGAGGCAGGTCAGAGAAAGTATGACCAGGACCGAAGTCATAGGAGGTTGCTGACCCCTGAGACTCCTTCCCTTTCTGAAGGGACACCATTCTAAAATTTACATAAAAACCACTCTGAGAGATGGATAAGGCTTTTGTATTCTATTCAGGGGATAAGGTAAAATGGTGGGGGTTTTCTTTCCTCTTGAAGTGAAAGTTGTAGATTTTATGTAAGACCACAGCAAAAAAATCTGACATTTCTACTTTGTGAGTCCAAGCTAAAGCTGAGATTTGATTTTGAAATATGAAAGTAAACTGTTACTAGCTCAATTGAAGTCTGTAGGATTTATATTTATATATAACCTTTAAAGTTCTCCCAACTTCTCACCCTGGAGAAAAGAAGAAATTACAGCAATCTTACTTAGGGCTGGAAGTCGAGAGAGACACTAGTTCTAGGTTAATGGAAAACTGACACTGTTTTGCCTGGGCTGCCAGCAGCTTCCAGCGGCTTCTAACTGATGTGAACTCTCACGCCCAGAGACACAGTTACGAGTCTCACATATTAAATTGAGTGCTTTTGTGGTCCAAGCTCAATTACGATTCAGTTTTAAAAACGTTCCTTCGCAGTATTTTTAAGAGCGCTATTTGTTTTTACACACCACCCCTTCACAGTCCAAAGCAACTTCTAAATGTCGTTATTGCTTGTGGCAAATCCATTTCAATTCTCTAGAAACGACTTTTCAGTGTGTGTCTCCTTGTGCTGTGTCCGCTCCAGTGTGCAGGCATGTGGCTTGCTCTCCCTGTACACCCACCACCAGCACCGCACGCTGCCTGCCCCACAGAGACAGAGCTGCGATAGGCACACAGTGTTAGAAGGCTCCTAGATTTTATCTCAACTACTATGAATTTTTGCAACCCCCCCCCTCCTCCCGTTTATTAATGTTGAAGAAACTGACGAGTGGTAGGGGCAGGGAGGGTGGTTCACAAAGCAAGTAGTAGCAAAATTAAGCTCGGGCACAAGGACTTTGGAGCCTTAAGCAATTCTCTTAGTTTGATTTCCCAGAAGCAGCACATGAGTGCAGGTGCAAGTAGTTTATCGGTCGGGCGATCCCAGGAAACACCGGCAGGAACAGGAGGAAATGAATCAGGAAAGAGGAGGCGGCTATTTAGGACGTGTTCGTGGACAGGTTAACGCTGTGGGCCTGTAGGCCACCAGGGCTCCAGTCCCTGAGAACCTCTGGAGATGGTTCACAACAAGCCTCGGACTTGTTTGACCAACGCTTGTCTGTCATTGGTTGAGCCTTGCTCTTAGGCTCTTAACTCCCCCGCACTTCCAGCCCGCTCTGTGCAGGTGGCTAAGCATTTTTCTGCAGCCAGAGAGAGCCCTCGGCAGAGAGTTGCAGGGCTTTGTTTAGGAAGTCACCCAGCAGACAGCACTGGTGCAGGCCTGGGAGACGTGGGTGGGACTGGCAGCCTCTGCTTCGGTGGCCGGATGCAGATCTCTCTCCTGTCTCTGGTCAGTAAACACCAGAGCTCCGCCTTAGAGGTGAGAGGCTGAAACAAAACGTGATTTACAAAGGAAGATTAAATAGGCAAATGAGTAAATACTATCCCTATGTTATGGGAACTTACCATGCACGTATGCACCTTACCACCTTTGCACATGCTGTCCCTCCACCTTGTGTGACTCATCCTAGAAAACTCCTACTCATCCTCCAAAGTCCAGCTCCAATATGAACTTGACTGTTAGGTCCTTGCCTGACTCCTCAAGAAAAATTCATTGCTCCCCTCTTTGCTGTGACAGCACGCTGTGCCAGCTCTGAAATAACAGGACCACGTAGTGTCCGTGTCTCCTGTGCGCCCACCACGGTGCTACTATTACTAGTAATAGTAGCTAACGTTTATGGAGTTTAATTATGACTTTATGTGCCAGGCACTGTTTAAAATACTTTATGTTAATTACCTCACTGAATCCCCTTAGCCACTCTATGCAGTGGCTGCAATTAGCATCTCCAGTTTGTAGAAAGGAGACGGAGACGTTAAGCAAATTTCCCAGGATCATGTAGTCAGCAAGGGGCAGAGCTAGAAGTTTCCAGAAAGTCAGGCTTCCAAGTCCCTGCTCTTAGCCGCTGTACAGAACAGCCTATCTTTGGCTGCGGTAGAGAACGGGGCCCAAGGACTGAACCCTGGGGGTTATTTCTAGCAGTTTTTGTAGGGCTTCCTGCTAGGCTGGGAAGCACGGTAGAGAATCTTACAGGGGCAGGCAACACGAGATTCACATTTTACAAGGACCCTTCTTGCTATAGTGTGCAGGGTGAACCGGAAGAGGAGAGCTTGAACACAGAGGCTGGCGCAGTGATCTGGGAAAGAAATAATGGAGTTCCAGGTTTAGCATGAGCTGGCCCCCGCTCATCTCCCTCAACGCCAGCCAGCGCGGCAGGGCTGACACTCCTGGGTGTGCAGGTGGAGCATCTGGACAAAGGGGCTGTAGCAGTGAGAATGCAGCCTGGGTGCCCTATGAGGGGTCACATAACACCAAGGTGGAGGGGCACTTTTGCTCACTTGCCCAAGAAGCCAGGTGGCCTAGCGATGGCCTTGCCAATCCGGACATTTTATTTTATTTTGTATTTTATTTAATTTTTTTTATTATTTTAGAGACAGCGTGCAAGCAGTGGAGAGGGGCAGAGGGAGAGCATTTTAAGCTGGCTCCACACTCAACATGGAGCCTGACACAGGGGTGGATTCCACAACCCTGGGATCACGACCAGAGACGAAATCAAGAGTAAGACACTCAACTGAATGAGTCACCCAGGCACCCCCAATCCAGACATTTTAAGCTGCTTTTTTGTTTCCTGATTGTGTCATGCTTTTCCCCCACCTCTGTGTTTTGAATATTTTGTTTCCTCTGCTATGGATACTCTTTCACTCATTCGTTAATTTTTTTCACTTATTCGTACAACACATTCTTTTTAGCATCCACCATGTGCCGGTACCTCTGTATTTGACGGTGATTCGGTGGGGGAGCTTACAATCTAGGGATGAGATGAATATTAATGAAATCGTTATACAGATGTCACTCTGACACTGTCTTCAAAGGTCAAAGGGGACCATGAGACTGTATGCTGGGTGCTGGGGACTTATCTGCTCCAGAAGGCAGGCGGCCATGGTAAGGTCACCACTGAGACAATACGGTTTCCCTTAGGATGTGCATGACTTTTATGCTGATGTGAAGACAAATAGGAACTAACCGGGCGAAGAGAGTAGAGAAGGAGAGTGGCCACCCTTCCTGCAGCCCTACTATGTTTGACAGCATGCTCATGCACCCCTGGGCTGGAGGACAGAGGTGTGGATCCAGACAGGCTCAATAAAACAAAGAGACGGGACACTGAGGAGAAGGCCTGCAGGATGTGGAGAGTGTGCAGTGAGGAGGGAGTGAGCACCACAGTGCAGACAGCAGGTTAGAGCCTGGGAGATCTGTGGGGAACCCTCATAGCAGGTTGCTGAGGAGCTCTGGAAAAGAGGCATGTTCAATATTGAATTTCCAATTGTGCTTCTGTGGTTTAGGATTCTTCCCCTCCCCAAGCCTTCAGTATAATCGGTTGCACACAAATCCTTCATGGGAATGGTTTTGGGGAAAATCAAGGGGGAAAGCTGGGTTCCCTGTAAAGTCAGTGGGGAACAATGAGAAAAGCATGGGCAGGTGAGGTGACACGGGGAAAGTCAAAGGGTCAGAGGACACTGAAATTTGGAGCAAATTTGGCAATAGGAGGTGTGCATAAAATCAGCCGTTTAAGCCTCAAAGGACTAGAATTTTAATTGTGGTCAATTATAGTGAGTGGTTAGCATGGAATGATGATCACAGACAGCACTGGAGAGGGTCCGACGAGAGTAGGGACAGCCTAGATGCAGAGAGAGAAAGAAAGGGACCTTTCTCACTGCGTCCTTGGCAATGGGACAGGGCTGTGGTCTCTTTCCAGACACCTGAGATGCAGTGTGTTCACTCCAGCTGAAGGAGGCTCCCCCTCCAGCCTGCTCCCCCAGTCACAACCCAGCCAGCCACCACGCAAAGGCTACCATTTATTGAATGTTGTTACTTTCTGGGTACAAAGTCACTCGGGACATGGCCCTTGGTCCTCGCCCCTTGGAGTACTCAATCTCCTAGGGGAGATAAACATCACAGAACCATCATCAGTGCCGCCACAGAGGCAGGTCAGAGGACGTGGGAGCAGGAGTGGGATCGTGACCCAGTTTCCGGTCATGGTGTTTTCCAGGGTAGGTGGGTGCCTGGCAGGCAGAAGGAGAGGGGCAGGGGCCCAGGCGCCGTGGCTCCTAGGCCACCCATGCTAGCCCTCTTCAGGGCTTATTCTTTTCAACAAGTCCTGTCTCTCCAGCTGGACTTCAAATTCCTCAAGGCCGTGGAGACTCTGCACGTGTTTGGACATGACAGTGGGAAGGGGCAGAATTTGAGTCGTGCCAAGGAGATTCCTTTGCCCCAGAGCTCCCTGCCCAAAACTCGGTCTGTGGCCACGCTTACACTCCACCCCGGTCCCTCACTCCCTTGGGGCTGTCAGGGGAAGTAAAGGCCCTCTGGGGTAGCGCCTGCTAGAAACAGATGACTGGGGGTGGGGAACTGGAGAGGGAGGGGAAGGAGACAGGGAGAAAGGAAGAGATATGGGTGAGCAAAGATACACTTGGACTTTTGTAATGTTCTTGCTACCCTTTTTCTTACATCCTCCACTCTTTTACACCTTAAAACACATGCATAGTAAAAAGTCCTGAATAGACGCACCAAGAGGGTGGAAACTGTTTTTGAGGTAGGGATGTAAGGCAGTGTAATGGAAAAAGAGCTTGTTCGAGTCCTGCTGTGTGGCCCTGAGCAAACCCAGAGCCCTCTCTGGCCTCCGTTTCTCCACTTGGTGGGTGTGGGGGGGGGTCTGGTGTCTCCTCCTCGGTGGTCGCCGGTTTCCATGGCAAGATGAGAGGGAAGCCCGTCTCTGAGGCCGCAGGCTTGGGCCCCGTTTCCTCTGCGTCCGCTGGAGGTCTGCGGGTCTGCGAAGTCACGCGAAATAGCCCCAGAGGAAGACGTTGACGGCCAGCAGCAGGACGGCATTGACGTTGCAGACGCGTGTCCAGAGCGGTTCCTCGGCGATGCTGGTCAGCTCCCGCTGGCGCGCGGCCGTCTCCGCGGGGCTCAGCGCCCGCTCTGGGGGCCCGGCCAGCCCGCAGAACCAGTCCCACAGCAGCCGGCCCCAGCGCCTGCGCCGGGCTAAGGACCAGGAGGGCGGGGGCAGGCCAGGTGGAGGGAAATGACAAGGGGGTGGGGGGAGGGAGAGCTGGTGAGACACGGAAGAAAGAGGGGCGGGTGGCGCTGGGCCCCTCCTGCGAGCCAACAGGCCGGGCGCCCGGCTGGGACTGGGAGAGAGCTCTGGCTACAGCCGGTCTGGCTACAGTCCGCCGTCCAGCAGAGCCTCCCAGTGCCGCAGGGTGGGGTACGGGGTGAGGATAACGGGGTCTATCCCCATTCAGAGCACGAGGACAGGCGGGGCAGGATCTGTCCCAGGAGGGCCGGAGAGATCTTCCCGCGCCAGGGCCGCTCCGGCTGGTCTGCCTGAGGTCCCGTGCAACCCTCCTCCGCGTCTCCCAGCGGCAGGCTCTTTTCCTTTCGGATAGGCCTGCCGCACCGCGCGCTTCTTCTCCGGGTTGTTTTGAGCATCGAATGACAATGGACATTTGGTAGCGTTTTAAAAAGTGACTCCTGCTGGAGCAGCAGGGAGAGGCTCTGGAAACTGTAATGTTCTCACCGCACGTGAGACTGTGCCCATGCAGACCCCAGCACCAGGGCCGGGTTGCTTTGAGGTTAAAGGGTAACAGAGTTCATTAAAAACTACATTCGAAAAGAAGTAATAAAATATTTTTAAGGGGTTTCCTTTTTGCATTAGCGGATAGCATATTAAAATAAAAATATGAAAACCTTTTCACCGAGGTTGAACGGAACCCACATTACTGTCTTAATGACTTTGGCACTTGGTACTTGGTAAGTTCAATGTGACTACGGAGTGTCAGAGATATGAAGACTCCGGATGCCATCTGGTCTGGCTCCCTCCTTGTACGGAGGAGGAGGAGGAGGAGGAGGAGGAGAAAGGCTCAGAGAAAGGAAGGGACTTGCTTAAGGTCATCCAGCGACAAGCTGCAGTAAGCAGTGCCAGGCATGTAGCATTTCAATTCTACTAGCTTTTATCATTTTACAAGCCCCTCCAAGTACTCTCTTCTGATTCTCAGGGCCCCCCCTTAGGGGCAGATGACACACAGGGAGTCACGTGCCGATTCTGAGGCCCAGAGCGCCTCTTACGAGGTGCTCAGCACATCTAACCGTGTCCACAACCTGGCTGTATACACTTCCTTCAGATCTACTCTGCTGTCCTTAACAATTTTTTCATCGTTCTTTTTCTAGGACACAAAATCACACTGCCGTTTTGCTGTTTAACCTGAGGACAGCACAGATGAGCCTTCATGCCTGTGGGCCTTTTGTGAGGGGGAGTCCAGAGTTCGCCTTTATTTTATTTTATTTTATTTTATTTTATTTTTTTAATTTTTTTTTTAACGTTTATTGATTTTTGAGACAGAGAGAGACAGAGCATGAACAGGGGAGGGTCAGAGAGAGAGAGGGAGACACAGAATCTGAAACAGGCTCCAGGCTCTGAGCTGTCAGCACAGAGCCCGATGCAGGGCTCGAACCCACGAACCGCGAGATCGTGACCTGAGCCGAATTCGGACGCTTAACCGACTGAGCCACCTAGGCGCCCCCAGAGTTCGCCTTTAATGGGAAGGAGCGGGAAGCTCCTCCTTAGTCTTTCTGGGGAGCCAGCCCCCAATAGGGAGCAGACATCTCTCTGCTTCTCCAGGGCCGGGCTCTGCCCTGTGGCATGGGGGCCAGCCGGAGGGAGGTGCAACCACCACATGAGTCTGCAGTGCTGGGGGTCAGCCGGGAGGGCACAGGCTGTGCCCTTCCTTCCCAGCTTCTTCCTCTTTGTTCTCTCGCTACCTGCTTCACCTAAAAGAGCCTGTGCCTCCTCTGTGCCATACATTTTACAGGGGCCAAGGCTTGCTTCTTGCCATGACTGGGGGAGAAACAGTTTTGAGACCCCACCTGGTGCATGGACCACAAAGCCTGAGAAAGAGTCCGGGGTTACATTTTGCAGAGCAAAACACACTGGAACTAATGGGGCACCTGATCGGACTTTGAGCTTCAGTGGCGCTTTCTGAAGTAAGCCCTTGTGGGTTTTGACCTTGCAAGTTTGTAAAGGATTACATTCTCCGTTACAGATAGCTTTTATCGTGGACCACTGGCTTTTAAGCGCCACAGCTTGGGCAAGAAGATGTGAGTCTTAGCTCTTGGTGGGGTCCTGGAACTTACGATGTCATTAGATCCAGGCATGTGGCTGTTTCTCTAGGAAGGGCCTTAAGCAAAGGTGAAGGGCCTCGAGAAAGGTGGGCACTTTCTCAGGTCTTGGGGGAACACAGCCCCCCCCCCCCCGAGCCTGGGGAAGGCGAGGGGCCTGAGCAGCACAGTGCCACCAGCTGTTCAGGTCCAGCAGCTGGCACTTTGATGATCTTACCTAGGCTCTCAGCCTAAGTGAATTATTGAAAGTTTGGACACCAGAGGCTTGGGAGGAACCCCCAAACCCAAAGGGAGAAGGCCGCTGCCGAAGGCACCCCAACTCCACCCAGGTGCTGGGGTTCCCTCTAACTGAGGCGGGAAGTAAATTTAGAATTTACATTTCATTAAATTATTAATTTCTGAGGGCAATAGAATTTGATTTGGGGCTTTTGCTTGCAAACTAATTTTTCTGACTGTAATTTTTCCTTAGGAATTTTATAATTTAGGAAATCTCTCCAGTGTCATTATATCAGAATGTTTTAACGGCATTATTTAATCACACTCTAGAAAAGCTATAGCTGCATTATGTCTAAAACAGCTACATTATGTCTTATGCCACCTTTCCACTTTAGATACCGTGCAGCCTTGGAGTAAACCTAACTCAGGTACTGTTCTAACACCTTTGAGAGCCTCCAGGGGGCAAAATTGATATGGCCCACAGCAGCTCAAGGAGGATGCCCATAGGAATGGTGGTTGGTCTGGAGGGACCTGATGAAGATGGAGAGAACTGTATAGACACACGGCTGCTCTAGTCCCAGGAGGGACAGCCATGCTTCTGTGCGACTAGAGGCAGAATTGCTAAGCTGTATGGGGAATAAATGAATAATATGGGTGGGGCACTGTTACTTTGATGTGCCTCGTGTTTCCTTCCATCTGGAGGGAACTCAGTGTAACACCCTTTGATTTTCTGACCTGAGGCTCATTCTCCGCAGGGGAGGTGAAGGGACGTCCCTGTTGGTAGGTTTGGGAAGCGCGAAGAGGGCATGCTTGGCTCTGTCTCTCCCTCCTCCCGCTCGGCATTGCAGTGCTCACAGGGGCAGGCGGCTGATGGGCTCCTCTGCCTCATGCTGGCCTTCAGTAGAAGGAAGCACACCTCCCCATGGATATAAAATGAATCTTTCCACCTGTCATTTATCAGTAACAATAAATGGCAATATTTTGGCTCTCATCTGCCTTCTTGTTTGTCTTCTCAAATAGTTTAATAGCCATGTAGGAAGGGAAAGTGACTTTTTTGGCATCCCTCAGAGACCCCATCCCCTATGACTCCCAAATGTGGGTCTTTGGGGATCCATGACATGGCATCTGTCCCCATTGCTCCTCTGCGGCGTGTGCCCCCCAGCAGACCCCCCAGCCTACCTCTGTGCTGGTCTTGGTCCTGGCTGGAGTTCTCTGTCTCTCCGCCTCCTGGAGGGCATGCCCCAGATGGCATCTCTGAGGTCCCTGGTGTGCCCTCCGGGGCCTCCTTCTCCAACTCAGAGTGGGGATGGCTCCGTGTCCACCACGTCAGGCGAGCGAGCTGGAGGGAAAGAAAACACCGCTTGAGTCAGTTACTTTTGAGGGGCAGTCTTACTGTGGGAAAAGACAACCCCCTTCAAGGAGGCTGGCAAAGCAGTGAGGAGCTCGAGGAACAGGCACAGGGCCGAGTCAGGAGGCCTTGCTCCAGCCGAATGCTCTGTCTTTGAAAATCTGCACCCCTGAGCACCTGTTCCAGGCTCCATGCTCGGAAACCGGGAGGAAAGAAGCCGGACAGGGAGGCAGGTGCCACATGGCAAAAGGCTTCCAAGATCAGGCTGTGGAGTTGATACTCGTAAACAGAAACTCATAGGCAATGGAGAGTCACTGCAGACTTCAGACAAAGGGAAGAGACTCTAAGTTGTGGAATTCAGAAAGATCTCTTGGAGGGGTGCCCGGGGGGCTCGGTCACACATCTGACTTCGTCTCAGGTCATGATCTCACAGTTTGTGAGTTCGAGCCCCGCATTTGGCTCTGTGCTGACAGTTCAGAGCCTGGCGCCTGCTCGGGATTCTGTCTCCCTGTCTCTCTGCCCCTCCCCCACTCGTGCTCTGTCTCTCAAAAATAAATAAACATAAAAAAAAAAAAGATCTCTCAGAGTGAATCAAAGGGATCCTGCCTGGAGGCTGCTGGAAAAGCAGAGCAAGACGTACAGAGCCTCTGGGATAGATGGAGGGGGCAGTCTTTGGGATGTTGAGGAGGAAGACCCACAGGCCTTGGTGACTGATTGAATGAGCCGGGCGAGGAATCCGCAGACATGGCTCTCAGGTTCCTGCCGTGGGCCATCAGATGGGTGGTGGGTGAGCTGGAGGACTCTGCCTAGAGACTGCCAGCAGAGCCCGCCTCCGCAGGGTGGAGGTGTCCAGGTGAGGAGCACCACACCTGTGTCCCGTGGACAGCCCTGGTGGCTTGACCTCTCCTCCCTTTCTGGAGGCTTGGCAGAACGCACAGCAAGTCCTCTGGCTGATATCAGTTGGACCCAACCGTGACTGAGCTCTGGATAGCCTCCTTTCCAAACAGCCTTTTTTCGTAGCCAGGCAGCTCTTGGTTCCATATTGACCCAGGTATCCCCTGCCCCGCCCCAGATTCCTACAAATATGTACAGCGGTGCAGGGTGAGAGGCCGTCTTCTGGGGCCCTTCCTGCCGGCGTCCAGCTACGCCTCTGCATGGTCGTGAGAGCCTGGGCTGCATCTTCCCTTGTAAGTACATCTTCATAAATGTTACTTCAGACTTACACCGTGTGTCATTGAGCAGTATATGGGCGGTGTCACTTCATGGCATGGGAGGCAGTTGGATTTGGGGTTTGAATCTTTGGCTAGCGACAGAGAATTGAGTTTTGTCTTCATGTAGAGGGTGGTTGAATCCACGGACACGGATAAGATACCTCAGAGACAGTGTGGAGGAGAAGGGTTATAGGCCATATTTGGGTTCCTAAGGAAACCTGACATTGAAGACCACAGAGAAGGCAGAAGAGCAGAGGGTGGAAAGACAATACTGGAGAGGAATATGTCACGGAAGTGAACGGAAGAGAGCACTTCAGGAGGCAGGGGGTGGTCAGCGGTGTCTGGTTCTCAGAGCTCACTGAGGATGAAGATGAGATGTGACCAGTACTTTCTGCAACAAGAAGGTTATTGGGGTCTTGGCGAGAGCAGTTGCAGTGGGAAGGTGGGACACCAGACTGGATGAGACGTATACAAGAAGTGGAAAGTAAGGCTGGGGTGGAGACCCCTCTGCACGGTGTCCTGGTGAGGAGCAGGGTGGGGGGCAGGGGAGGTAGCCGTAATTAGGGAAGGGAGGGGATTTTCAAGTGTGAGACATCTCAGTGTGGGGCTGAGAGAGCAGACAATGGAGAAGAAGTTGAAGATTCAGGCAGTGAAGAGAGACCATTTCTGGAGTGAGCCGCCAGAGAAATTGGTCTCTCTTGGCTCCTCGGTAGGAATTAATGGTACCAAGGGTATAAAGTCGTTTTGCAAACTCTAAAGCACCATACAGGTCAGCGATGTTATTCATAACTTCCACCCAATGTTTCAGGGACTAACTTCTGGCATGGGCTCTGTTATTTTGGGGCTGAATTGTGTCCCTCCCTCAAATTTTTATGTTAAAGTCCTAACCCCCAGGACTTCAGAATGTGACTATACATGGAGAGAAGGCCTTTAAAGAGGTAGTTAAGGTTAAATGAAGACAATAGAGTGGCCCTAATCCAACATGACTGGTGTCCCTATAAGAAGGGGAGACTAGGGGGCGTGTCTGGGGCTCAGTTAACTGTCCCACTCTTGGTTTCAGCTCAGGTCATGATCTTGCAGTTTGTGAGTTCGAGCCCCACATAGGACTCTGTGCTGACGATGGGGAGCCTGCTTGGGATTCTCTGTCTCTCCCTCTCTCTCTCTGCCCCACCCCTGCTTGTGCTCTCTCTTTCTCAAAATGAAAAATAAACTTTAAAAACAAAAGAAGGGGAGACGAGGGCACAGACGGGCAAAGGAAAGAGAGGGTGAGGACAGAGAGCATCCACAAGCCAAGGACAAGGGGCCTCAGAGCAAAGAGCCCTACAGACACCTTGACCTCAGACTTCTCACCTCCAGAACTGTGAGGACATACATTTCTGTTGTTTCACCCCCCAGATTGTGGTTTCGTGTCATGGCAGCCGGAGCCAATACTCTTTTGCTCTAATGAAGAAAGGTTTCAAAAGACAGCTTCAAAGTCTGAAGACTGGAAAATCTGTGAGCACAGGAGTGCTGAGGACTCGCTCTGGTGGACTCCCCTCATTTACCTGTGTCTCAACTGGCCAATGAATCCCTACTCTTTCTTCTAGGGCCAGCTCAAAGTGACCTTGTCAGGGAACCCGATGCAGCCCCCAGGGGTGACAGCCCCTCCTGTCCTCGGCCCCTCCCTTTGAGCTTGGTCCTTCTTCACTCTCTTGTGGTAGAGTAACTGTGTGTGCTGGTGCCTGTCCCCGACACTTGCTGGCAGGCCCCATTCATCTTGGTAACCCTAGCACAGAGCCCGGCACACAGTAGGTGCTCATTGAGTAAATTTCCCATTGAATGAATTACTTTTCGCATGGGAATTACTAACCCAATGAGCTCCTCCTCCCAAGGACTCTGTGTGGCTGCAGAAGAGACAACCCAATGGAGTAAAACTTGGCAGTAGAATTTCAGACACTGGGGGTAGGGAGAACATTTCGTGGGGCCCCAGGACAAGCACTCCACTTGCCTTCTCCTCAGGGATGGGGGTGGTACAGAGGCTGACAGTGACGATGACGACGGCAGTGAGCCCACAGAGCAGGAGTGCAAAGTAGAGGTAGTGGAAGTCCTTCAGCACGGCCGGCCTCCGGTCCACCTCCCCGCAGGCTGGGGCTGGGTATGAGAACTCCAGGATCATGCGCAGAAGCCCCACTGCCAGGCCAAACATGAGGCCCCAGAAGGCTCCCTATGGAGAGAGGGCAGACACGGGCAGGGGTGAGGTCCAGCTGCAAGGCCCTCGGAAGCTAAAAGCCACTGGGTTGTTAGGGTGTTTGCAGGTCTGCCTTAGTGAGCTCCCCATTAATGCTGAGGCTTTGTCTGAACTCAAAGACGGGCAGAGTGGTGCACTGGGAAGGGCACAGGCTCCAGAGTCAGACACACTAGGATTTGGATCCTGGCTCCATTCCAGAACGATCAAAGCGGTGACTCAACCTATTGGCTTGTAGTTTTTGTGTGTGCAATGATAAGAGAAATTGATACTCTGTATAGATGCTTAGTATTCAACTAGAATGGAATATGCTTTTGTAATAAGCAAGGAAAACCAGGATCCCCCATCCTGATTTTCTGTTATAATAAATTAAAAAATCAGAATAGAGCTCTTCCTGTTTTGCTTTTTAAAAAGAAAAGCCCCAGCACCTCCCCTGTCTTGTTTATAACACCAGTTGACCTAATCTATACCTGTTTGCCATATGTATTTTAAAAAATGAGATGCTGATCCTGATTTCAAGAATTCTGGGATGAGCAAAACACTCAGAATTCAACCAAGCCCTGCTGTGCGCTATGGTTATCAGCAGGGAGATTCGACCTCTGGAAACAGTAGACAGATTGCTGGGTACTCCCCCGGGAGAGGGGTTTCTGAGGTCTCCTTTGCAATGACTTTGAGCTGTCATGTGGCTCCTGCAGAGGCTGTCCATGACATCCCTTAGCCCCAGCGGAGTTGGGCCCCTCTTTTCTATCTGGTGTGGGGGAGGGGTTCCTGGGACTTCTAGCTCCTCCAGGCTGTCAGCTTTCAGCAGCTTCATGAACGGCGTGCTTGCAGGGTCCTCCCCAGGTCCGCACTTTGCTTCATTGCTGTTATATTGCCTACATACAGAACCTTATGGTGTCAGAGAGGAAACAGACTCCAGAGGTCCTCCAGTCTGACTTGGGCTTTCACACACACCATGCTACGTGTCTGGAACACTCTTCTCTTCCCCATCAATCCTTCGGCCTAGGCTCAGATGTCACTTCTGACCCCCTCCCAGGCATCCCATAAGTTAGGTGCCCCTGATCTCTACTCTCACAGCAGTTATTATATTTCATTATTATTTCTTATTGAATCACCTTTTCTCCCATCTGGCAGGGATGATTCCCATCCTTGTAAATCATTGCATCTGGGAGCCCCCATAATAGGATCGATGAATGTTTGTTGAGGGAATGAATGAATCAAGACCTGATGGATGGGGAGATGGAAGCCTGAATGGGGCAGTGGGTATGTCTAATATGTCACAGAGAGACCCTGGATTAAGGACAGATCAGGTCTCTGGCCCCTCTGGTGTACTGGGAGAGACAGGTGTCCTGCTGCACTCACAGGCTCTGTGACCCTCTTGCAGAAGATGGCCAGGAGGAAGAGGGCAGTGATAGGCGGGGCCAGGTAGCTGGTGACAGACTGGATGTAGTCGAAGAGCTGCCCACTGTTGGAGCTTTGGATGATGGGGATCCAGAGGATACTGATGACAACCAGGAACACCACAAACAGTCTGCAGGGAGGACACAGGGCACCATGAGGCGTGCTCAGGGTGGCTGGGCATGGGGTGGGGGGAAAGTGATGCAAAGGAACCAGGAAAGGGGAAGGGAGAGGGATGCATGGGAACAAAATTAGAGAATGCTATGAGACCGGAAATGCCAAGGTTCTGGAAATGCAGACTGTTAAAATCCCAGAATATCAGAATTCCAGAATCCAAGAAACCCAGGAGTTTTGAGTTGGATGTCTTTAAAGTCATAAAGCCCACCTGCTCTTCAGGAAGGAATCCACACCTTTCACAGCACCACCCACCTCAGTAAATGGCCTCTGGTCTTGGCTTGGGATGCCTTTCCTTCTCTTCTGCATTCAAACCCTGTGCAAGAGAACCCTCTTCTCCAGGATGGCTTTAACTTCAGGGACTTTTCCCTTCTTTGGGCTCCTCAAGATCTAACCCCTGCACCCTTACACTGGCATTTAGCTCATAACAGGTACTCCACCTTCTTCTCCTGACTCCCCTTCAAATGATCCTGGCTCAGGCTCAAGTTCCCTAATGCACTCCCTTCGGATTTTGTGTGAAAACAGTGAAAAAACGTTTCTTGGATAGGCTGGGTGCAATAATGCGTGTGGCCAGGAGATGGCGCCCAAACCCCACTGGTGGATGAAATAAATGGCAGTGAAACTGGGCTGTGAGGGAGCTCAAAGGACGCTTCTTTGGAAATGTCTCTGCACACCTGTCCTCTCCTCTCCCTTCCCTCGCACATTTTCTCTCCCAGGCCCCACTAGAGCGGCAGCTACCACCGTCAACAGGTAGATCCTTAGATGCTCAGGTGCTGTGCACAGGGCTGGGGGCAGAGTGAGCAGGTGCTAGGGCTCCATTAGGCAGCAGTGGACTGAAGGCATCCTGGTGGAAGGAGCAGTGTGTGCAAAGGCAGGAGATGGAAGAGAGCAAGTTATCGAAACTCAAGTACCGCCTACCAAAAGGGAAGAATAAACATGGTAGTCCAGAAACCTGAGTCACAGAGCCTTAAATTAGGAAGCAAAGATTTCAGACAGTGCCCCTGTGTAAACCACGTAACCTGTGTAAACACAGTAACCCTGTGTAAACTACAAGCCTAGGGAGGAAAAGAAAATAAGCCACCAAGTGATACTTTGAAAAGCATAAAATCAAAACCAACAAGAGAAAGTTCAAATACTTCAGCTTGGTGTGTAAGGCTCTGCATCCTTTGGAGACAGCCTTCCTAGGGTCATCTCCATGGAGGCAGGCCCCCACGCCGCATCATGAGACCGTGAGCAGCCCTCAGGGCAGGGCAGGGCAGGGCACGATGTCCCTGGGTGCCCAGCGCCAGGTGTGATGCAAGGGGGATGGACGGGGCGGGGGGGGGGGGGGGGGTCCAATGGAGAAAATTAACAGGCTTTCTGTTATCCTGGAATACGGCCCAGAGCCGATCCTGAAGCTCCTGGGGGCGAGCTACTTGCTAACTTCCGTCCACTCACACAGCTCACCTTTCCCTTCTTAAATGCCTTGTCAGCTTCTCTCACTCTGTCGCTCACTTGCAAGAGAAAGTTGAACACACAGGGAAGAGATTTTTTTTTCCTCCTTACTCTGGAGGAGGAGCGTCCAGAGCCGGCGGGGGACTAACCTGAGGTCATGTAGGGATCTGACGCTAGAACCAGGTGCTCGGACTCCCCACCCGCAGAATCTCCCCAGGGCAGCCCAGGGCACGGAGAGGGGCGGGGGAGGGGGGTGCCTGCAGGGAGGGGAGAACTCCGGAAGGGGGCGCAGCGCACCTGCCCACCACCATCAGCTCCTGCTCTGTGGCCTTCCTCCGGAAGCGCTGCCACACGTCGATGGCAAACAAGGTGCTGCTGCTGTTGAAGATGGAGGTGAGTGAGCTCATGAGGGCGGCCAGGATCACGGCGATCATCAGGCCCCGCAGACCTGGGGAGAGGCGAGGTCTCCCGTGAAGGCCAGCTCCGCCGGGAGCCATGGAGGCTGCAGCGTCAGGTGGAGCCGGGAGTCTGGGGGTGGTGCTGGCCCTGCATGAGGTCCCCCTCCATGCAGATAAGGAGTCCAGGAAAACCAGAGGCCGGCTTCTGGATAAGCTCTGCCTTCGCCCCGCTCTGCCCTCTGCCCTGCTCTATGGCCTTGGGCGAGCCATCCCATCCACCCTGCCCAGTGCCAGCTCCCTTATCTGCATCCCTAAGAGCCGTGGGGCTAAGTGGTCCTTCAGGTTCTCTGCAGCTTTGACGTCTCAGTCTGGGCGTCAGAGCCTGGAGACACTTGGTTAGTGGGCCCCTGATGGGGAGGAGGGTGACGGTTAATAATTGAGTGTTTTCAGTTTTTGTTCTTTTTCACCGACACTGAGGTGCCAGGTTAAAGCCCTTGCCTGGGACGGGTGGCCCTGGGAAGCCCTGGATTTGCTTCCTGGTTCTGCAAGTAACCAGGTGTGTGATCTTTGAACTAGTTCCTTCCTTTCTGGGCCTGTTCTGCCCCCTGTGGCAGGAGAGGGTGGATCCCGTTGCTATCTGAGGTCTCTATGACTCAAATTACCAAGATTCTGGAAACATGACTACTCATGTTTCCCTGGGGAGATGACTCTCCCTCAGCCCTGCCTCAGCCCTCTTTCCTCTCAGTCCAAATACTTAACCACCTCCTGGAGGTCTCCCTGAAAGACTCAAAATGTTCCAAACAAACCTAGGCCAGCACCTTCCAGCACCTTCTTCCAGGGCCTGTTGTTTCTTTCTTTGGTTAATAATATCCAGTCTCCATACCAGACGCTCAGTTATCCTAGGCCCCCCTCTTCTGCTCCCCTCCCACCCTACGTCCCTCAATCAGCCCCTCTGTGGAGGCCCCGTCCCACCAGCTCCACTATTTCTTTTATTCATTCCCTTTTTTCTTTTTCTTTTTCTTTTTGTTTTTATGAGCCGGAGGTGCAGAAGAAGAGAGAGAGAATCCCAAACAGGCTCCATGCTCAGCACAGAGCCCAATGCGGGGCTCGATCTCACAACCAGGGGATCATGACCTAAGCCAAAACCAAGAGTGGGACACTTAACCGACTGAGCCGCCCGGGTGCCCCAATTCATTTCTTGTTCTACTGAAGGGAAGGGGTAGCCCAACTCAAGGACTTCCCTCTATAAACCTGGCTCTTTTCCTATGTCTCCACTCTCAATGTCATTGTAAACCCCGGACCTGGAGGCCTCCCTGGATCCCTCTTTCTCATCCCTCAAACATGATCAGTCATCAAATCCTGCTGCCTCTACCTCACAAATATCTTTTAAAACCCTTTCTGTCCATCTCTGAAACCACTGACCTGGTCCACACCATTATCACCCCCACCCGGGCCACTGCAAACCCCTTGTTAACTGTCTCTCTGCCTCCCCTTAAGCTGAACCCTCCGTGCAGATGGTCCCCCTCACGTGCTCTGGCCTAAAACCCAGCGTAAAGGCTCTGCTCCATGGTGAGGCATGGCCACGGCCTCCTTCCAAGGCTATCCATTCCTCCCGCATGTGCATCACACAGGTGACTCTACTTCGGTTCAGACTTCAGTTCAGACTTCATGCTCTCTCTCAGCCCAGGGCCTTTGCACACACAGCCCCTCCTCCCCCGAATGACATTTCCCACACCCGTCTGGCTTTATCTGCCTAAGATGTTCCTCAGGATTCAGCTCCATTTCCTCTCCTCCAGAAAACCTTCTCTGACATTCCCAGGTGGAGCCAGGTGCCTCCTTAGGGCTTCCTCGATGCTGCTGTGTCCCCACCCTGGTGACATAGTATTGTACCCTCTGTGAGCCCAGGTGTCCTGGAGATGGCATGAAGCCTCAGACTAGGGGCCTGCCTTTTATCCCTGCCTCTCCAGGATTAGAGCCAGAATGGGTGCCTTACAGATGTTTGTGAAAAGTGTGTGTGTGTGTGTGTGTGTACTGGGGAAGGAAGTGTGGAGGTGAAAGTTTTTTTATTCTCTCTTTGCATCCGTGTCCACGTTTAGTGCAATCCCTCCTGGGCACTGGGGATTGGAGGAGGCTGGGGCATGGAGTGAAGGGTGGTGTGGGGGAGACAGGACTCACCAACAGGCATGAGGGCTACGACCAGCTTGGGGTAGGCGATGTTGGAACACCCCACGCGGGCCCCGCAGATGCTTTGGCAGACGTCAGGGTCTACACAGCCCACCTCATCTATAGAAGAGTGATGGCCGTTAGGGGCGAGTCAACCTGTGTGTGCCTTCTTGGTTCAGCCCAATATTTGCTTTCCAACCCTACAGGGACGTGTTTACTGGTGACGCTGGCAGGAATCAGCATCTGTTGTAGAGGCCAGAGGGTCAAGGGGCAGGTAGATGTCTGGGTACGATGATTTAGCTGTCTCTGGTAAATTCCTTGACCATATACTACCCTGCAAAGCCTGGTAGACTCCTTTGCGTTTTAGGCCTTACATCTTGATAAAGGGCAAACATCCTCGGAAGGCACCAAGAATGCCTTCATTGTTCTTTCCCTTATGAAAGGAAAGTAGGATTTTAAAATGATATTCAGATACAAATTTCTTCTACTGAAATACTTATTGTATGTGTGGCCCACAAAGCCTAACGCACTTCCCATGTGTTCTTAATAGAACTAGCATGTGACCCCTCCCCCCAGTGCAACGTTGCCCAGCTCTTACCTGGGTACAGGGCCCGGCTGATCATGCCAGGCATGACGATGAAGAACATGGGCAGGATCTTCAGGTAGCCCCCCAGCACCGAGCCTCCCTTAGCGTGGGACAGATTCTTGGCAGACAGAGACCTCTGCACAATGACCTGAAAAGGGAGCAGTGGAGGTGTGCCACTTAGGTCAGGTGGGGCTCAGCTCAGCCATAGGCGAGACCTGAGGTAGTTCCAGAATGAGTCCCAACACTCTGTGCACCTAGACGTGTGGTTTTCCCACAGGGAGCCACCCCAGTGTGTGATGGTCTGGGCCAAGCTTGTCTGAGGCATCACCTGGTCCGTGCACCAGCACCAGGTGGCCAGCACCGTGAGCCCAAAAATGAGGCCTGGCCAAGGAATGTCCCCGCTCACAGGGTCCCGGAGCATGTGGAAGGCATCAGATCGGGGGAGATGGCAGGTGGTATTGGGGACTGTGGCATTAGGGATGGCCTGTCTGTACTGTTGCTCCAGGCCTGGGTACCAGCCCACCTCCTGAAAGCCTATGGAGAGAGACCACAGTGAGTGACGCAGCTCCGAGACCCCAGTGGACCTGTCACATGCCCCCACCCCACCTCCCAGTCCCATGTGGAGCCCCAGGGCTTAGAACTGGTATGCAACTTGGGAATGAGGGAGGATGTGGGGTGTATTGAGAAGTTCGCTCTTTGGCAGTCCCACCCTGGAAATGGGGGTGGGAGGTGGGGAACATGACCCTGTGTTCTGGAAAGTTCCAGTCACAGCATGGAGGTGAAAGCCCAAGACAAATCGGAGAGCAATTTTGATGTGATGGTGGGTATATTCAGGTCTCTACCTTACCTAGAAACATGAGGACCAGGGCGCCCCCCACCATGATCACCGTCTGCAGAGCATCTGTGTAGATCACGGCCGTGAGACCCCCTGGGGACCCAAGGAGAGGGCTCATCAGTCAGCACCAACAAGGGGTTCCTCTCTGGCTGCCCGCCCTGTGCTTGGCCACACTGGGGAGACCAGACAAGACATGGAGTCCTCTTAGCAGGTCGATTCTAGCCGCCTGCCTTCCCCCCACAGGCTGGTGCCAGCCACTGGCACTCAAATCTAGCTCTTTCTCTCCCCAGTGGCCCTTGGGTACCGCAGCTGCACCTCCCTCCTTTGTTCTTGTTGTTTTTAATACCCCAAGACTATTCCTCTGCTGGGCTGATAGTTCTACCAGGAATACTCCCTCCCTCCCCACCAAACACCGTTTAAATTCCCTATATTTGCAAACTGACTTAGCCACAAGCCAGGAACCCAGGTGCCCAGGCCTATGGGAGGTGCTCTGGAGGAGAAAGAGGAAGGCAGGCTGGTGGCTTTGTCTGGAGCAGTCCACAGCCACACTACTCCTGGTGACAGTCCCCTAGTCACGCTCCTGCTCACTGTAGCATCCCTAGGTGACCCCCCTCCACCTCTCCCTGTCTCTCTGTCTCTGCTCCAGGCACCTGCACCCCAACGCGACCCGCCCTCGGCCTTACCTGCAATGGTGTAGACAGCTGTCACCACCAGAAGCATCGCCGTGGAGAGGTATAGGTTCCAGCCCAAGGCTATCTGGATGAACAGGGCTCCAGAGAAGATGTCAGTCTGCAGAGAGCCGGGACCCAGGAGTCCAGGTCACCTGAGGCCCTCGCTGTGGCCACCAGGGTATGATGCCTCCTGCTCAGCCATACCAAGTGCTGTCAGCCCTCATCACATAATGAGGCTGAGCCTAAAGTGCCATGCTGAGGAGAATGGGCTTGGCCTCGAGGATGCTGAGGAGCCGTGGAGATTTTCAGGCAGAGGAGCACCGCATAAAACTTTGAAACCGAGAGCAATGAGGTCTGGCGGCACTGATGGGATAATCTGTGGGCCGTGATGGCAGGGGGGAAGGAATGAAGAGAAGACAGAGGAGAGGAAGTGGGGAGCAGGGGTTGGAGAAGAGAGAGCAAGCACCCAGAGGCCCTTTTTTCCCTAGCAGAGCAGAGGCCCGCCCAGCTGCCAGGGGGCCCATGCTGACCGGACAGGCAGGAGCCCCAGGACAGATGACCGCACTTCTGGAGGCTCTGCATGTTTGGGTTTATTACAGGACCCGGCTGACCAGACAACATGCTGACTTAGGCTTGTTTTCCAGCATTGGTGGACAAGTGGCTGTACCATTTTTCCCATCTCTCGACCTGGCAGCTCGTGGACTCAGTCCCCTTCAGTGCCTGCTTGCTGATCCCATTGCATGGCTGTTTCATGAACCCATCCCAGGGCTACAACAGGACGGAGTGCCAGGATGCCTGGACCGGGTCACAGGACCCAAACTTTAGTTCAGTCCCACAGCTCTATTCTGTGTGGACATGGGCGAACCATCTGCCCTAGGTTTGTTTTCGGAGTGTAGGTCAGAGGAGGAGGAATAAGGATCTTTTGAACAGTGACATGTAGGCAACAAATTCATGGTGCTTAATGGAGGATCAATTAATGGAGAGAGAAATGAATGAATGCACTCTAGATTAGGAATTATTTAAAGAGAGTCACTGTCATTTACTTAACAGGTACTTCTCATTCATCTGTGTGTGCATTGAAGGTATGTGGATTCATGCTTCCTCCCTTCCTCCCTTCTATCTATCTATCTATCTATCTATCAATTATCTATCTATCTATCTATCTATCTATCATCTATCTACCTATCTATCATCTATCTATCATCATCCATCCATCCATCCATCCATCCATCCATCCATCCATCCCTACATCCAGCAACAAGCCACGACTCAAGCTCAGCATTTTCAGGGAGACAAGATGGCCACATTGCGGTGGGTACTCACTGAAATCTTGGTGAAGATGTAGAGGATGAGAGACAGGACAGACATGTACACCTGGATCCTCTGGCCCCCGAATCGCTTCTTCAGGTACTGTGGCATTGTGACCACACCAGCAGCAATGTACACGGGGACAAAGATCCAGCCCAGGGCCAGAAGGAGCCAGGTTGCCTGGGAGAGTGGGGAGAACAAGAACAAGAGACATCTACCCGTGTCCTAGATGCACATGGAAGGACAGCCTCCTGTGCACGTCACGCTGTGAGGGAGCACCGAACTGGGAGGCAAGGGACCTGGGACCTGATTTTAGTGCTGTGTGACCTCTGATGAGTCCCTCTGCCTTTTCCAGGTCCTGGTTTCCTCATCTGTGAAATGGGTTCTCGATTTACCATACAGCCTCTCCAAGCACCTCTGAGGTTCCTCTCAGCACTAAAGCCAGGGGTGGGGTGGGGTGTGGGGTGTGGGGTGTGGGACGTTCAGACCCTCGTTATCTCTGAGAAGCCTCCAGACCAGCCTCCTTACATTCCATTCGAAGCCCCCAACAGCAAGGCCTCCGGCAGCTCCTGTCCCAGCCAGGCCTATGAACAAGCCACTGCCCACATTGCTGGACATCAGAGAGGCTCCAATCTGCAAGGCACAAGTGAGGTCAAAGGTCGGGGTCAATTTTAATCCAAATCAATCTACAGCCAGGACCGTGAGCTTCAGAAGCTGTGAATAGAGCAGGGCCTGGGTCAGGAAATCAGAGGGAGGAGAGGAAGGGAGGGAGCAAAGGGGAGAAGGGAGGGAGCTGACGTTTATTGGGTACCTACTGTATGTGGGCACAGTGTGAGGCATTTCATAGGCACTAATGCACTTAATCTTCATAAACATTTCAAGGGATAGGTTTAATCTTTTCAATTTACAGAGGAATGAAATAATGTTAGGAAAAATGAAGCCGCTGGCTCCAGGTCACCCAGTGAGTGAGTGGCCAAGTGGGAAAGAAGGGAAGCCATGGGAAACAGCATCCATGCAGGGAGAACAAGGCCCTGCACTGGGACCACCCATCTAGGGGCCTCCAGAGGCAAGGATGCTGAGAGGAGGTGGGGAGGTCCCCATGAGAGGGACTGGGGGAGGCCCTCTGCCACCCAGTGCCTCCAGCACCAGGCCAGGTAGAGGGAGGAGCTGAGGGGCTGAGCACAGGCTGGGCCAGCCTCGGAGTTGAGATCATTTTTCCCCAGGAGATAGCAATAGACACAATAATATAACTCTGATGCAATAGACACAATCTGATGCAATAGACACAATAAGGACGATATCATAGCGGTTAGTACATACACAGCATTGCTAAGTGCCAGGCACTGGTCTAAATATGTTAACTTGGGGCACCTGGGTGGCTCAGTCGGTTAAGTATCTGACTCTTGGTTTGGGCTCAGGTCATGATCTCACGGTTCATGAGCTCAAGCCCTGCTCCGGGCTCTGGCTGACTGTGTGAAGCCTTCTTGGGATTCTCTCACCCTCTCTTTGCCCCCCTTTTGCTCTCTCTCTCTCTCTCTCTTTCTCTCAACATCTATATATATACACACACACAAACTAACTCAACCCTCACCACAGCACTATGTGGTAGGTCCTATTATTATCCCTATTTTACTGAGGAGGAAACCAAGGCACAGATAAATGACTTGCCCAAGTTCCAGAACTAGTAAACAACAGAACTTTTGAACCCTGGTTGTCTGGCTCCAGTAATTAGTGCATGATTGTTGCTGGGCACCTAATAAGCACTCATTAGTGTTATCTTTTATTATTTGATGGGATCCTTCACTGGACGGGAAAGGGGCAGAGGGAGGGGCTCCGGGGCCTGGGCAGAGGCAGGACGGGGACGGAGGTGAAGAGCTGTGCTCCAGCCTTGCGCCCTGTGTGACTTTAACGAAATCACTCCCTCTGGCAAGTCTTCAGATTCCTCACCTGTAAAATGTGGGGACTCACCTGTTCCCACTCACTGACTGTTCTAGCGGTGCTGGGCGATAGAAAGTGAGAAGAAAGGAAAGGTACTGAGACATTCAGAAAACAGCTGAGCAGCACGAGGGCACAAAGATTCTCATGCTGAAGCCACTCCGTGCTGCCGCACACACATGCACACACACACACATGCACACACACTCAGGCGGTCCTGGGGACGCTGGCAGGGCTGGTGGGGAGTGCCTGGCCAGAGCATGGAACACTGGGTCTGCTCCCTCACCGGGAGCAGCGAGGTGCCTCGGCCCCACTCAGCCCAGGGCTCCCAGCTCATGACTGGAGGAGTCATCAGTCAACAAGGTTGGCAGGGGGACCAGACGGGCCCGTCGGGGACAAGGATGCTGTTACTCCTTCTGCTCTTGGTTTCCCAGCCACACACTCTGCTCAGGCCACAGAATGGGGAGTGAGGCACTTCTCAGGACTGGCCTGGTAGGGAAGGGTGCAAAGCAATGGGACCTGTGTAACAGATGCCCAGACACACAGACACACGGGCTCGTGTCACAAACAGGACCAAGCAGAGCAGGTTGTGCGTCCAGCCGCAGGCAGAAGCCCTGCCCCACTGAGGCTCGTGGGAGGCAGGGGTCGTCTCTACACCCTGCTCGTCTGGAGGACACCCTCCTCCTGCTCAGAGGCCTCGGGTTTCCTCACACTTACAGTGAGACACAGTTTCACACGGAGCAGGGAGATGTCCTCTCTGCAGGACTGGACGGGCACCCGGCCGCCCCTAGCCACTCTCCTGGATGGACCAGAGAGGCCCTCTGTCCTGCTTCTTGTCCCTCTTACAGACTCATCTCCAGGGCTGTGATGGGGGTGGGGGAGGGTGGGTACCAACTGAACAGAGTGCTCTTCCGTCTGTTGAGGTGATGGCTGACAGGGACCAGTCACTGTCCCTGTGAGCTTCCAGCCCCTCGCCCCTCACACTCCTGGGGATTCGTGCTAGAGGCATGAGAGCTCCTTGCCCCTACCTCCTCCTGTCCCAGATACTTGAACCTTCCAGAGAGCTCGGTCAATGTCCAGGGCCCCCTCTACTCTTCAATGAGTCTGTCACCAGTGCAGGCAAGAAGAGTGGTGAGAACCAAGACAGGCTGTAGGGACGGCTGGTGGCGTGTGAGAGCATGCACTCGTGTGCCATGCGTGTGAGCTGCGCGTGCCCAGGTGTGCACACAGCCTGAGCTACCAGGGGGGCTGACAACTCCACCCTGCCTTTTCCAGGCAGGGCTCACCTCCCTCCATCGTGTTGCAGGAATAGGGAGTTAGTTTTGAGGAGCGAGAGAAACAAGTGAGGTGGCCTGAGGGGGGAGATGGGGCTCACAAAAGTGTCGGGATCGATTCCCTGAGGATGCTGGGGATTGGACCTCTGTGACCCCCCCCTCACGTCACTCCTCTACAGTACTAAGCAGATGTGTCTGCTTCCCATGAAAGTCTTTGCTAATCCCACCTCCCCTGAGGCCAGAGGCTTCCTGCACGTGCTCACAGCGCCTCTGTGTCCCCCAGCTCAGCATTCATCCTGTTTTCTGTGAGTCTGTCTGCCCAGCTAATCTGAGCTTCTCCAGGATGGGAACATTCTAGATTATTTCTGTAGGTGCAGTGTCCAGCCTAGGGTATGCACTTAAGAGGCGCTTATCGGGGGGGGGGGCGCATTAATTAGCAAGGTCTCTCGGGTTATAGGGTGACTTTGGGCCACAGAGAAGGAGCCCAGAGCCAGGAAACTTATCTGGGGGGCTGCTGCCTTGGTCCAGACAAGAGAAGACAAGACGAGGATCCAATGGTGGGAGGAGACAGGGGGGAAGATCAACTCACCGGCCACCAGGTCATGGACCTCCCCGCCAGGAAATAGCCCCCGATGGTCCCTCGGCTTGCGCGAATGGACGACTGGAAAGGAAGGGGAGAGAGATGAAGGTTTCCTGAGCTCCTCCACCTCTGCCCCACCTCAGCTCCCCATTCCTGGGTGCAGGCACTGGGGTGACACAGAGCAGGAGAACTGAGACCGGCAGTTTCACAGGTTTTATTCTACGTGCCTATGAGAGGGTCACAGCCTCTCTCTGGGCCTCACCGTTCATCCCTGGGCTGGTGCAGAGAGCAAAAGGGCCGACAGAGATTAAAGCCTTCATGAACAGCACGGTACCTGGCAAGGGTGCAAGATTATGGCTATTGTCCCCTGAGCCCTCCCTCTGTCCACACTTGTGTCAGGAAGTGATTTGTATCTGATAGAGAGGGTTGCATGGAGGCGCCCTCTCCCTCCTTTCTGCAGGACTCCCACACACTGGGGACAGGGGTACAGAGAGCCCAGGAGCCCCCGGAAGAGGTAGGGCTCTGTTTGGGGGCTTCTCTTGCCTTGGCCTGAAGTCAAACCATGCTGGGTAAGCCTGTGCAGGACCCCACACAGACCCCTGCCCTGAACTGGTGGGTGGTGGTTTGCAGCCTGTGGGGGGGGAGGGGGCGGGGAACTGCTCTGAACAACAAAAGGAGAGTGGACATGAAGGAACTTCCTCTGGGGACTAGGGGCTGGCAGCAGGGCAGTGGGCAGGGAAGCGGAAACTGGAAGACTTTATTAAGATGCCAAAGTCAACAGGTCTCTGATTAGGTCTAGAGGTGGGAGAAATACCTGAAGGAGAGGAAGGAAAAAGAGAAATGTGAAAGGAGCCTCTTTGCCCCCAAGGAAAAGTATGCAGTCACTGGGGAGTGATGGGGAGGAGAGGGGCTCGTGCTTGTTAAGCCTTTGCTGGAACTTTCCTTGTCACCTCTGGTCTTTGGGCAGGGCCGGATGAGCAGATGGAATCATCTCACAAGTAAGGAAACTGAGGGCTGAAGACAGGGAACAGCTCGTCCCAAGTCACTGAGGACTGGTTCTTTTCCTCCCAGGAGCCAACGATCAGCTGCTTGCCCAATTCTCCTTCACACCAGCTTGGGAGGCAGGGGCTGTTCACCCTGCTTTGCAGATAAGGAAACTGAGGCCCAGAGAATGTTCCTGAGCTTGCCACAGTACCAGCTGGGACTGGAACCATTGTCCCCTGCCTCCAGAATGCGGCCGCGGCCGTGATAATAGCCACGTGTATTGTTGCCAGCCGAGTGCCAGCCTCTGCCGGATGCTTAAATGTGTCCTTTTGCTCAATGGTCATGACCACTCTACAGCATAGGCTTTATTATTCTCACTGCCTGGATGAGAATACTGAGACTCACAGATCGTTCTCATGTGCCCAGGGCCCTGTGGCTCTAACAGTCAGAGTTGGGATCTGAACTCAGAGCTCCCTGACCTCTCAGAGCCTGGCCCCTTTTCCCGGCACCGAGGCTCAGGTGAACAATGGAGAACAGAAGGAACTTTGGACTCACCTGGCTCCCTTCCCATGAGCATTTGAACCCCAGCTCCGTTAGAAAGCCCTACTCCTTGCCAAGACACCCAGTAGTGGAGGGTGGATAGGCCGCGAGTAGAGCGTCCCCATAGCTAGCGATGGTGGCATGGGGAGGAGGGCAGGAGTGGGGCTCGGGCTGCCAGGTATGGGTGAGGCCAAAGGCAGCAGATGCATAGAGACAGGGAGCTGGGAGATGGGGGTCCCAGCCTGGACTGCCTCAGCTTGCTGTGTGCCCTCAGGCAAGTCACATTCCTCTCTGGGCCTCAGTCTGCCCATCTATAAAGAAGGGGTTGGAGAGAATGACTCCTAAAGACCTCTCCATCTCAGCCTGTGCTTTCCTGATCCCCTTCCCCCTGCCCACCCTGCCCCCAGCTCCACGACCAGCCAGAGGTGACACCCTGCGCCTGCTTCCCCCACCAGGCCCCAAACCTACTCACCCAGATCCCCACGCCAATGACAAAGACAAAGTAGATGACCAGGACCCCTATGTCATAGGCATGCAGGCTGACTCCGGAGCCCAGCGCTGAGCGTGGAGCTGTCACTGTCCTGACCCCACTTCCTGAAGTTCCAGGCCCCATCGCTGCCAGCACCACGCTCCTCTGTTAGAGTTGCTCACCACCCCGCTGGACTTTGAGGCGCTCCTGGCTTCGTTCCTTTCCTGTAATGATTAAACAGCCCCAAGGGCCATTAGCTGCTGAGAAAGCTCTGAGCCCCACTGGCATGGAAAGTCCTGGTCCCCTTTTCTCCTAGCTGCCACCCCATCCTCTGCAGGACTCTCTCGCTTTCCCTGCCCCCAGTACACACACACACACACACACACACACACACGTGCACACACTCATGCACACCGTGTATACTCCCACCCCTGAGAGGAGCAGGAGGAGGAAAAGAGAGTTGTAGAATTCAGCAGCTGGGAGGGACTTCAGAAGTTGGGATATTTAGGCTCTAGCTTATGTGGAGGGGAAACTGAGGCCCAGGGAGGGAAGGGTCATACGGGCAAGAAAGGTGGAGCTGGGCCTGGAGTCCAGGTTTCTTAGGAGTGAGTTCAATACAATTTTCCTTGCTCCCGGTGGGAGGGGGACAAGGGAGGAGAAGGGGAAGGGGTCTGCTGCTACCTGGGCAAAGCCTCCATCGTCAAGTGCTCCCACCTCCAATCCCCGACCCCCAGGTGTCATTTTGCCTTTTTTTTTTTTTTTTTTACAGTATAGGAAACTGAGTCCCGAGAAGAGACATGTTTATTCCAAGCCACAAAGTGGGGCCGGAATTCACACTCCTGCCCTGTGCTCTGACAGATGAGTGATCCTGGGAAGGACACGGAGCACGCCGGATCCAGGGAAAACCAGCTGCCCCAGGGCCCAGGCAGCCTGCTAGTCCCAGCAGCCCAGCCCACTGAGCTGCAGAGTGACCATGGACAGGTCACTGATTCCGGACCTGGGGGTCCCGTCAGCGTGGCCTATACCTTACCCACCTCGCAGGGCCAGTGAGTGCCGGTCCTCCTATCCTCCCCTCCGGAAGTTACCCTCGGGGTTCCACTGCCCACACGCCCTGTCCCCCAGCCCCATCCTCACAGACGCCCGATGCCAAGCCCTCACCCTGCACATTTTACCTAACCTAAACCAGCAGGCCGGGCCCATAGCAGCCATCCCTCTGATGCATCTGAGACCCATCTGTTAGCCAGCCAGACATCTTAGCAGCCCAGAGCCAAGAGAGTGCCAGGAAGGAAGTGAGAGAGGTTTTGAAACCTTCAGAATAGACGCTGTGAAGCTTATACATGAAGGCCACCCGCTGACGCATTGGTGAGCCCCAGATCCCCCACTCAGGGCCTGTCTTGTTTTGCTTCGCCTAGAGTGTTATTTTGTGCTGCAGCTCACAGCAAATTAAAAACAACAACTTAACAGTGGGAGAGAGACTGCCAGAGGCGTGCAGGGCATTGCAGGGCCATGGGGGGCAGAGGGGGACGGCCACTGATGGACGCACAGCACATGGGCGTCCTGATAACCAGGGAAAGTGGAAAGGATGACGTAAGAGAGGCCAAATTAGAGCGAACAACCTAGGAATCAGGCTCCATCAATTCTCAGCCAAGGGCATTCCTGAACGGCAGCTGAGGATTCATATGCAAAGCAATGACCCAGAGTCACTGAGGAAAGATCGCACCGTGCCCATTATGGATTTTCTACTTAGCATGGATTATGAAATCCAGACAGGAAGAGTTTCATCCAAAATGGTTTGACATTTGAGGCAGGTGCTGGCAGGCCAGGAGGAGGCCCCACTTATGCAGGAAATCCTCTCGGAGAACCCCCGAGACGGAGGATGTGGTGGTGTTGTGGTTCTTACAGTAAGTGCGCACCTGTTCCGCACCTGGCTCTGGGGGCCCCCGGGAGGCCGACCAGCGTGCTGCCAGGCTGGCCAGAAAACAGCCGGGCACACGGGACAGGCGCCTTCAGCACAAGGCACAAGATTCACCCCCCTCCCTCTGAGCCGCAGAGTTCCGGGAAGGAACCACCGAGTCCAGTTGGGGAGGCGGGGCGGGCTCTCCGGGGAAGCGCAGCAGAAGCAAAGCAGGCCGAGAGGGTGGAGAGAAACCAAACAAGCTGGACTGGCAGCCAACCCCGGCAGGGTGGGAGCTGCAGGGACAGTGTTTACATGAAGATGCAAGTGTTGAATAACAGCGTCGGACAGTGCAGTTTCTGAGGAGTATCTGAACCGAGGCTGCGTTTTCAGAGTTACAGCAGCGACAGGGACTGTGTGGCCGAGTTTCAGTTGGGGGCGACAGAAGAACTATATCCCCCTGGACCAGCTGTTTAGGTCAGTTGCTTCACAAGGTTGCTTTTAGGGTCCGGCTCCCTGCGTTCTCTTTATTCCGTGTGTGTGTGTGTGTGTGTGTGTGTGTAGTTTGCAGTAGGTAGACCAGGAACCTCACTCCTGGCATTCACAGCCGGCGTCTCCCTTACTTAGGCTTTAGGCTGTGCCGTCGCTGAAGACTCTGGAAACCAGGGTTCTGCTTCGACTCCTGGGGCCAGCTACTTCTCTAGCCTTATGGCCTTGTCTTTGGAGGTCACCACCCAAAGTGTCAGTTCCCTTGGACAGCTCAACTGTCCCCTCCCTATCCTTGCCATACTATGTTTGCGCAGCCCCTCGCCAACCTCCTGCCACTCCGCTCATGTCCAGCCATGCACAGGGCCTGTGCCCATGGCCTCTCTACCCTCAAGCTCCTCACTGGCAGACTGTCCACAACTGTCATGGTGTCCAGGTTGTCCCACAGGCAGCCTGCTCATGTGAAGGCTCTTCCTCCCCTCGTGCCCTCAGAGTTTGGGTTGGAATCCTTGCTGCTGCATGTAACCGGATGTGCTTCCTGGAAGGGCCACGCTGCCCCTCGTCCCCAGGTCTCCTATGTGCCTGGTGCTCCCCCACCATCCTTTCCCCGAAGACTTCGCTGACTCCCTAGCCTGGGGAGTGTCCTCAAACCCAACCTGTCCCCCCATTCATCTCACTGATGTGGGCTTACTAGATGTGAGCCCCTCAAGGGATCTGGGTACCTCATTTCCATTCATGTCCCTAACGAACGACTGGCACCAAGTCCGTGCTTAAAGAGCGGAGAATGGTTTTCATAGACTGTGTTGGGATGAGAGGCACAGTGGGCAGTGAGCGGAAGCAGACAGGTTCTCCAGGCAGAGGGAGGCAGGAACAAGGCAGGGGAGTATAGGCAGGTGTGGGGTGTTCGGGGAATGGCTTGTTGTGGCTGGGCTGCAGCCTAGGGTCTGGAGGGAGAAGGGGCAAGGGGCATGAGAAGAAAGGGAGTGGTGAGACTGGCATTCTAGAAAATCCCTCTGGGGGCCAGCGTGGGGGCTAGATGAGGATGAGGAAACTGGCACAAGAGATAAGGTGGAGACTGGCATCTAGTTAGAAGGATGGAGAGGAAAGGGTCCTGGCTGCGTTCTTACCCAACTGGGAAGCATGTGGACCTTTGTGGCTTTCTCTCCCATGGGGTCCCTGCCCCAACCATGGTGCCAGGGTTCAGGACCCTCCATGCTGGGTGGCCCTTCCCTTCAACTCCCAGTGCCTATAAACCCTCATCCCTGCCACTAAGCCACGAATGGGAAACAGCCTTCAGATTGTTCCATTCCCAAAAGGACCAACATTGTAGCCAGGGTAGGCAGGGTGGGAAGCCTTTGGCTAAGGGAATGACAGATGGCGAGATCTTGAGCACGAGCCATGAAATGCTGATGGTACAAAGTGGGCTGGGACCCCCAAATCCACCGTGGAACCAAGAGTTTTCCATGTAGAAGAGAACCTCCTCTCCCTCTACTGTCTGGGTATCCCCATCTCCTCCAGCACCCTAGGAAGCCCCCGGAAGAACCCTGGGCAGGCTCACTGGTACCTCTGGCTGGCCTCGCCCTGGCTGCTTGCAGGTTCTTCCTGAAAAACCACTCTTGGCCAACCTTCCTGCTGAGAACTTCCTCTTCTGAGAACAATACGGGGTAAGGACTAAATTTGCCAGTATGTGCCAGAAATATTGGGTAGGTCACAGCCCAAATATGAGTGCCACTATTATAGTAACTGTAGGAGTTGGCCTCATTATTCCTATTTTGCAGCTCATTGGAGATGTGACATAATTATGGCTTATTTGGATTTTGAATTCGGGCTTGACTCACTCTAAACACTGCTACACACTGTCCTTTTTCTCCTAATCCTATGTCTACGGGGGCAGACACGGAAGATGTATCCCGTCTGATGGAGGGGTAGAAGTCAGTTCCGTGTGGCTTCCTCTAATGGGAGCTCTGAGCAGGGCCCAAAGATGGCTGGACTGGGGACGGGAACCCACTGGGGTCCAGATCTGGTTCCAGAGACCTCAGCCCCTTGCCTGCACCCCAGCCCTCAGCCACCCTTCCTTCCCTAGCCACCTCTGCCCTGTCCCCACCACCGCTCTAGCTCTCAGCTCAAATGGCTCATGACCCCCCCCATCCCTGCCACGTGCCTGTGATCTGATCATTTCAAACCCAAATGCAGTTCCATCTGATTGACCCCAGCCACTCCGTGAGCACACTCCGTGCAAGGCCCTTTGTCAGAGCTGTCTCACTGCACAGCTCCAGGGACACCTCTCCCCCAGGATGCAGCATCAGTGGTTCCCCCGGCCTTATGGAAGGCTGTGCTCTCTGCAGTGGGGAGACAGCGGTAAGCAAGGCTGGGTCCCGGAGGAGGAGCTCCGTGGAGGAGCCAACCACATGGCCTGCAGAGGCCAGGAGAGGCACTGGCTCCTTCCTGGCATCGCCCCTCCCCCAGCCTCCAAGGGGCCGAGGCCTCTGGAGTGCTCCCAGGTCAGGGTCACTCAGTGGGAAAGGGTGGAGGCCTCGGGTGGCCAGGCTGGATGCTTAATTCCAAGAGGAAAGGATTATTACATAGGAAGAGCAGACAGAGATAGGTGGTGACAGAGCCCCAGGGAAAGAGAAAAGACAGGAAAGAAAAAGAAGAGGTTTACAGGCTCCAGTCACCACACATGTAGTCCTGTCAGACGAGGCCGACCCCTACCTGTGCTGGCGGCCTCACAGAACCTGCTGGGGCCACTCCCAGCCTCACACTCCCGGGTCTGCTCTGCTCTGGCCTGGCCTCTGACAGCTCCAGTCCAGGTGGTGGATGAGACCTGGCCCCTCCCCCAGGGAGGGGGCGGGGGAAGGCCCCAAATCTCTCTCCAGCCGCTGGGCCGGGTTCTGAGGGACCTCCGCTGTCTTTGCTGCTTGATGTTGTCTTGGGAAAAGAGAATTTGTGCTGCACTCAGGATTCTCGGGGGCCCCCAGGGCCAGATGTGGAAGACCACAGCTCAGAGTTAGCTTCTGTGGCTGCTGTGGCCACTGTCAGCCATCTGGCTGGACAGGTTTCCCAAGACGGGAGGTGAGGCGGGGCTGGCACTAGAAACTTGGGCATCCTTTGGAGCTTGGGAGGGTCTCAGGATGGGCCATAGGTGTGGCTGGCACACCCACACACATGCCTGTGCACACACACGTAGCTAGTAGCTTGTCTAGGAAACACTGTGGAGTCGTTACGAGTACACAGAATCTCGAGTCCTATCAGCGCAGGCTCATTTAGGTGCCTCCATGCCCTGGCAAAGCCCTTTACCTTTCTCAGCCCCCTTTTCTCTTCTGTAACTTGGAGATAGTGACTATCTCACGAGTGGTTGGAAGGACGAGTTAACACAATGGATTTGAAAATGTTTTATAAGCTGCCAAGTACAGTGCCTCTGGGAGGCATCACTGTTAGCTGAGTCCCTGCAGGATTTCAGCCTCAGCCTCAGTCGTGAGTCCCTGTGGCCAGACTTGGGGAAAGTAAGAGAGCCACAGATGAGTCCCGGTTCTGCTGCTCACTAGCTACACTGATGGAAGAATTATTTAACCCACTAAGCACACAATTTTACATCTGTAAAATGAGGTAATGATATGCTGGAAAAACAGGAGTGAGGGAAATGAAACGAGATAATGTGTATGTAATGCGATGCTGAACTATGAGATGATGGACTATTTCTGTCTCATTTTTGGCTGAAGTCCAAAGGGTGACCCGATCTAACAGGTGCCTATCCTCCCCCACACCTTCCCCCGCCCCCAACCCTCCTGCCGTCTAGTTGTGAGACAGAACTCCTAGGGAGCCTTGCTACCATGACCTTGGCAGTGGGGGGAGCTCAGTGTACCTACTGCCCCCCCCCAACCACCGCCACCCCTCGGCATTGAACACTGCACTCACCCTGAAGTCCAATGGCCCCAACCACTCCTGGCCAGCGACTGAGTGTGGCTGACACTATACCTGTCCCTTCCTGTGGGAGGTGTGGCTCATGTAATGGGCATTTCTGCCTGGAGGACTCCAAGGGCCAGCCAAAACCTTCTTAGACCTGCCTGGGATCTCTTTCCCTTTTTCCTCCCAGTTATTCCTGCTTCCTCCCCTTTGTCCTCTCGTCTCCAGCTGATTTCTTGCCTGTCCCATCCTGTCTCTGTGACAGCTTCTCAGAGGACCCATGTATGCGCCATCCCTGGCCATCCATCTGCAGCCTGTGACAGAGTGGCTGCTCCAGGGCCAGCTGGGGAAGTGGCCGTCGCTTTGGAAAGGGTTGTTAGAGGCATGTGTCCACCCTGCCTCACTTTCCCTAAGGTGGGGAGGAGGCCAGTCCTGTCACCCCCAGCAAGCAACAGACAAGAGTTTCAGAGGGTCTGTGGCAGAGCTTAAATGTGTCCCAGGGCCTGGTGATTTACAGGCAGGAGGTGGTCTAGGCTGGGGGTGTTTTGAAAAGCGGAAGTGGGCCAAGCAGGGAGACAGGCAGGGTCGGGAGCACAAAATACCGGACAGTGACCTTTGGGCTCGTGGTCTGGGCAGACAGGACTGAGGGTCTTTAAGGCCGCCGCCCCCACACTTGCTCTTCCCAGCACTGCAGACAGCCACCTGACCAGCACATTGCTCCTTTTCCTCCCTCCTCTCCTCTGGACTCCTGCGCTAGGGAGCTCCTGTCACAGGCCCTGTGCTCCCAGGCCAGCACTGCCTGCACCACGTTGTGTCCCCCACAGACAGTAGGTGCCTTTGGGGCAGCAGCGGTTATGACAGGCCCCTGTGACAAAGACCCTGAGTCCCCGGCCCAGAGAAAGGTCACCAGGAGGATGGGGACTTCCTGGCATCAGATGTCTTCTCCGCAGACATTGGTCTTTAGGAGGAACCAGAGCACAATCCAAGAGTGAGGGGCTGGGCCCAAGTGGCAGAAGATAGCAGAAGACATAGGTCTGGCCTAGTGTCCCAGGAGCTGTTTCTACTACCAGCACGTTTGTGATCCTCGACACGTAGACCCACATGTCACCATGCCATTATGGGCCCCTGTATCCTCATCTGTGAAATGAGAGGTCATTTCTAATGACCCTGCAACTCTAAAGGGCTATCAACCAAATTATCCACCGAGTCCCCTCTAGCCTTTCGGTTCTAAGAGTCATGGAGAAAGTGGCATCCAGTCAGAGCTGTGGTTGGAAACCAGAAGATTGAGGGCTCCAAGTCTACAAGCGTTAAGGTCAGGCACTCCTGGGCCCCAGACCTGGCCCTGGCACTCATCAGTGTGTGTGTGGTTGGCTGGCTTGCTTTCTCTCTCTCAGCCTCAGTTTCCTTGTATGTGAAATGGGGCAACAAAGTGTGCCTTGCAGGGTCATCCCGAAGTAGAGGGTGAGTATGTAAAGCACAGAGCACTGGGCCTGTCACAGTGATGCCCTACCATGGTGGTGGTGGGGGGGTTATTGTGCTAATACTATCCATGTGGGTGAGGCGCCTTCATGTGGTATGGACTGGTACTCACCTTAGAACAGGCAACCACTTGGTGACTTCCTTCGTCCTGACAGATTCGAGACCCGAGGGGTCGCAGCTGGGGTTGGGGAGGATGGTTTCATGACGAGTCAATATCACCCCACCTCCTCACATCCTCCTCCGGAAGCAGAGCCTGCGGCTACCCAAACAAGGTTCTGGAGAGTTCTCCCGTGAGCAGCTGGCCCTTGCGGGAAGACAATAAATGGTCTCTACTGTCTCTCATAAGAAGCTGGTCAAGGAGGTCAGAGGAGCCTGGGGTTGGCAGGTGGAGGCAGAGGCAGCGGACCTGGGCTCACACTCCAGTCGGCCATCCCAGCTCACCCACCCCACGTCATGCCCTCTCCTGATTCTGGGTAATTGGACACCCCACGGCTGCCTGTTTCCCCCATTATAACTCCTATCAGTTGTGTTATAACTGCCTGTCTGTTTCTCCCGTTAGGGATTCATGGAAGGCAGAGTTTGTTGGATTCATTTCTGTCCTAGTGCATGGCACGGGGCCTGGCACACAGTAGATCACCGTTACATTTTCATCAAATAAATGAATGAATACAAATGGCATTAGTTTCCTCCTTTCCCCTGAAAGCTCTTCATACAGTATAAGACTCAAAACCATGCAAACTATCATTAGTGGAACTCCATTTATCAGCTGGGACTAAGTTTGTCTATAATATATACCCAAGTTAAAAGCAGCTTAAACAAGAAACATTTTTTTTTCACATAAAAGTCTAGAGATGGACAGAACAAGACGAGTAAGGTAGTTCACAATTTCTTAAGAGAACTGGAGTCCTTTTATCTTGTTGCCCTAGCAGTTTCCATCTCCTTGTTTAACATGGTCGCTCCAACACCAGCCCCTGCCTCTACGTTCCAGTGTTCTTTCCCAGAAATTGCACACAACATTTCCTCTAATATCCTGTTGCCTAGAACTTAGTAGTGTGGTCGCATCTAAGCTGCAGGGAAGGATGGGAAATGCCATCATTGTTTGGGGTGGCCCGCATCCCAGCAAGAATCTGAAATGTTTTTTACTCATTAACAGAGAAGAATGGATGCTGGGGGATACTAGGGGTCCCATACTTTACAGTCCAGACTGCACGCCATTATCTTATTATCACCTGATTTAAAACGTATACCCCAAGCTGAAAAGCTATACATTTGGAATGATCAGATAATTCTTTTTAATTTCACACAGTGCTATCCACACAGTTTTCATTTTGTAATTTATACATAAAATACAAAGAAATGATGATAATATTATGAACCCATAAGGGCCAGGACTTTGACACGCTCGTTCAGAAACAATCCCTATCAAAAGAAGATGCCGGAGTGTAAAACCTAAATGTTTCTGCCAAGTGAAATTGCCTTATTCTGAAATATCATTTTCAGATTTTACCAAATAAAATAAAGAATAGGGGCACTGTCCTCACTTCACAGTTGAGGGACGAAGGCCCTGAGAAGTCCATGAGCTTCCAAGACCACAGAGTCTTAGGCAGAGTTTACAGCAAGACTGGGATGGGCACCCAAGGCCACCAGCGGCAAGGTCAGTGCTCTTCCCTCTTTGTCATCCTGCCCCAGGTCTTCTTGGAAAGGGGGGTGGTTGGGTTCCTCCCACTCAACTCCCTCAAGAAACTGTGTGTGCAGTGGGCACTAGGGAGCAGGCCAGTTGGAACTAACCTTAGGGGCACACGACATACCCTTTTAGGTTTATTGCAAACGATAGTATTCCATCGGGGACAGGAGATGGGGTTGGGGAATTTGGACTGAGCTCCAGACCTCAGGCAGAGGACACTGATGCTTATATTTGGTGTGATTCAGCAGCACAGCCCATTTCAGGCTTCGAGATCAAGAAATGTTAGTTCTCTTTTCATGGAAGGCAAGTTAGGACCTTCAGTTTTCTTGTGGGAAAACTGACACTCTGAGAGTTCCAGTCACTTGCCCAAGATCAGAAGGCAGGTGACTGGTGGAGCAAGAGTTTGAGCACAGGTCTCCCAATGGCTCTGCTGGACCTCCTCCCTTACCAGGCTCTTCTTGGGGGGCTCCGGGGCCACTCCCACTGCTCTGACCCCTGGTCAGTGCTACTGCCCACCAGGCTGGACCAGGCTCACCACCTGAATTTCATTTTGCAGCTAGAAGCCTGATAGCCTGTGAGCACCTGTCGGAATCATGTCCCAGCAATTGGAAATAAGAAATCTCTCCAAGGGAGAGATTTGTCCCTTGTCAGCCTTGTAATGCTCTCTCTGCTAGACTCCACTGCAAGTCCTTTCCCTCCCTGCAGGAATTGTCTGAGGAAGTTTACTCATTTCTGTAGAACTCCTGGCTTCTCTGCATCCTGATGTGGCAAATGCAATGGGCAAAATATTGCCTTTTTAGCCTGCAGCAAACAGGATGTACTATATCGCACTGACCTCAGCAAACTTATTAGGATTTGAGGAAAATCACCTGGCATGGCCTGGGATGGCTTTCTAGCCAGGCACTGACTCCAGTTGGGCACTGATCAATAATGATCAATAAATGGTCAAGCGGTAAACGATCAATCATCAATTAGTTTGTAATCATCAGCATTCACAGCTTCTATTGTGTAGCCAATCCTGCACTTGGCCTGTAACTGGAGAAAATAAAGTGGAGACTGGGTTCCTTCCTTTAAGAAAATTTAGCTGGAGAGCATAGAGGTAGGAACAGAGAAAAGAATACGGGATTTGAAGTAAGACAAAACGTAGGTTCAAATGACAACAGCTTATTAACTGTGTGACCCTAAGCAAGTGGCCTCACCTTTCTAAGCTCCATGCTTTGGAGACCTGGCTTGGCTGGTGCGAATGTTAAAGGAAAGAACATAAAACACTTGGCCCAGAGTTTGCGCCGTGCTGGTGATAACTGGCAAATGCAGGATGAGTGCGCACAACTATAACTGTTTACACTCATATCGGAATTCAGAGAAAGGGGAGAGTCATATGTGGATTCTCTTAAAAGCCCTTGGTTTGGAGAGTAGTTCACGTCATCCCCTTTGGGTCTGAGGCCATGGAAAAGTTGCTTTTCTCAGAACATGCAGTACAGGCAATGGCCACTGGGAGGAGGAATAGGACAAATTTTAGCATCTTCTACCTCACTGTTCCCCTAGTCAGGGAAACCACAGGGTGACTGTCTTTCTCATGCCCTCCCATCCCATTTCACCCTGTATTTGAACCTAAACTTCTACATACAATATCTGTAAATAGATGGGGACTCATGAGGCTTTTCATTTTGCATTAATATGTCAAAAGTTCCTTGACATGGAGGAACCAGAGTGTTAGAAAAATCCTTTGATTCCATTTTCTCTACTCTCAATCTTGCTCTACATTTTTTCCAGTTGTCGGTGTAGCTCTCCCAATATATCTCTGAAAATATACAAACATCTACAGTTCTTTTATTTCTCAGAACTTTTGGAAACTCTCTGGAACACTGTGACTATCTCTGAAATATTCTGAAGCTCCTTGAACTGCTGTGACTTCCTATAAATCTCTGAAATCCTAAATCTCTATGTGCATTTTTCTTCTGGATTTCTCTACCCTTTGAAACCACACATTCTCTCTGAGTCGCAGCGACTGTCCGTCCATCTGTCTACCACAGCTCATTATCATCTCACAAATGGATATTGGGCAAAACAGGTGCTGTTTGTGACAAACCATCCTCACTCACTAGCTTCAGGAATTTGCTCACGTCCTAGCTCAAGGCTACACCTTTCCTAGTTCGGAGGAAGGTGGAGGAGATCAGATCCCTTCCCACAGGGATGTTTCAGCTAGAATTGGAGCCAGAGAAAAGGGTCAGGTATTTGGAGTCAAACTAGGCTTGATTCTCTGGTCTTCATCTTACTATTGTGTGACCTTGCGAATGTTGCTTCTGTCTCTCCAACTCTCTCCTAATCTAGTGAAAATAAGCATGCGGACTGGAGTTGCCATGAGGAACAGAGACTGTAAGAGATAGGTGCAAGTGCCTGGTGAACGCCCACAACTATCATGACTTTAAGTATGAGTTCAGAGGGTGGGGAGATTTGTGTGCGTGTGTTTCCTAAACCCTTGGCATGGAGAGGAGGTGTTCAGAGAGTCCACTGCATTTCAGAAATTGCTTTATGTGAGCCCACAATATTGCCTTCTCTTCAGATGCTCTTCAGATTCTCTCTTGCACCTGCAAGAGTTACTCTTACTCTTTGTTTTTCCTCCAACTTTGAGGTATAATTGCTAAATAAACGTGTAATATATTGAAAGCATATAACTTGGTAATTTCATATATATTTACATTGTGGAATGATTCTCAGAATCAAGTTAATTAAAACACCTGTCACTTCACATAGTTACCTTTTTTTGTTGAGAACGCCTAATATCTACTCCCTTAGCAAAGTTCAAGTATACAAGACAGTATATTAACTATAGTCACCAAGCTGCATATCACACACTCAGAACTCATTCATTTTACAACTATAAGTTTGTATCCTTTGACAGACTGCTCCCCATTTCCTCAATCCTCCAGCCCTTGGCAACCACCATTCTATTCTCTGTTTCTATGAGTTTGACTTCTATTTGGTTCCACATACAAGTGACACCATACAGTATTTGTCATTCTCTGTCTGGCTTACTACACTTAGCATAATGCCCCTTGGTTCATCTGTGTTACCACAAATGCCAAGATATCCTTCTTTTTTTAAGACTGAATAATATTCCCACATATATCATACAATATGTTTATATATATTTATACATTGTATAATATAAAATATATTTATATTTATATAATATACATATAGATCACTTTGGGTAATATGGACATTTTAACAGTATTAATTCTTTCAATCCACAAATGCAGCACATCTTCTCGTTTGTGTCTTTTTCAATTTTTTTCATCAATGTTTTACAATTTTCTGCATATAGATCGCTCACCTCCTTGGTGAAATTTATTCCTGAGTATTTTTATTCTTTTTCATACTATTGTGAATGGGATTATTTTCATAGTTTATTTTTCAGATAGTTTGCTTTTAGTGTACAGAGATGTGGCTAATTTTTATATGTTGATTTTGTATCCTGAAATTTTACTGAATTTGCTCATTGGTTTTAACAGTTTTTTGGTAGAATCTTTAGGGTTTTCTTTACATAAGAAATGTCTCATTTGTAGAGACATTTTACTTCTTCCTCTCTGATTTGGATATCTTTTATTTCCTTTTTTACTGACTTGCTTTGGCTAGGACTTCCAGTAGTATATGAGTAGGTGAGATTAGAGTGGGTACCTGTGTTTTGCTCCTGATCTTAGGGAAAAAAAGCTTTCAGCTCTTCACCATTAAGTATGATATTAGCTATAGGCTAAGTTCAAGGTCTTTATTATGTTGAGATGCATTTCATCTGTACCTAATTTGTTAAGGTACATTCCATTTATATCTAATTTCTTGAGAATTTTTATCATGAAAGAATGTTGAGGTACATTCCATCTATACTTAATTTGTTGAACATTTTTTTAATCACAAAAAGATGTAGAATTTGTCAAATGCTTATTCTCCATCTGTTGAGATGATCATATGATTTTAATCCTTCATCTTATAAAATGTGTATCACATTTATTGATTTGTGTATGTTGGGCCATGCTTGTGTCCCAGGGTAAATCTCACTTGATCATGGTGTATGGTCCTTTTAATATGCTGCTGAATTTGGTTTGCTAGTATTTTGTAGATTTTTACATGTTCATCAGGGGTATTGGCCTATAATTTTCTGTTCTTGTAGTGCCCTGTCTGACTTTGGCATCAGGATAATGAAGGCCTCACAAAATGCGTTTGGAAGTGTTCCCTCCTCTTCTATTTCTTAGGAAGAGTTTGAGAAGAATTGGTATTAATTCTTCACATATATATGGTAGAACTTACCAGTGAAGCCATCTGGGTCTGGGGTTTTCTTTGTTGGGAGGTTTTTGATAACTGATTCAACCTCCTTACCCATTATTGACTTGTTCATATTCTATTTCCCTGATTCAGTCTTGGTAAGTTGTATGTTTCTAGGAATTTACCCATTTCTTCTTGGCCTATCTAATTTGTTGGAGTATAATTGCTCACAGTGGGCTTTTATAATCCCATGTATTTCTGGGATCAAGATGTAATATCTCCTCTTTTGTTACTGATTTAATTTATTTGAGCCTCCTCTCTTTTTTCTCAGTCTGGCTAAGGGTTTGCCAATTTTGTTCATCTTTTCAAAAAACTCTTTAAGTTTTGTTGACTTCTTCTATTGTCTTTCTAGTCTCCATTTCATTTATTTCCACTCTGATTTTGGTTACTTCCTTTCTCCTAACAACTTTATGCTTAACTTGTTTTTCTTTTTCTAGTTACTTGAGATTGTTTGAGATCGTTCTGTTTTCTTACTGTGGGCATCTATGTGTTGTTATGAATTGCTTCCTCTGAACAGGTAGTATTAAGAGTTGGACACAAGGTGAGGCAACAAGCAGATCTCAGCCTCTTCGCCCGCTGTTCACCTTTAGTGGCAAAGGGTAAAGCATTTGGAGGCACTTCACACACTGCCTATGTGTGATCCCATCTGTCTGCAGGATTCAGCATTGGGTGGGGAGTGTTTGGGCAGCTGGAAATCTGAGCTGTTGTGGGACAGTATGTCTCTGTGTTTAGTCTTTAGTGTGGTCCAATAGAATATTCTGCTATGCCGGAAATATTCCAAACCTGTGCTGTCCAGAATGGTAGCTATTAACCGCATGTGGCTATTGAGCACTTGATATGTGTGACTGAAGAACAACAATTTTAATTACATTCATTTAAATATAAATAGCTATATATTTTTTAAATGCCTTGAGGTCATTTCCTCATGATCCAGCCATCATGAATTCAGGGTCATGGCCTTGAATGGCATTGCCAAGGTAACTTGGAGATGACTCCCCTCTGTTCTTGCCCTTAGATGCATGGTGGCCTCTTCACATGTGTCACCGCCTTTAAATAAAGAATGGTACTGCCCTCTGTCAAGAACACTGATGTGAGTTTCAGGGGTCATTTTGCCTTCTCACAGGAAAACTGTGAAATTCATGTACTAGTGAGTATTTATTCCAGAGAGTTCTCTCCCATCCTCCAACTAAACCAGTTGGGAGTTGGATCTGAAATCAGCCCAGTTCCATGTGCTCTGCTCACTGTGGTGGGGAAGCTGGCAGCTGAGCTCAGCCTGTCTGCCTACTGGGACCACCTGGAAGCTTCACCTAGATCCCTCTGCACTGGCACCATCAACCTTCTTCCTGGTTCTTGATGCCAAGCCTTTCCTGACTTTGGAAGTTTGCTCTCAGACAGCAGCACGATTCTCTCGGACGCTCCTGTCATCACTGCCTTCTCCTTGGTCTCTCGGGTTCCAGCTTAAATGTCAGTTTCTTGGAGAAAATGTTGATGACCATCCATTCAACATTTCCCCTAGTTATACCTAAACTGTCTTCATAAGACGTATCACCACATTATATTTTTTTAATGCTTATTTATTTTTGAGAGAGAGAGAGAGAGAAGACAATTGGGGGAGGGGAAGAGAGAGAGGGAGACACAGAACCTGAAGCAGGCCCCAGGCTCCGAGCTGCCAGCACAGAGCCCGACGCGGGGCCCGAACCCACGAACTGCAAGAACATGACCTGAGCTGAAGTCGGACGCCCAACTGACTGAGCCACCCAGGCACCCCGACTGATATTTTTAATTCCTGTCCTTATGTCCTCTCATGGCCCACTAACACGTGAGCCATGCAGAATTTCTGTTTTATTCCCTTTTAAAAATTCTCATTATCGTCTCCAGGGATGATAGTGCCAGAATGTAGTAGTCACTCTGTCCATACTTAACGAAGGGACCACTGTCCAGAGGCGGCGTGTGGACTGCTATGCTGAACAATAAACGGTCTTCACTTATCGAATATTCCAGTTGCTTTTCTCAGTGTCCATTTGGGGTGGATTAAATATGGCCACAGGTTTTTTTGATGCTCTTTCTGAAAAGAGAAGGAACGTCTCCTCTTGAAGCTGTGTGTTCTGTGATGGCTTTGCCCAGTAGAACATGGCAGAAGACAAGCTGCAACCTCTTCTGGGTCTATTTTAAGGAATGAGCAACTTCCATCTCAGCTTCTGTCCTTTTTTTTTTTTTTTTTCCTTTTTCTTTTTTTGGTAACATTCTTTCTGGAAGCCCTGAACTGCCGTATCTGAAGCCTGACTGCCTTGACACCACCATGGTAGAAAGGCCACGTATTGACAATCTAGCTGACAGTCCCAGCAGCCTTCCAGCTTATTCCACCAAAGCACCAGACAAGTGAGTGAAGCTGCCTTGGGCCCGTTGGACCATCCCACCAGCTGAATACAAGCGACCTCAGTCTTTGTCACGGGGAACAAGAATTCCTGACCCACAAAGTTGTGAGATATGGCAGAGTGGTTGTCATTTTAAATCACTAGGCATCGGCATGATTTGTTCTAAAGCTGTAAATAACTATGACCCACTCCTCCGAGCCTCTTAATTTTTGCTCCTTTCAACTCCACCACCTTCATTCCTGACTCTGCCAAGAATTTTCATCCCTCTCGCCATAAGGAACCTGAATTATTAGACTTAAGACCTGATGTGCTCAGGAAAATTTGTGGATGGTTCCAGCTCACAACTCCTTTATCTGAGGTCCTCCTAAACTTATAATTCATATTGTCGCATAAACGACTGTGGTTTGCTCTTAAGTAGAAGTGATATGTTTATTATGATTTGTCAGTGAGAATTCGGGATTCCCGAGGGGAGACGTTAGATGTTCGCCTCTCTCTTCTAGGCACAGTGTTGTAGGGCTGTGGCACGGAGCTGCGGTGAGAAAGGCAGTAAAGCAATTTCTTAATTGTAAGTTGCTGTAACACTCATTTCTATCATCAAAACTAGAAGAGAAGGGTGGAATCTGAAGATGAACTTTCCCATTTACCTCCAGTATCATTCTTTAGAGACACAACACATCATAAAAAAGGAATAGATGTCCCTACCTGAAGCGAGTACTATCTGTAAGCAGAGAATGGCCACAAAATATCCAGATACAGAGGGAAATGGGGGCTCCATCACACCTAGAAAATAAAGTCGTAATTGTGGCATCAGGCAGCAAGAATCACTGTGACACAGAAAAGAATAAAAAAGAAAAAAAGCAGAGACCATTTAGAAATCCTGCCTTTTGAGAGAATTCCCCTTGACAGGCAAATGACTTAGTCAAACCACAGGTGTCAGACCCACTGAGATTATCTCTTTTCCTCTTTCCTTCCTGTGCTTTTACTGTGGCTCATTACCTTTAGCAGGTGCTAAAGGACAGCTGCGGTGCACAAGAGCATAAAAGGTGTGCAGGGGCACCTGGGTGGATCACAAGGTTAAGCATCCAACTCCTGGTTTTGGCTCAGGTCGTGATCTCACAGTTCGTGAGTTTGAGCCCCGCATCGGGCTCTGCACTCACAGTGCAGGGCCTGCTTGAGGTCCTCTCTCTCTCCCTCTCTCTGCTCGTGCTTACTTACTCAAAAAAAAAAAAAAAAAAGTGTGCAGAACCCAGCTCTGCCCATCCCCACACTCAGCCCCTTCTGCCCTTGGCCTAGGCCACATGCCAGATGAACATGCCAGATGTTGCTTCATTTCCTAATGGGAACACTTATATGCCCTCTCCTTGGTGGGGGTGGACGGGCCAGCTCTAGCAAAACCTCCAGAATCCCGCAGTTACGGTCAGGGTCTGACCTGCCTGGATCCATGGAACTTCTGGTTCAACCCACAACTTCCACACTGAAATGAAACACTGCAATGTGGAGGTGGGATCTCGATTCCTCAGCGGCTGCACAGAGGACCTGGGTGAAATGTCTCATATGCAAAGGTGTGTTAAATGTGAGATAATCGTGGGTCAATCAGATGCAGGAAATCGGAAGAAGAAAGCAGATAAAGGCCTCTACTTTCTTCCTTCATTTTCTAATTTCCCCTTCACTTTTGCTGCCTATGGTTGCAGCCCTCCTCCAATAAACTGTCAGAAATAAGTTTTGGCATATGCCTTCTTTCTCGGTATCCTAGACACAGGAAAAAAAGATACTGCTAAGATATGGGGTATATATTAGCAGGCTGAACTGGGGGACATGTATATATTTAGTTCCATATACTCAACAGTTAAGCTAGGTTTGGTTCACGAAGGGCCTCAAGCTGGCCAATAAATAAAACGTCAGATTTTACTTGCTGGAAAACACAGAGTGCTTAAATGCAAAATATAAACTGTGTAATCTATGGTGAAATTTCTGTTTTATATACAAGAACATCAAATAAGGAATTAAAACAGAGAGAAATTACATGGTCGAGATCTCTTGCAATGGTCTAACATACCCATTGAGAGAGAGTGGGGTTGGAAAGACTGTGACAGATGAAAGCAATACCACGGGAGGAGGGTAGCTGTTTGCAAAACCTCAACTGATGAAGGGCTCATATCCTGAAGATATATATTTTGAATTTTAATTATGCAGATTATTTTTTTATTTTAAACACTTTTAAAGTTTATTTACTTTGAGATAGAGACGAGCGAGCAGGGGAGGGGCAAAGAGAGAGGAAGAGAGAGAATCCCAAGCAGGCTGTGCGCTGTCAGCACAGAGCCTGATCCCGGGCTCGAACTCACAAACTGGGAGATCGTGACCTGAACCAAAACCAAGAGTTGGGTGCTTAACCAACTGAGTCACCCACGTGCCCCTCTGCAGTTTATTTTTAAGGCAGATAAACCAAAAGAAAAATAGGCAAGGCACCTGAACAGTCTCAGCATTAAAAAAATACCCAAATAACAGCAAAGATAAGAAAAGGTACAGGCAGATACTCACTATGACTCGGAACAAGGCATATATTAAAACCATGATCCCCATACCCGCCGTGGGTATAATGGAAGAGGCTGACAGTACCAGGGTTTGATGAAGATGTGGGGTAATGTGGTCCACATGTTCATGGCCAGTGATAGTGAGATCGGTGGAGCGATATTTGAAAGCACTTTGGTATCTTCTTCCGGAGTTAAAAATAAACACAGCCTGTGACCCAGAAATTCTACTTCTGGGCATATGATCAATAGAAATATATGTACATATGCACAAGAGACACGTACAATAAACTTCATGACACCGTTACTGGGAATAACTGAACTGGGATCAATATAAACATCCTTCACAGTGAGCCCACCCCTATCACCCCAAGTAACATCAGCATCCATCTGATCGTTCCACAAACAGAATGTTAATAACTGATTTTCTGATTAATCAAATTGTTAAAATCTCTTACCATTTACAATAGTTCTCTCAGGGATATTCTCTCAGGTTTTTACATAGAAAATCATATTTTTCTGAATAATACTTTGTTTCTACTTCTATTACAAAGTCCCTGGCATTTCTGCCAGCAACAGAGTTAGCACATAGAGCTTTTCAAAACTATCATTTATTGGGGCGCCTGGGTGGCGCAGTCGGTTAAGCGTCCGGCTTCAGCCAGGTCACAATCTCGCGGTCCGTGAGTTCGAGCCCCGCGTCAGGCTCTGGGCTGATGGCTCAGAGCCTGGAGCCTGCTTCGGATTCTGTGTCTCCCTCTCTCTCTGCCCCTCCCCCGTTCATGCTCTGTCTCTCTCTGTCCCAAAAATAAATAAAAAACGTTGAAAAAAAAACTATCATTTATTAACAATAGCAACAAAAATATAAAGTCCTCAGGAATAAGTGTAACAAAAATGCAAACCTTGTATTCATTAAATTATGAGATTTTGATTCTTCCCCCCTTTTGATGAATCTACAGATTCAGCACAATCTTAGCCAACTATTTTATGGCTATCGATAAGCTGACTCTAAAGTTTGTATAGCAGGACAAAAGATTAAGAACTGCCTGCACAACACGGAAGAAGCAAGTCAGGGGACTTACACTACCTGACTTCAAGACCTACTATAAAGCTACAGCACTTAAGACTGCCTGGTATTAGTGAAAGGACAAATTCATAGAGATTAATACATCAGCTGAAGAGGATAAAGAGCCCAGAGATAGTCTCATACAAATAAGCAACCGATCATTGACAAGGAAGTAAAAAAACTCAATGGGGGAAAGGATAATCCTTTTTAACAAATGGTGTTTGAACAATTGGATGTCCATATATGAAAAGAAAGAAAGAAAGGGAGGGAGGGAAGGAAGGAAGGAAGGGAGGAAGGAAGGAAGAAAATTACACACCCACACCTCAAAACCAAAACAAACAAAAACGTACAGACTGTCCTTACTAAACCATTCACAAAATTAACTCAAAATGGATCATAGACTTAAACGTCAGATGCAATACTATAAAATTTCTAGAAGAGAAAAATAAGAGAAAAATCTGTGTGACCTTGAGTTTAGCAGTGAGTTTTTTGATAGAATGCCAAAAATATGATTCATGAAAGAAAATTCGATAAATTGGGATTTATTAAAATGTAAAACTTCTTTGCAACAGATGCTGTTAAGAAAATGAACAAGTCACAGCAAGGGAGAAAATATTTGAAAAATACATATCTGATAAAAGACTTGTATCTACATATTAAAATTAAAAATAGAAGGCAGGCAGGGTGCCTGGGTGGCTCAGTTGGTTAAGCGTCCAACCGGCACAAGTCATGATCTCTCAGTTCTCAAGTTGGAGCCCCCCATTGGGCTCTGTGCTGACAGCTCAGAGCCTGGAGCCTGCTTTGGATTCTGTGTCTCCCTCTCTCTCTGCCCCTCCTCCCCCATTTGTTCTCTCTCTCTCTCTTTCTCTCTCAAAAATAAATAAAACAGTTAAAAAATTAAAAAAAAAAAACAAGAACAGGGTGCCTGGGTGGCTCAGTTGGTTAAGCGTTTGGCTTCGCCTCAGGTCATGATCTCGAGGTTCATGAGTTCAAGCCCCGCGTTGGGCTCTGTGCTGACAGCTCGGAGCCTGGAGCCTGCTTCGGATTCTGTGTCTCCCTCTCTCTCTCTGCCCCTTCCCTCCCTCAAAAATAAGTAAACATTTTTTTTAATTAAAAGAAAAGAAGACAGTCACCCAATCAAAAAATAGGCAAAATATCTGGACACCTCATCAACAAAGACACATGGGTAGCAAATGCACATAAGAAAAGACGCTCATTTGTCACTGAAGAAGTACAAATTAAAGCAATAATGAGATACCATTATGCACTTATGAGAGTGGCTGAAATCCCCCAAACTGACAATATCACAGGGGAAATCTCATTCATTGTTTTCAGGGATGCAAAATGGTACAACTACTTTGGAAGACAGGTGGTTTCTTAAGAAACCTACACAGTCTTAACTATATAATCTAGCAACTGCACTCCTAGATATTCATCTAACTCACTTGGAAATTTATGTCTACACAAAAACCTGCACAGAAATGTTTGTAGCAGCTTTATTCATGATTGCCAAAAACAGGAGTCACCAGTTTTTTTCAATAGGTGAAAGAATACACAAATGGTGGTCTGCCCATAAATTGGAATATCATTTAGTGACAAAAGGAAATGAACTATCAAGCCATGAAAAGACATGAAAAACTAACCCTTGAGCGTATATTGCTAAGTGAAAGAAACCAGTCTGAAAAGGCTACCCACTGTCTGATGTTAATTATACGACATTCTAGAAAAGGCAAAATTCTACAGACGGTAAAATAATCAGTGGTTACCGAAAATTCAGGGGGAAGAGAGGAGGGATACAGAAGTGAAGCACAGGGGATTTTTAGGGGAAAATAACTATTCTGTAGGATACTTCAGTGGTGGATACGTGGCATTATGCATTTGAAAAAGCCTAAGAACTTTATAACACAAATAGTAAACTTCAATGTATGCAAATTAAAAACATTTAGGAGGTGACGGGTGCCCGAGTGGCTCAGTCGGTTAAGTGTCCCACTTCAGCTCAGGTCATGATCTCACAGTTCGTGGGTTCAAGCCCCATGTCAGGCTCAGAGCCTGGAGCTTCCTTCGGATTCTTCGTCTCCCTCTCTCTCTACCCTTCCCCTGCTCACTCTCTGTCTTTCTCTCTCTCTCAAAAATAAACATTAAGAAAAAATAAGAAAAAAATTTACGAGGTCAGATAATCCAAGGAAAGAATATAAATTGTGACAGGGGAATCTAACTGTATTGTGAATGTATGAAACAAGGGGATGGGTGGAAAATGTACCCGAGTTACCTGAGTAACTTTGCAAATCAATGGAGTCTATAAGTTCAAATGTAAAAGGAACTACAGGTAAGCACTGAACTGTCATTGATGAAATTGTTTCCCAGTGGGGTAAAGATTAAAAATTCTGAATAGTGCTATACATGTATACTAGAATTGAACAAGTAGATGGGTAGAGGATAACGAGAGCCCAAGCATCTTACTGTTGGAGCAGGATTTACAGATAAGTGAGGGGAGGAGGCTAGAAAGATTCCTGTGGCAATGGATTAGATTTGGAAATATCAGTATGAATTCATGTTGAGCTTAATATGATATAGATAGTTATATACAGAAATATGTATAGATAGAAGTCTATCTGGGTTAATATATGTGTATACATATATTTCTTTGCCCTATCAGTTGGGTGGGCCTAAAGAAAACAACATCACCCCTGCAGTGAGCACAGCTAGGGTCCAGCTCTTGGTTTCTAGTGCCACTCACCAATAAAGGAACCAGGGCTCTTCGGAGAAATGACTGATCCTAGGACTGGGGCTGGGAATATACAAGATGATCCTGGAATAGCTTGTAGGGCCAGAAAACCAAGTGCAAAAAATATATATATACATATACATGTATACATGTATATGTACATATATATGTATTTGTATATGTATATATGTACATATATATGTATATATGTACATGTACATATATATGTATATGTATATATATGTGTGTATACATATGTGTGTACATATATATGTATGTATATGTATGTATGTATATGTATGTATATATATATTAATAAGCTATGTCATGGGAGCCAATTTAAAGAGCTCCCAGTGGCCAAAGCTTGATCAATTTGAGCAACAGAAACAGCAAAATAAATAAATTAGTATTGGACTATAACCCAAAGTATAAAATAAATATCCATGAGTTCGTGATATCATACAGATCAAGGTCAACATCAACAATAAGTCATGCTGATAATATGTACCCATGATACGATGTGATGAGAATTACCGTTACCTCAGTCTTCCTCCCCAAACCCACAACCCAATGTAATCATGAGGGAAACAGTAGAAAAATCACAACTGAGGGACATTCCATAAAATATCTCACTAGTACTTCTTAAAACCATCAATGTAATCACAAACAAGGGAAGTCTGAGAAATTGTGACAGCCAACAGGAGCCTCAGGAGACATGACACTGGATGTGATGTGCTGCACTAGATGGGATTCTGAAACAGGAAAAGAACATTAGGTAAAAACTAAGAAATCTGAAAAAAAAGTAAGAATGTAAGTGTATCAATATTGGTTCATTAATTATAATAAATGTACCATACTACTATGAGATGTTAATAATAGCGAAACAATATGGGGCACATGGGAACTCTATAGGATCTTTGAATTTTTCTGTAAATCTAAAACTGTTGTAACAAAGTGTTTTTTTTTTCTGTTTGGTTTTTAGAAATGGATCACAGCCCTAAATATAGAATGTGACACAATAAAACTCTTGAAGAAAACTTAGGAAAAGACCTTTGTCATCTTGGGTTAAGCAAAGGATTCCTAGTATAATCCATAAGAAAACAAACAGATAAATTGAACTTCATCAAAACATAAAAATTCTCTTCAAAAGACACTTAAAAACTGAAAAGACAAACTATAGACGGGGGTAAAATATTTACAAAGCATATAGCTCATAAAGTACAGAATATATAAAGAACTCCTGTAACTACTAAATAATAAGAAAACTCAATAAAAAATGGACAAAAAATTTGAACAGACACTTCACTAAATAAACAATGCAGACATGTTCAACATCACTAGTCATTTCAGGAATATCAATTAAAACACAATGAGATACCTCCACAAAGCTATTAAAGTGGTTAACATTAGGGGCACCTCAGTGTCTCAGTTGGCTCAGCATCTGACTCTTGAATTCGGTTCAGGTAATGATCCCATAGTCGTGGGATCGAGCCCTGTGTTGGGCTCAGTGCTGAGCATGGGAGCCTGCTTAAGATTCTCTCTCTCTCTCAAAAAATTTTTTTTAAATGGTTAGAATTAAAAAGGTTGATCATACCAAGTTTTGGCGAGTAAGTGGAGAATTCCCATATCGCTGATGGAAATTTTAACATTGGTAAAGAAGAGAAATTATCCCAGAGTTTATTTAAATGGAATCATACAATATGTACTTTTCCTTTGTTGGGCTTATTTCACTCAGCATAATTATTCTGAGATTCATCCGTGTTGTTTTGTGTACCAACAGTTTCTTCCCTTCGTTTCTGAGTAGTATAGCACTGCTATGTATGGGCCACAGATGACCTATTCACCTGCTGATAGACATTTGGGGTACTTCCATTTATTTTTTTTACCTTTTTCTTTCTTCTATATTTTGGGACATTTTCTTGACTTTTTCATCCCAATTTCCTATTAACATTCTTATAACCCCAATTTTAATTTATAGTAGTTTGTTCTGATTCTTTCACTTTTAGTGGTATGTTGAGGTTCAAATATTATTGGAGGCAGAGGGCAAATAATTTTTTGTTCACTTGCTTGTTGTGTTTGATTTTATTCTGTTTTCTAAATCTATCCATTTCTTTGTGTTTTCTGCCTTTTAATCTTAGTCTTTCTTCACATTGTAGACTTTTCTTAAGTATCCTGCAATTATTTCTCCAATTTGCATGTAAGACTGGAGAAAATGGAAGGCAGAGTTAGAGCTCTGTTTGCTGAGTGAGTCTCACGGACCATCCACCTTTAGCAGCTACCAGGGAACCAGCCGCTCTTCTGGAGAGCCCCTTGCCCAGAAAAGCTGCAGGACGTGGAGGGCTTTACCTACGCAGACAATAGCAATACTTGCTATCCTAGACTTCCACATAGGGTGTGTTTAATATAGCTTCAAAGGAACCTCTGTTTTATTTGTTTGTGATCCCTTTTGCTGGTGGGCTTTTGTCAAGGGATAAATAAATACTGGCTAACGGCTATTCTGTGCATGGAGGTAGGGGTGCAAGCTGACTGTTGCATGTGCAAAGTCATGTTTCAGCTATTCTCCCTGTTTTCTTCACCACTTTTCATTCCCCATTATTTATCATGCATAGAGTCTCAAGCCTGTCTTTAGCTGAAGCATCTTTGGCATTAAGAATGCCAAATATAGGGGTGCCTGGGTGGCTCAGTCGGTTAAGAATCTGACTTTGGCTCAGGTCATGATCTCACAGTTCGTGAGTTTGAACCCCGTGTCAGGCTCTGTGCTGAGAGCTTGGAGCCTGGAGCCTGCTTCTAATTCTGTGTCTCCCTCTCTCTCTGTCCCTCCTCCGCTCACACGCTGTCTCTCTCTCCCTCAAAAATAAATAAACATTAAATTAAAAAAAAAAAAGAATGCCGATGCAGGGACGCCTGGGTGGCTCAGTTGGTTGAGCATCTGACTCTTGATTTTGGCTCAGGTCATGATCCCAAGGTTGTGGGATTGAGCCCCATGTTGGTCTCCATGCTCAACATGGAACCTGCTTAAGATTCTCTCTCTCTCCCTCTGCCTCTCTTCCCCCCTCACACTCACTCTCTCTCTCAAATAAAATAAATAAAAAATATTAAAAAAAAAAGAATGCCGATGTAGAGCTGGTTCCCTCTCAGCTCCAATGTCATCCCAGAAAAGTCTATCATGACCACCTTATCTGAACAAACTCCACCTCTAATTATTCCCTCTCTTGACTCCTGATTTTGTCATCTGCATAGCATTTGTCACCATCCGATCTTGTTATTTAGTATTTATTTCCCCTACTAAACTGTAAATTGGGGTGCCTGGGTGGCTCAGTTGATTAAATCTCCAACTTAAGCTCAGGTCATGATCTTACAGTTCGTGACATCCAGCCCCACATCAGGATCTCTGCTGTTATTGCAGAGCCTGCCTCAGCTCCTCTGTCCCTCTCTCTCTCTGACCCTCCCCTGCTTGCACATGCACGCACAGACACACACACACACACACACACACACACTCTCTCTCTCTCTTTCTCTCTCCCTTTCTCTCTCTCTCTCTCTCAAAAATGAATAAACATTAAATTGTAAGGAATTTGGTCTTCTTCATGGCTATATCCTCATGCCTCCACCAATACCTGTAACATGAGAGGTGCTCAAGTATTTATGGAATACAGGTGTCGAGAAGGGGAGATGCTTCCATTCCAGCTCAAAGTTCTGCTAGCCTGAGCTGAGCCCTGTTGCCACGCTTTCCTCATCCCAGATCAAAGGCACTCACTCCCTTCCATGGCTGGAGAGTCAAGGGTGATAGATCCTCTCCTTCTCCAGACCTCCTGTGCCCTCCTATTCCTCTATTCCTAACTTCCTATTTGTTAGTCTCTTTTGGTACTTCTCAGATTCACTGTTTCTCACAACCTCTTCAAACACAGTGCTTTTGGTTGTGATCTTGACCCTGCCTTACCTTCCTCCTGCCTGCCTATCTGTGTTTCAGAAGAATAGAATAGGTAGGAGCAAACAACAAGTAGTAAATATAGAATTGACAAAGACAAATGTCCTGTGTTTCTCACTTGAGACAAAACAGGTATTTTACCCCAGAACAGGGCTATGTGGGGTCTTGTCCCCTCATAGACCCATAGTCCAAGCCCTGTCTGTCTTCAAGGATCCAGAGAGGACGGGGTGGCACTGGCATCTGAGATAGAAGGACTGTGCCAAGGACATCTGCGTCATCTGCCTCACACATGTATGACTCAGGATGCCATGCTGTTTGGCCTTACACCTTTTTAGGCTGAGAGGAAGTGTACATGAATGAGTTACTAATAAATAAGATAAAAACATGTTTGTCCTCTGGTATTTTATTAGCCATAAGTGGACACCCTACCCTTGAGGAACATAGTGTCGAACACGAAGTTGGACAGACTTTGGACCCAACCGCAGGCTGGGCTCCTTTGAGAGCGAAGCTGTAAAAACTATAAAGGTGCATGAGTGCCATCTGGAGGTAAAAGTAGTACTACAGCCTCTCTAAAGCCTGCTCATACAAAAGGGGGCACAGAAATTTGCTCCCAGAGACCCCTAATCCTATCACAGCTTGGTGGACGTTGGTACTATCGTCAATGAGGGAAGTAAGTGTGAATGGTTTCATATCTGGGGTCAAAATCTGCCTCCACTGCATACCAGACCACTACAGACCATGTAACCTCTTCCCTGATGGTTCCTAGTATATATTCTTTACCGTTAATTTCTGATGGTCCCACATCAGAGCACTTTCCATCTGCCACAAGTATTTTTTTAGCCTATTTGTTGTGCCAGATTGTGCTCGGCAATGGGGCTATCAGCTCATTCATGATGAGTCCGTCCCCGGGCTGGAAGGGACATAGCACAGCCTCTCCTCTCCTCAGCAGGAACACTCGGTACTACATCTCTACAATGTGTTCCCTGCCTTTGTTAGGCCAGGATTCCCCAGAAGAGCACATCTTACCATCTCCAGGACAATTAACATTGGCAGGCGGGTCTCCATGCAGTGCAAATCATGGGCTTGGGAGTCAGTAAGACATACTATTGAATCATAGCACTGTCATTTGGGGAATGTGCAAAATCCTGAACCTTGGGCAACTTACTTCTCTGAGATTTCAAATCATGGTTTGCCAAGTGGAATGATAACAGCCACCTCATGGTCTTATGGTCGGGTTAGCAACGGTATTTAGTATTTGTACATGACCTAGCACAATTCCCGAAACCAAGAAGGTGCTAAGAAAATATTAGCTTTTCCTGTCATTCCGATAATAATAAAAATTCTAACTATGAGAGTAACTGAGCTACCTTGCAAAATTGTAGAGAGGGCTAAATGATGTACACATGTGTGCTAGACTGCCAAGTGAGACAGAACTTACAGTTTTTTCAAGAGAAGCTGCCAGTGGCTTCTAACAAACATTGCAAGTTTTATCACCTTGAAGCGGATCATTGGTTTCTCTCTGAACACTTCAGTGGCACCTCTTAGCTATTGCCAACAAAAGGCCACAAAGTACACACTGAGATATGGAACGGGTGTAATAGGATTCTCTGACTCTCACAAAGATTGTCTTTTGCAAAATCTCCTAAAATGTGGCGACTTACGAGAAAGGGCTAAATTTGCACAGAGTTAAGGAAGCTCCAGGAAGAAAAAAGGTTAAAGCCAGTCTCTTCCCTTCTGAAAATCAACAAGGTTACAATCTCTTCCACAGACTGAGTGAACCTTGAAGCATCACCAAACTTTTTGTACCACACGATGTTCTTGGAAAAGTCAAGGAAGGTAGCTTTATAGGCACGTAGGCCTTGAACAATTAAATGAGAAGTAAAAGCCTTGTAACCTTTTTTTTTATGCCTCCAACTGGTGAAGAAGGTCATTCGAGCATTGCATCTGGAATATGGTAGCACTCAATCAATGGTGGTTCTTATTACTGATATTATTGTTCCACGTGGTTTCTTGCTAATCCAAGCCAGAGCTCCTGTCATCTGGCAGAAGCCTCATCTGGGCCCCGTTAGCAACCTCTCTGTGAACGCTCACTCAGTGGCTAGGCCAGAGCGCTTTAGGGTGGAGGGGGAGACTGCAGGGCAGGGGGTGGAGGTGGGGGGCAGACCAGGCTGCCAGACGCAGACATGGCTCAGAATTCTAAATATTCTCCACATACGTCTCTCTTTGGATACATGGTTTTCCCTAGCAGGGAGACATTGGAGAAAGGCCCCCAACGTAAGGCTTGCCTTCTGGACATTTCTAAAAAGAACCACATGCTCTTCGCGGTGTATCTGAAGAGTAACTGTGCAACCTGCAGACTGTGTTCCGAGAACGCTCACCAGTGTTGTTTCTGGCGCAGTTCAGCACAGGATACAGGGAGAGCAAACAGGGGAAGGAATGAAGTCACAGTTCCCTTGGATGTGACGAAGTCCAGAGGCCTTGAACCATCTCTCAAGCGTGGTGCACTTTCCCTCCCAGTGGAGTTCCTGTGTTTGCTACATGAATAATGCACTCTTAAGCACTTGCACCCCACAACCTCAACAAAATGGCAATTCTGAGGTAAACTGCCATTAATAATTTGCATCTCAATAGTGCAGCTTCCTTTGTAATGCACACTTAATTACATTAGAGGCCTGGAGAATAAATCATATTCCCGCTGGCTGTTGTTGGGATTACCTTATGGATACAAGCATCGAGATCTATCTTTAGGTTTATTGGTGACAAATATCAGCCCATTGTCCTAATGGTGACATAACATCATCTACTACCACAGGATACAAATTAAATTTAGTGAAACTTCTCAAAAATAATCTCTGGATCACAGGCAATGGGAGCTGGAGGGATCCGAGAAAAGAACCCACGCCTTCCTCAGCCTTGGCGGCATCATCTGGGGGGAGATTAAAAAAACAGCAACGCGCTGGCCCCACCTAAGACCTATTAAGTCAGAGTCTCCAGGGATAGGGCCCAGTTAGCAAGATGTTTTAAAACTTCCCCGGTGATTAGTAAGTGCAGTCTAGAATGAACACCATGAACAGCGCTGATATAAATCAGCCCCGTGTGTGCGCAGGCAGAGGCTCTGAGGCCCTGCAGCGGAGGGTAGCGTGTGCAGGACTCCCGGGGTGACCTCTTTCTACCCGGCTGCTATGCCTTCCCACCTTTTGCTTTGGTTCCCTCTTCCCCGCTGACCCACCTCTGCTTCCGGGTGTCTGTTTCATTCAGTGATTGATCAGACTTGTATGGAGTGCCATCGATATGCCGATATGCCGGTATGCCGGAGAGCAGGATTCCTCTTAGATGGGCCAAACCTTGTCCATCGCGGTGATTTTCTCAGCGTTCCTGAAAGGCATGGCCTCCTGCAAGCAGGAGTGTCTCCTGACTAATGTGACCACAAGAGGGAGCTAAGCGCCCCCACTCTTTTTGGTAGAGACCCATGGGATGGCTGAAACAGGAGAGGGCTCGCAGAGTGCAGGAGGCAGCTCCAGGCAGGGGGTGACCCTTGATGACCTTCACCTGCCAGGTGCTATGCTTCCCACCCTGAAGAAGGCACTGGGCTACCCAGAATAGACCAGGTTTGGTTGTCTATATACCTCGGCCTTAACTGGCTGGTGGTACACTTTGGGCCGTCATCTGTAAACCAGCCACAGGAGGTTGTGTGAGAATTGAATGTGACCACCATGTGAATGTGCCCGGTAAGTAGTGGATGCGATCTTCTGATGTCCCTTCCCCTACCTTCCCTTCCCCCCCCCCCCATCTTTCCTCCTCATCTGCTGTAGACTGAATGTGTGTGAGATTCCTCTGTTGAGATTCTAACCTCCAATGTGATGGTATTAGAAGATGGGGCTTTGGGAGGTGATGAGGTCAGAGGGTGGAGCTCTCCTGAGTGGGATTAGTGCCCTCATAAAAGAGACCCCAGAGAAACACAGTGAGAAGACAAGAAGACAGCTGTCTATGAACCAGGAAGCGGGTTCTCACCAGACATGGAATCTGCTGACACCTTGATCTTGGACTTCCAGACTCCAGAACTGTGAGAAATAAATTTCCGTTGTTTATAAACTATATTTTGTTACAGCGACCCAAATGAGCTACGACATCATCTGATTCTCCTTCCTTTTCCCAAAAAGCCAAATCATGCAGGGAGAGCCTGAGTCACTGAGAATCCACATCTCACTCTGGATAAGAATTCGTTTTGTAGACTCTCCTGAAGGACTATCCTATAAACTTTAAACTGTAAACTTTACATTCTCCAATTATGAGATGAACAATGCCTCAAATGGCCCTACTTGTCACCAAGCCTCTACCAGATAACTCCTCAGTCAGGGGATTTACGATGTTACGGCTCTGCCCTCCCCACACCCCCCTGGATGCCCAGCCCCACTAGTGAGCAGTCCTTGGCCTCTAGTCTTTGTTGAACACTCCCAGGTTTGGAACTCACTGCCTCACAAGGGCAGCCATGGCAGAACAGCTGTCCCTGTTTTAATGTAAAACTTGGCTCTCCACTGATGCTCCTGCACTGGGCCCTTCAGAGGTCTGGAGTCAGAGATACAGCCCCAAGAATCTTCTCCTTCAGATTTTAACCAATGAATCCCTCCCCAGCCTGGTAAAATCTCCCCAAGTTTGGGGATGGCTGGTTTAGTGTGTTCTGACCAGGGCTGAAGACATGAACCCCACATTACACCCTTGTCACTGCTGGCCAGGACTGCATGAACCTGAGAGCAGTCGGCCAGCCAGCTGCTTCCTATTCACCCAGTGGCCCCTCAGGGTCTCAGCTCATTCTCTTGCACTTGAATGGTGCAAGACTGGGCTCCTGAAGACTAGATGCTCACAGTTAGGGATTTGGACATGATGCCGGTCCAGTTCTCCTGGGCCCTTCCTCCCAGATCCTTCTTCCCAGTCCCCTTTCCTTCTAGCCTACTCCCCATCTCTCTCCCAGCACATAGATTGGTGTCTGACTATTAACCCACACCCACAGAGTTCAGCTCTCTCCATCTCAAAAACCTCAATCTCAACTCCCAGATTCTTTTCTGGGCAAATACAAACCAGTTCCCAAATGAAGAGTCATCTGCCCGCTCTCAGCCCAGCACTACCAGAGCTGGTCCTGACCAGCAGAAGGAGTGACTCATTCCTTCCAGGGTTGTAAATGAGACACGCCTTTTATGTGGATGCATGAGGCCTTCTTCTTTCTCCCTTGCTCCCAACACACGCACACACACACACACACACACACACACACTGCCTTTCCACCTAGCTGCAGAGAGCTAAAAATCTCCTTAAGCATGGGGACTGTCCCTGTCATCCCCGTAGCTCCAGAAAGTGCTTGCCACCCAGTGCACTCACAATAACTTGTAGCTGGATTGCAGATAACCACCAGGGAGCCAGTCCAAGCAGCTACTCAGAGCAGCATTAAGACAAATGAGTCCTGTCTGGATTTCCTGCTGATTCAATCCTGCATATAAAGTTCTAACTGGAAGGTTATAAACTGCAAACATATTTGTGACACCCTCCTCCTTCCTTTCCCACAAAGCTCAGGGTCCATCTTGGACTCCAGTAACATGGCCCCTTATCTCTTGGCTGCAGTTGACCAGTAGGTTTTAAGCTCCCTCGTGGCCTACCTGTGAGCTCCTAAGAAACCTGGGATCTTGGGGAACCCCATCATCAGACAGTGTCTGTTTCACTGGGAGTTCTACAGACCAAGGATTTCCTGAACAATATTGTACCCTAGACTTTCCAGACTCCCGAGCCTATGCTTGAAGCCATTTTACCACACAGCCTCCAGTCCTGTCTGTCCTCAGGTAGAGGTCCCCTATGGTGAAAGCTACATATCCCAGCCAGTCTGGCAGATTCGTGAGCCACAGTAGGAAGTTATAGCAGGGGCTAAACCTAGCTTCAAGAAAAGACAATTCTTTCTGTTGGGAGACCTCAGAGGCTACAGGATTATATGTAATGAAATTCATTCATTCATCCATCCATCCATCCATCCATCTACTCATTCATTCCTAGAAAAGCATTATGGAATATGGTCAAAACAATGGTTCTAAAATCAGATACTACCGGGTTTAAATCTCAGCTTTGCCGCTAAAAGCCCATATCACCTCAAGCAAGTCCCTTGAAGCCCCTCACACACTCCACCATGCATCTGAGAATAATTATATCACTAGTTCAGAGGTTGTGGGCAAAGATGAAATGAGGTGCTGTGCACAATGTACTCATTTAATCCTCACAGAAGCCTAATGAGAGAGATACCATTATCCTCATTTTCCAGATAAGGAAACCGAGGCACTGGAGAGGGAAGGGAATTTTCCCAGGTCGCACAGCCCGTCCCCAGCAGGCTGGGGCACGGCATACAGTTCCGTCTGCCTGGTTGGCCTGTGTCTTTGTTGGGGTGTGTGGGGTCTCCTACATTCTGGGTGTTTACCCTTGCACGGGTAGGTATTGTCATGGCCCAGAAAAACCAGCCTCCATACCCTCGGAATCTGTAGCTGCTTTCTGCCCCGGAGTCCTGCGCAGCACCAAACACGGACTTGTCCCTGGTCCTGTGCCTTTCTGGTTCGGAGCGTCAAAGTCCCAGCAGTGTGCTGGCAGCCTGGGCATCAGCAAAGGCTGCCGTGCTCCCTGTCTATGGTGGGTAGAAGGCGCTGCCTCCCACTAAAGCGCTCTCCTGCTTCAAGAAACAACCTGTCCAGCTCCCTACTCTTCTGGAAGCCCCTGTTACAGGGCTAGGTAAGGGGAGAGGCCCAGCGCTCAAAGCAGTGCTGATCCATCTCTGCCTCCGGGACCTCGTCCCAGCATGAGCTCGTCGGCCTCTCTCAAGGAGTCCTGGCCCATCTCACCTTCTCTCTCTGTCTCTCTCATCTCAGGCCAGGAGGGCTCTTTGGATTCGCAGCTCTCCTGTCCCTTTATCTAGAGGACAAGCTTCCCTACCCCAAGCACTCGTCTGGGAATAGTCATCTCAATGTCATGAACAAAGGTAGATTCATATGACTCTCACAGATGGTAAGAGCATAACAATCACCTTAGACGGTTGTTTAAAATGATCCCCCTACAAGAGATTTTGATTTGGAAGAGCCCGAGGTGAAGCCCAAGAAGCTGTGATTGTAACTGTGGGGACTCAAGACACCAGCCCTGGGGAGCACACTGCTTTAATGCCCCTGACTTGGGGTCTTGGGGCAGGACACCAGCCATTAAAACTCAGCCAAGACCTCCGAGGTGAAGCTGACGAAACACAGGCTTCCGCATCAGACAAGCCCGTTCACATCCCAGCTGTGCTGCTTCCCGGCCATGCAGTTTGGGTCTAATGACTTAACATCTGTGAGCCTCAATTACTCTGTCCCTGGGTCCCCCTCCCTCGTGCCTATTTTTAGAGTTATCATGAGGATTAAGTGAAGCATTATACATCAGCTGAATGGTCCAGAGCACGTGAAATCAGATTTCCTTGTCTGTGCCGATACCCCCACCGTGGGGATCTCAGTCCTGTGTCCCAGCTCAGCATTTGTTGGGACGGACTGAGAATGTCTGGCTATGTCTCTCTCTCCTCAGTAGTGTGTGGGTGCTATGAGTGCAGGAGTTGTGATTAAACCCTCTTTCTATTTCCGGGGCCTAATGCAGAGCCCTGCACGCACACAGTTGGGTCTCTGTGAGGTAGAAACTATTAAAGTAGAGAGAAGTCCTTCCATGTGTTCTTCACCCCTGGGCCCTCAGTCAGCTCATGCAAGAATAACAGAACCTACAGCATTACTGAATAACTAGTTGGTGCCCGGTGCTATGGCATGGGCTTGGCATACCTCACTCTTGATCCTTGTGAAATCCCTGAGGATATGGGTTACTAACCCTGATCCACTCTTTGTTTTTTTTTAAACTTAGGAGGCGACTGAGGTTTGGAAAAATAAGGCATCTTGTCCAAGGTCATGCAGCTAGAGGCCACCAGAGCCAGGACTAGACCCCAGTCCATCAAACCCCAAAGCTTGTGGCCTCCTCACTGCAGCAACAGCCTCTCCACCATAATCAAGAACCAACCTCTTTGCCTGAAGCTACCTTCCCGTCCCCAAGACTCATGGAGGTCATGGTGAAAGGCACAACAGAAGCCAAGCAACCTCAGGGGTCTGCAGTGTGCCTTAATGCCCATCTCATACGTACTCCTCTAAAATCCTCGGCAGACTGAAACCATAAAATCACAGCCTTATTTACTGTGTCTCCAAGGCTAGCTTCGAGGCAGCTTCATAACTCTTGGCCAGGAATATTATTTCAAATAACTCATGCGGACAGCTGTGTAACCAAGAGGAGAGATAGATGGGTCCCGGAATGCCCCTTTGCTGTAGATCATGGCCCCTCACTCCCAAGCCCTCCCCCAAGCTGCCCGGACAGAAAGGGTCAATGATTCATTATGCTAAGATAAACAGAGTTAATTTTCTTCCTGGATAAAACTAATTACAACTGTGTTTGTTTTGGTAGGACACGGAATTACTGTCCCCGGTGACAAATCTTCCTAATTGAAAAGAGTGTTTATTTTAAAGGGGTGGGGGTTGGGGTCACTAAACAACAGTTAGCTAGTGTTTTTTCCATTTTTCATTTGAAGAGGGACAGTGATTAGGTGTTGGCCTCAACGGAACATGCAAAATCTCTTTCTCTGGGCCCACCTCCCTCAGGCCTGCTGGAGAGCTTCAGCAATAGTATGTGCATGGGGAGGCTGTGGGGTGTTTAGCAAGCAGTTTGGAGAAGGTTTCCTAGAATTCATGTCCTGTTGTTGATTAGCTCTTAGTGATGGGCAGAATCAGGGTAGCACTGGCGTTGGCATCCCACTGAGGAGTGTTTTGAATCCCACCACCCACCAATATCATACACTGTAGCAGAGAATTTGATTAAACCCAAATCAATTCCTGTAGCATTATGCTAGGTCAGACTGGGTGCTAAGGCACTGGGGAGATAGAAAAGAGAGAAACAGGGTGCCTGCTCTCAGAGAGTCCATGACCAGATGAGGGGGCTAGAGAATAGTTGGGCGATGCTGCAGCAGCACGGAAGTGGGGGGTGGGGGAGCCATGGGGAAGAGCTGATGGGTGGGGGGGGGCGGTGGGGAGGAGCCGCCTTTATGCAGAGGGACCGGCGTGGGCAAAGGTGTGTGCATGCATGGTATGTCTGAGGAGCCATAAATGATCCACTGAGGCTGAGATAGCAAGGTGAATCGAAGCACAGGATTGCAGACGAGGCTGGAAAGATGGGTGGTATTTGGATCACGACAGGCTGTATTATTTTGCTAGGAATGTCATAAGAAAGCACCACAAGCTAGGTGGCTAAGACAGCAGATGTTGTCATCTCCGTTACGGAGTCTTGAAGTCTGAGATCAAGGTGTTGGCAGAACCATCCTCCCTCAAAAGAAGGAGAAGAATCTTCCCTGCCCTTTCCAGCTTCCTGTGGCCCCACACATTTCTTGGCTCAGGACACATAATGCCAATCTCTACATCCATCTTTATGTGGTCATCTTCCCTCTGGACTTGTGTCCATGTCCAAATTTCCCCTTTTTATAAAGACACCAGTCATATTGGATTAAGGGTCCACCCTCCTCCAGTATGACTTCATCTTAACTAATGACATTTCAACAATCCCATTCCTAAATAAGGTCACATTTGGAGGTAACAAGTGTTTAGAACATCCACACAGCTGTTTGGGGAACACAACTCAACTCATATCAGGTCACAGAGGGCACCTTCAGGAGCATAAAGTTTACTCTGCGGGCAGAGGGGAGACACTGAAGGGCCGTAAGTGATGGAGTGGCTTGCATTCTTGGTTGGCTTGTTTTGTTTAAAGAGTCCTCTGGATCCAGTGTGGAAGACTGACCAGAAGCACAACCAAAGCTTAGAAGCCAGTTAGGTACAAGCTGTTAAAATCATCCCAGTGAGTCTTAAACATACTGGAAGTTTGAGAGCAGCCGAAAAGAATCTGTGGAAGGGCTAGTTAGAGCTCTAGGAGTCTCTGATTTGAAGAATGTCATCATTACTGGGGTTGTCGGAGGAGTAACAGAGAGGGAGAGGTCAAGAATGGCTTCTAGGTTTCTGACTGAGGAACCAAGCTCCAAGCTGGTTGGCAAGGAGATGAGTTGTTTGAGACAAGTGGCATTTGAGTGGTCTGGTCAGAGACGTTCAGGAGGCGGTGGATGTGAGGGTCTACAATTCATGGAGGCACCTTCCTCTAGAGATGCAGGTCTAGGAGCCATGACGACATAGATGCTCATCAAAGCAGAGAAATAGATGACACAGCCTGAAGCCCATATAGAGTGGGCAGAGCACGGGGCCACAACAGAAGCCTGAGGCGCATGGCACACAAGGGTGTAAAAGAGGAGGGGCGTCTGGGATGGGCTGGAGCCAGCACCATCACAGGGGTGGGTGCAAACGCTGAACGGCAGCCAGGTCTGATTTCTCAGCCTTCCCATCCCCAGACCTAACTAGCCTCATACCAGTACTGTGCACACAGCAGTACTGACGTGCCCCTGCACCTTTGCTGGACGCTTGTTATCCTCCCGGGGTGTGTGTGCGTGTGTGTGTGCGTTACGCACATGTGTGTGAGTGTGCATGTGTGCGTGGAGGCTCTTATCCCACATGCTACCACCTCCTTGAGGGCATTATGGATCACGTCCTTCTCTGCTGCTCTTGGACCACTCACAGCTTCCCTGAAAAGAACTTCACACAAAGCAAGTGCTCACTGCTAAGTATGTGGTTAAATGTAAACAGATAAAACACCATCAAACACATACTTGGTAAAGACGGTGGATAAAGTTCTCTAGCAGTGACCTAACACAGGGCCCCAAATAAAACAGGTCCCCAGTAGACACTGACGAAAGGAAAGCAGGAAGAGGGGTGGGAGGAAGCAACCAGCTACATCAGGAATATTTACAATAGTAACAGTGCGTGGCTCCCCTGGAGGCTGCAGGCTCTGAGAGCCACCTCGTAGTATTTCATAGTGCACAGGACAGCCTACCCTTCTGTAAAGTGGGAGTTGAGGCTATTGATTTTCCGGCATCCCTGGCGTCCGGTGGGAGTCCAGCTAACAAGCGTTGAGACTCAGAAAGGGTAGAGAAGAGAGCTGAGCCCCGCTTGCTTTCTATAATGACGCACAGCAATGCCTACATCTCCCCACGCCGTCTTACAGAGAAGGAAACTGAGGCCCAGGGAAGTTCGATTTGCCCAAGGGCTCAGAGAGGAGGGAGGCCCCTGAACGGGAGGCAGGAAAAACCCAGGGCAGTGGCAGAGGGGCAGTGCGTTGCCGGGTAACTGAGAACACGGCCTTTGGAGCCCTGTTGCAAGGGTGTGAATCTTGACTCAGGCAAAAACGTGTTCTACACATTTATGAATTATTTGGGACTTGAAGTTGTTCCCAAAGCAGCTAAAGCCACTAACTTGGGGGAGGGTCATTCCTGTAGCTTCCCAAAAAGTGTTCTCAGATCTCTGGGCAAGTGGGGCAATGACAGTGCCGTAAACACAGAGCTGTGGTGGGCAGGCCCCTGACCGTGGGCAAGTCCTGCCTGGTCTCAGCGGCTTCCACATGTGGGTTCCCGCAACACGCTGAATCATAATTACCTGCGGGGCTTTCGAAGAATGCATATGCCTGGGCCTCACACCAAACCCAAAGCATTAGGATCTCGGACGTGGGGCTGGGCATCTGTGTGGTTAGAACTCTCCCAGGTGATCCTGGTGCCATGTGCAGAATGTGTAGTGTGGCTGTCTCACCTGCATTTCAGGTGCACACCTGCCACCTGGTGAGCACAGCAGGTACTGCAGGGACCCTACAGGTCACCAAGCTCCTAAGATTTCTAATCTGGGTAACCAGCCACCAGAGTGGGGCTTAACTACTCGCCCTGATACCCTCCAGCCATGTATCCAGAGGTGTATTTAGAAAAACTGGGCAGGAATCCAGTATCAAATGTGTGTTCTTCCCAGGAGCAGCAAGAAATGTTCCCCTTCTTTCTCCTGTGAAGAGGAGAAGTGGTTTGGCTAAGTAAAGATATGTTTCTTGGAGTGGTGATGAAGGAGACAGGCAATGAGGGAGGAGACAGCAAAGATCAGGGGGAAAAAGAAATATTTGGATTCATTCAGACTTGTTTTTCAGTAGCAGAATGATATGGCAAACTCATGACAGAGTAGATAGCCCATGTGTCAGATACTGATTGAGGACTTTATATTAACACTCTGTTCAACCCTATGAAGTAGGTACTATTACTGCTATGGTCTGAATGTTCGTGTCCTCCCCCCCAAATTCACACATTGAAATGCTAACCCTTACAGGTGATGGTATTAGTAGGTGGGGACTTCGGGAAGTGATTAGGTCATAAGGGTGGAGCCCTCATAAATGAGATTGGTGCTCTTCTAAAGAAAGCTCCAAAGAAAACCCTAGAACCTTCTGGTGTGTGAAGATACAGCAAGAAGTCTGTCGCCCAGAAGGGGGTCCTCACCCGACAGTGCTGGCACCCTGGTCTGAGACTTCCAGACTCCAGAAGGGTGAGCAATAAATTTCTGTTGCTTGTAGGCCAGCAAGTCTGTGGTATTGTGTCAGAGAAGCCCGCACAGACCATGGCAGTTGCTATCCCCATTTTACATAAGGCAACTAAAACACCAAGAGTTTGAGTGGTTTGTTGGAGGCCAGCCACGTATTTGATGCCTCTCACTTGAACATGGTTCCGTGAGCCGTGATTCAACATTCCACCTGCTTACGATTAATGCATTCCCGTATTGCCCCTTTCTTCATCCTCCTCTGTGCCAGCAGGTAAGCTGTCCTGGTCTCATTAGGAGATGGGTTGACAGAAAATAGCATGGGGAAATGGAAGAAACCCCGAACATAGGCAAAATGTTTGGAAAACATGAATAAGAGCCGTGAAGTTAAGTAGAATGGGCTTTCCCTAGACTGAAGTGATGCATGAGATTGGTGCAATCAGTATTTCAGATCAGAAATTTCAAGGCGCTGTATTTAGGCAAGTTAGTTGTGCCTCGGTATACCTCCCCTGCAAAGTTGAAGAAATAAAACAGTAACTGTGTCATAGGCTGTGAAGAACAAATACGATAACATACGTGGAGCACTCCACACGGTGGCTGTCTCAGTATTTGTATCTACTGTTAGCAGATCAGATGTAACCGGTTTATTGAGAAGCCTCAGTTCATTGGGGGTATAAATACGGATCAAGTTATTTTCCCCCTTCACTGCAGTTACCCAGTCTGGCCAGTCTCTCAGTCTCACCCACTAATGCCGTCTCCAGGCAGATCCTATCGCTCTCCCATCAGTAGCGGCTACTCCAAGCCCAGTCTTGCCCAGTTCACGACTTTGATGTCGTATCATATCCAATTTCAGTATCATTTCTTCTCCTCCCTTCAGATTTCACCAGACTTATAACATGTTCCAAGAGTTTGAGGGGGCTTGATCTTGCCTTTTACTCCTCCATTTTTCTTTTCTGGGCCTAGTGCCCCCCACATCGAGGGAAGGAGGGAGACTAAGGGGTATAGCAGAAGTCACCTTAAATAAGTGGCTGCTTGTCACTGGTGGAAAGAAGGCCCTGTTCTCACAATGGCTTGATCTGCCTCCCTCTGCTGCTGGTGGCCTCTGCCTACGTGTTGGTTTCCTATTAGTGTGGTGTATAGAGTTATATGTCATTGGAGGGAAATATTGATCTTATGGCAGCCCCCTCATCACTGAGAACCTCACAGAGAGGAGTAGCCTTGTCCTATAAGCAACCTTTGCCCCCAGCTTTCTCCGGATGTCATCTTACCTGGTCCAAACGATCTCCTACCTTCTCTTGTAACTTCTGTCCTCTCATTATAAGGAAGCCCAGAGAAACATGGAGGTCTTCTTCTACACTCTCTAAAGGCTAAAGATAAGCTGGTGGGTGGACACAGGTCAGAGGCTTTTCTTTTTCCCAGAAAATCTTCATGACAGTACCTACTCTCCCATCAAAAGTGGGTTGCTCTGCCAGACGTCAGACTTCAGAAATCTATGGTAAGAAGCAAAGGCCAAATGTCCGTTTTTACCCAAGATAAAGTTACAGGGACTAGATTTACCCTCCTGCCTGAAACAAACAAAAAAGAAACAGACAAAACAAAACAAAAATAACACAGAATCCCAGAGTCCAGAAATTGACCCACACGTTTATGGATAACTGAATTTTTGACAAAGATCAAAGGCAATTCAGTGGAGAAAGAACAGTCTTTTCAACAATGTTGTTGGAGGCATTAGATTTGCATAATCAAAAAATGGGGGTTCAAGCCCTAGTTTATACCTTATATGAAAGATTAATGCATCATAAGCCAAAATGTAAATCATAAAGCTATCACACTTTTCAGAAGAAAATATAGGAGAAAATCTTTGGAACCTTAGGATAGGCAAAGTTTTTTAGATCCCACATCAAAGTACAACTCGTAAAAGAAAATTTTGACAAATTAGACTTTTTCAACTTCTGCACCTTAAGAAAACTCTTGGGGCGCCTGGGTGGCCCAGTCGGTTGAGCGTCCGACTTCAGCTCAGGTCGCAATCTCGCGGTTCGTGAGTTCGAGGCCCGCGTCGGGCTCTGGGCTGATGGCTCGGAGCCTGGAGCCTGCTTCCGATTCTGTGTCTCCCTCTCTCTCTGCCCCTCCCCCATTCATGCTCTGTCTCTCTCTGTCTCAAAAATAAATAAACATTAAAAAAATTTTAAAAAAAAGAAAACTCTTAAGGGAATAAAAAGATCAGCAACGGACCAGGTGAAAGTGTTTGCAGAGCATATATTTATTTGATCACAGCTTAAATCCAAAATCTATAAAGAACTCCTAAAACCCAATAAAAAGAAATAAAAAAGAAAATAAAAAATCACAAATTATTTGAAAAGACATTTCACCAAAGAAGATACATAGATGGTGAATAAACATGGGAAAAGGTGATCATCACTAGCAATTTGAAAAGCCACGGTGTAAGACTACTACACATCTGTGAAAACAGCTATAATTAAAAAGACTGATCATGCCAAGCATTGGCAAGGATGTGGAGAAATAGAACTCTCATACACTGCTGGCGGGAATGTAAAATGGCAGAACTCCTTCCGAAAACAGTTTGGCAGTATCTTAAAATGTGTAGCTACCATACAATCTAACCGGTCCACTGAAGATATATGAAAGCATATGTCTATACAAAGCCTTGGACACAAATGGACATAACAGCTTTATTTGTAATGGCTAAAAACTGGAAACAACCCCAAAGTCCATCAGCCGGTAAATGGGTACGTAAATTGTTACATACGGATGTAGTGGAAAGCAGTTTGGCAGTAAAAAATAATGAACTAGTGACACGCGCAACAACACAGAGGAGTCTCAGGGTATCATGCAGACACAAAAGAGTGCATACTATATGATTCCATTTAAATAAAACTCTAGAAAATACAAACTAACTCTACAGTAACAGAAAGCAGATTAATGGTTGTCTGAAGAGACTAGGTGTGAAGTGGGCTGGGGGGAGTAATTTACCAAGGGACAAACTTTTACAAAGGAAGTTTGGGGATAATGGATCCATTCACTATCTTCATTGGGGTGATGGTTTCATGAATGTGAGTATGCATACATCAACACTTGTGAAATTGTGCACTTCAGATATGTGCAGTAGAGGTCAATTATACCTCAATAAAGCTGTTTAAGAAAAGGAAGCAAGTGCCAATCTTTCGAGTTCATGTGTACCGTCAAACTCCAGGACACAGAACTTTCTCTCTAAGCTCTGCTGTGCTCCAACAGTGGGTCAGGGAAGACGCTGCATATTCAGTACTTCAGCAGGCATCGAACCAGGGAGTGAACCGCCACTCTCCCCTCCCCGAAGATATTCCCGAGCTCTAGGGGTCTCTTGGAAACTCCTCTCTCAATTAGATTAAGTTAGGGGAGAAGTAGAGTGGAGGGAGTATACTCTCTGTGAACACATTGCACTTCCCACGATGGTTATGACAAATTTCCCCCTCTCTCCTGACCTATCTTCTCGTGCAAACTTGAGGGTTGGGGTGCTTCACAGGGTAGGGTGGTTGTGGGCCCAGAAAGCTTCAGGCTGCATATTGAGCTAAATCAAAAAGTCTTTAATGACATCCCTCTTGGGGGAATTAAGATTTGGGTCAGCCAGATCTTGAAATCAGCAGAGTTTTGTCCCAGGCTCCCTTCCCACATTCTTCTTCCCTCTTTTCGCTCCTCCTTCCAGCTTTTAGTGCTGCTGAGTAGGGAGAACAGACGACTCTTTTATGTCTGGTGTTTTTCCAGTATGTATTCTTTCTAACACATAATTATTTAGCTTTCCAAAAACAATTTAAATATTCAAATCGTGTACATGTCCTGTCAAGGCAAGTAGGTTTTAAGGATGCCTGCTGTATGCCAAGTCCTGTTCTGGATGTTCTGGGAGACATGAAGAATGAAGACAAAATTTTTGTAAGGATCCCATAAGAAACTCTAGTAAGTGTTCTCTGTGAACCCCACTTTGAGTCGATCCCTTACTCTCCATGCCCACAGGCTGACCTCTCACTTCCCACCTGACCTGAGATTCTCTGCCTCTTCTTTGAGACTCTTCAGCAGGACTTGCAAAGATGTCTGAGACCCTGGCTCCAAGCCAGGCTGGGGTTAATGTGAAACTTTGCAAGCAAATCTGCCAGGGAGCATTCTTCTGGGCTCCCAGCTTTGCCCACATGGGCCACATCAATCACTACAGAGACTTCCTTATGAGGAAGTGAGGATATGAGCCCAGTTACTTATGACAGCCTCTTGAGGACTTCCCTCTGCCAACTGGGCTCCCCAGGAGGGGAAACAGTCACGAAGCTACCCACTTCAGCTGTGCCCTTCCTTTATAAACAAGATCCCATTCTTCGAGTGGGTACTGATGCCAAGCTTGGTGGGGGAGAGGAACGGGAGAAGGAAATACAAGGGGCCCATAGACTCACCTTAAACCTTATAGCTAGAAGGAAAGTCACCTTGCTCACCTCATAACAAAGACACGAGGGCCCAGAGAGGAAACGTGTCCAACACTACACAGGAGGAGGGACAGGACTGAAACGAGGAGTCAAGTGTCCTACCTCCCAGTTGAGGTTTTTTTTCCTGCAGCCATTTTCATTGTCAAAGGAAATGTCTTAGCAACTAGGAGATAGCTTAGAATTCTGCTATTAGGAACCCTGGATATGGAAACTTCTTCTTGCAACCTTCTTCCTTCTCCTCTCCTGGAGAACCGAGTTCTACGATCAGGATGAAATTTCATGTTCCGGAATGGGGTACGTCAGGATTCTCTTCTGAGTGGAAAAAGGAAGGGTCACTTCTCAGAATGCAGATAAAGATACAGCTGGAGGAACAACTCACAACTCCCCATGAGGTCAGTTTTATGATCTCCCTGTTGTAGGTTAGCAGAGGACCAAAGAGTTAAAGCAGTTTGCCCTAGTCAGCATTTGAACCCATGGTTGATTCAATCTGAAGGATTTAAGAGCTAAAAGAGAATGTAGATAGAGACCAAAATACTATCGTTATTGGTCAGAGCTGGAGACAAATGTGTCTTATGGCAGATACTGGATAGACACTCAGGAAATCTGCTTCCTCTTCCTCCTGGACATCAGCTAGGCTACAGTTCCCAGCCTCGTTCACTGTCTGGTGTGATAAAGTGACTTAGTTCTGGCCAGCAGACTATGGGCAGAGGTGACGTACTCCACTTCCAGGCAAGACCATAAACTCTGCCCACATGTAAACTCTCTGTTCCTTCTCTCCTTCTCCACCTGTTGGTTGAATGCCCCAAGGAGGCCCTAGAACACACTTTTTCATCCTTAACACTACTGGCATTTTGGGCCAGATAATTCTGTTGTGGGGGCTGTCCTGTGCATCGTAGGATATTTAGAAGCACCCTTCCTGCATGTGTCAGTAACATGCAAGAAATCAACTTTTACTTCATAGAGCCACTGTGGTTTGGGAGCTGTTGGTTCAAAAATTAGCTCACCCGGGCTGATACAGTACGGGTAAATGATCCCCATCCCTATAAAGAGACAGACTTACCCAACCAGGCAGAACAGCACTAGACAAGGGGCCACCCCTGCCTACAAGGACCAGGCCCAAGAGGAACATCAGACAGTCACTTCCTGTGAGCTGACAGCTTTCAAGGTAAGGAAAATAGCAAGGCCAAGCTCTGCATGAGCTCTATGTGAGCTTCTACAAAAGTTCCTACCCAAATTCACCCCTATGCTTGGTGGGAAAACCTTCTTCTTGGAAACCCCTTACTCATGACGCCAGGTGGCTGGGCTCTGGGAAACTTCAGAGCCCACTGTTTTTTCTCTATATCCGAAGGTCTAGCTTCGTATAGAAAATGGCCTGTATTCTGCTCAGCACAAAACATGGCCTATGTTCTAATTTTCTAAGTACTTTATCTTATTTTACTATTGCAGTCCAGACTCAGTCTTTGGCCAAAGTCTCGGGTTGGTCTGAGGTCTCACTTTGTGACCAAGGTGCAGGTTCAGCCCATCAAGAACAGAACTTGGTCTGTGACAGGAAGACAGAATGGGCCATAGAAAGTTAAAGCCCACAGTCTTGCCCTGAATTAGCTGGTGAATATTGTCTATAGCCCCATCACACAATCCACTTCCTTTCTCCATTGTCTTTTATATTTCCATTTACTAAATAGCTCGGTGATACACTGTTTCCCATAAAGCTGTCAAAGGAGTGAAATGAGTGACCTCTGTCCAGGAGAGGCAGACCAGTGGAAGGGAAGTAACTAGCTGGAAGTGAAAAATACACAAATTTGTGTCCAGATCTGATCTGTCACTAAACGATTGTTCCAAACTGGACAAATCGCTTTCTTTCTGGAGACCTTTGTTTCCTTAACATAAAGTAAGAACACTGGACATCTCAATTCTAATGTTCACTGCACTGAGAAGTATTACACTGAGATCCTGTTTATACATCTACTGTGAATGGTAACCATGTGCTGCCGTTTTTTTCTTGCCCATTCCACTATGCCTAGCCCAGGCCTTGGATGTTGTGATACTTGGGTGTTGTGACATTCAACCAAAGTTGCACTAAGCTCCAATGTGTCTTCATTAGCTCAGACTCTCCCTCAAATCCCAATCTATTCTACTACGGAAGAGACTGAATTAGATGAGTTCGTAAGGCCCTTCAAGCTACGCCACCCTAGAATTCTAGGATTCTAAGATTCTAATAATCTGTATCTTTAATATTCTAGATTCTAGTCTTAGTATCTGGGAGCCTAAAATTCTAGACTCTTTTGTAGTTTTATATTCTAAAGCCATGAAAGCATAGAATTCTAAAGATAACTTGAATTTCTCCAGGAAATAAATGAGGTTGCATAATAGTAATAACTCAGATTTTCACTGGCTCCTGCCCCCTGTGCCCCAGATCCCTAACAGGTATCTACCGTGCCCTTTTTGTGAACACATGCAATCCTCTAGAAAGCACAGCCTTCTGGGCCTCTCACTGGGCCATTTACTAAGTGGAAACATAAAGGACAACCAAGAAAGGGAATGAATTGCCCCCTCCTGCTCCCTTGCTAGGTCTATCTGATTACTAGTGGGCATTCCTCTGGTCATCCCCCACACCCTCCATCTTTCTTCCCCACCGCCCCCCACACACAAATTTGCTAGACATATCCAACTTTGTCTAAGCCTCAATGGTAGACAGAAGCTTAGACTCAAGATGAGTTCCTAAGTTCTTAATATTCTTATCATTCAATATTTTATATATTTTAGCTCTTTAATACTTTAGTGTTTTAGTAGTTTCAGAGAGCTTAGAATTCCATGTTTCTTCTAATTTGTAGCCTGAACATTCTTGGATTTTAATAGACAAGGATTACAAAAGTTTTAGATTCTGAAATACTGATTCGAAGACAGTGGAAGATACAGAGTATATCCGACCTGCCCTCAGAGGCCCTGGCATGAAGGCAGGCAGGGAAGCCTGAGATGGTTCTGAGCAGGGCCATGGGCCAGAGTCACCGCCCTCAGGTGCAGACACAAGCATATGGAAAGTGTCGCAGGCCCACGATGGAAGGAAGAGCAATCAAGCTTCTTCGTAGAATGCCCTAGAGAGCTTCCCAGGCCCTCGGCAGGCAATGAGCACCAATTTAACAGCCTCCAATCAAATGTGTTATTTATTTTACAAGTAACTATAAATAGCAAAATAAAACTGAGAGTTTATGTCCGTGAGTGGGCCCCAGAGTTATGAAAGCTGCTCGTGGCCATACATTTGGGAAGCTCTTCTTCTAGGGAGGAGGGTGCCTGCCCATCCCCCACACCCCAGCCTCCTGCAGGCCTGGTCTGAGCCCCCTGTCTCCTGGGGCTGGGAGTTCTGAAGGTTTGATCCCTCCCAGCTTGGCTACAGACCCCTCTGGCTGCGGTGAGTGGTGGGGAGGCGGGAGGCTTCAGAGCAGTGGAAGTGATTTAGGCATGTGTCAGGAAACTGGGGCCCGGCCCGAATCTCAGATTTCATAAGAAGCCCAGGGGGCTGGCAGAAATTCTTGGCCCAACACATCCCGGAGCCAGGGGCACCATCTGTGGCCAGAAGCAGCACAGTCCCAGCTTGGAGGAAATTGAGGGCAGAAAGAGAATTTTCTCTGCCGTGGCAGGGCTGGGCCTTCAATACAAATGACTCCAGTCAATATACTGTCTGATGCTATGGAGGAGTTTTGTCAAATGCTTTAATCAACCAGGCAGTTGGTTTTACTAAGCACCTACTATGTGCCAGTCAACATGGGGGAAAGGAAAGTCTCTTGTTCTTGAAGTCTCACGCAGGCCAGTGCTCAAGGTAATGTCCCAGTCTTTAGCCTGGCCTTCAAGTCTTCTGGCACCTGACCCTGTCGCTTTCTGGTCTCACATCTGGCCCTCTCCGTTGTGAACCTCACTAGCTAGCTCCGCAGCATCCCATACGGCACCAGTACATCACAGCCCACACTCCCCATTCCCTCAACTGGGTGTTCTCTCCCCACCTTGGTGCTCAGGACCAGCTCAGGCATCTCCTCCCCTGCTCTCTGCATGCTTGGGTTGCACCTGCCCTGAGTATTTAAAGCACATTTTTTTTACTTATTTTATTTTATTTTTTAAGAGACAAGAGAGGGACAGAGCATGAGCACGGTAAGAGCAGAGAGAGAGAGGGAGACACAGAATCGGAAGCAGGCTCCAGGCTCTGAGTTGTCAGCACAGAGCCTGACGTGGGGCTCAAACTTGTGAACTACAGGATCATGACCTGAGCCGAAGTCAGACGCTCAACCGACTGAGCCACCCAGGCTCAAGCACATTCTTATAAGGTTCCATTTAAATGTCAGTCTCCCATCAGACTGCACCTTTGCTCATGTGTGTATCCCTAGCCCCGAGCACAGGGCCCGGAGCAATGTTTATTTAGGATATTTGCTGACACGGCGGAGTGGGCAGTGTGGTCAAAGCACATTTGAATAAAGTGGAAGAATCTGTGCAGGTTCAATGAAAGCAAAGTGACATCTTCACACAGTAGGGGCAAGGCAAGAGAGACCTGAGGCCAGATGGTGCCAGGCTTTTGATCCCAGCAAGGTGTCTGGACCTTTATGGCTGGTTCCTCCCTTTGCTAATGGGATGGCTATAAATAGATTACTTAACCTCATTGTCCTTCTCTGTAAAATGGGGACAGTTGTGAGGACTAATTGAGTGAATACATGTAAACTACTTAGGACCGTGCCCAGCACATGGTAAGCATTCAAAAAAATACTAACTTTTGTAGCAGTCATGATAGTAGAAAGAGTAATGGCAGTGGTGGTGGCATCTTCATGGAAGTCATGAGGAAAACACAAGGACTTGCCAGCCAGGTTGAAATAGGCAATGGGTTGGCTTCCAGTGGAAGTTGAAACTTCCCCTCCTCCCTCCATAAGACTCTGTCCTGTGACTCACATGGACAAAGATCAAGGGCACTGCTAAGCCAGAGTGAGGGTAGAGGTCTCAATGTGCTGAAGAAGTGTTCAGGCTGCCTGTCCTGTGGTCTGTTTGGGATTTAATTCCTTGTGTGTCCTAGCCCTGAGCCTCTCTCTATCTCTCTGTCAACCTATCTCTCTCCTTCCTCCCCCTACTCCTCCTCCTCTCTCTCTTCCTCCTCCTCCTTCTTCTTCTTCTTCTTCTTCTTCTTCTTCTTCCTTTCTCTCTCTCTCTCTCCCTCTCTCTCTCAGGATTGGAGCAGGAATGCTTTCTTTCTCTTAGCTCCTCTTTTTCTTAAGCTTGCCTTTTCCTTGCTTCTCTACCTCTGTCTTTTACTTTCAAAAGCTGAATAGTGGCATAACATACTACAATTAATCCCAACTGAGGAATTGGAAGGCTTGGGTGCCAACCCCAGCTCTACCATGAACTTCTGGTGGGTCCTGGGGAAGTCTCTTCTCCTTCTTGAACCTAAAAGCTTCTCAAGAGTGAAAACATCAGGGCCTGGGTGGCTTAGTCTATTAAGCATCTGACTCTTGATTTCAGCTCAGGTCAAGATTTCAGTTTGTGGGATCGAGCCCTAAGTCAGACCCTGCACCGACAGTGTAGAGCTGCTTGGGATTCTCTCTCCCTCTCTCTATGCCCCTCCCCCACTCACTCTCATGCTCTCTCTCTCTCAAAATAAATCAACAAACTTAAAAAAACAGTGAAAACATCAAGCTGCATGCTGTTCTAAACTCCTTTTGTTCTACACACCCATATATCTCTGGGGCAGTATTCTCTTGTATGGAAACTGCTCAGTATCTGCAGAAATTGTACAGACAGCTTGTTTTCCTTCATCACTCAGGCAATGTTTATCGAGCACAGATACACAGATAATGTGTCATGCATTATACCAGGTGCTGCTGATCATGAGATGACCAAGCCAGACAGAGTCACTGTCTGCAAAGAGCTCACATTAAAATGGGTCTAGAGAAAGAGCAGATAATAAACTCATTACTTCACAATCATGGGCCACTTAAGAAAGGAGCATTCATGTGTGCTGAATGCCTCATGTGGACCAGATACCTTGGCCTAGGTCATTTAAGTGGTCCTCGCAATCTCTTTGTGAATTAGTTATTGTCCTTTCAATTTTGTAAATGTTTATTTTATTTATTTTTGAGAGAGAGAGAGAGCGAGAGGGAGAGAGTGAGCAGGGAAGGGCCAGAGAGAGAGGGAGACAGAGAATCTGAAGTAGGCTCCTCACTGTCAGGCAAACCCCAACACAGGGCTCAAACTCATGAACTGTAAGATCATAACCTGAGCTGAAGTTGGATGCTTAACCATCTGAGCCATCCAGGCACCCCTGTCATTCCTGTTCTAAAGGAAGGGACACGAGGCTAAGAGACATTCAGTAGCTTTTGGTCAATGTCACCTAGCTAGATGTGACAGACATGAGTCCACTACCACGTTGGGTGTCCTCCCCATATGAGCATGCCCCTCGATCCATCTTGCTCCTGAACTCTGAGGCCTGGGCATACCTGGAGAGCAAACTTCTGGCCCCACTTGCTAGGACAGGCACCCAAGGCAGGCCTCCAGCCTGGCCCGGGCTTCTGGGGGCATCTGAGATTCAGACCACTGCCGCTTGTCTCCCGTCCACTGTCTCAGCAGGGAGAGCCGTGAGATTTGTAGCTGTGTTCTGCCCTCCTGGCTCAGAACCCTATAAAATAGCAAGCAGCCTCAAAGGTAGAGAGAAAGGGGGACAAAACCAAAAAAATAAACACTGATGAAGATTAAAAATGACCAGTGAGTCTTGGGGATTTATGTCTCATAAAGTGAGATGGCCAAGGAGGCCAGACAGGGAGCAGACAGCCCTGACGCCTCTGCCTTGTGCATAATTTATTCCAGAAAGCAGAGGCCTCTTTTGCGACTCACACAGGCCAGGGTGGTTCTCCAGTTCCTCCTAGTCCACTGTCTGCAAAGCCTGGCTGGTCGGGCTGAGTCAGAAGTTTTGTTTTTGCAGACCAAACCCACACATTTGATACTTTTTCATGTCTGTGATGTTGTCTGAGGTTCATCTTACACTCCCGGTGAGGCTGACAGGACAGGGACCTTTATCCCCCATTGGTCAGATGAGAAAATTGAAGATGACAGAGGATGACTCATCCAGGGTCTCCCAGGGAGTCAGGACCCTGAGCCGAGCCATTGTTGGTTGATGTGACAGCCCCAATTGGGTACACATTTCCTTTCTTTCTCATCCTCCCTCCCCAGTGCCTAACCCACTCTCACAGGAACTGTTGTCAGCCAATAAATTAATTGAATGAACCTCAATTGAGTAAGAACCGTTGCAAACAGAGAGATGAGCAAGATGAAAACAGATGCTAAAAACAACTTAACACTTTTTAAATACGTGGTGTTGGTGATGATAAAGGTCATGTTAATGGAGGGCTTCTCTCCAATGTAATAATCAGAAGAAAATAAATAAATAAATAAATAAAAGCTTTGAAGAGAGGTTGGGAAGAAGGAATCGGTGTGGGTGTGAAACACAGGAGAGCCTATCTATTTGCCAACATCTTCCAAAGCAGCTCCCTAGGCATCAGGGAGGATTTTGCCTTGGATGACTTCCCATCAGATGAATTTATGGGTAAGAGCATGTTTCAAGATTAAGAAGTAGCTGACAGCCAGACTGGACTTTGATGCAAATGTCCTCACTCACATTCTTGCCATCTGTATGATGGGCTAGCAAACATTGTGCTGTTCCCCACCTGCTGTGGCAGTACAGCCTCAGGCTTTGTAGTAGGGTGGAAAGAACTCAGGTTTGGGGATCTGATTAGTTGGTTTTCAATCCCAACTAATTGTTTAGTTTCTCAGCCTCTCTGAAACTATTTTCTCAACCATTATATGGAAATAGCAATATCTACCTCAAAGTTTTGCTTTGAGGCTGAACATATTAGTTCAGCCTTCATGCGAGGCCCCAAGATAATGGATAACACATCCCCACGTGAAACACAAGACCACCACACAAGGGCTGCAAAAGGTGGTGTTGAAAACTGCATTTGTGGCTCTTTGCTGACCACCCACCTCTAGCATAAAAAAAAAAAAAAAAAAAAAAAAAAAAAAAAAAAAAGGTGGGAGAGGCCAAGAATGGAGCCAGGGATTAGATAGGAGATTTCTGGAAAGAACTGTAAGTACATTGTGCATCTTCGTCCACTCCCTCCCTTAACTCAAGCCCGGGAAAAGTGGTTTCAATGGGATAGTTGGAGAGCTTATGTGTTTCTATATTGGGGGGATATAGTGGACTAGAGTCTGACTCCCACTGGTAAACATACAGGGCAAGAGGCTGGCTGACCAGCTAACAGCAGAGTAAAGGGTGGTTGCTGTACTGTGGCAACCTGCATTCTCAGAGTTTATCAAGCAGAGGATAGATACAAAGGTGTTTTTCTAAACCAGATCTGGACCAACGAAAAGGAGAAGGTCTACATCATCCTGGACCCTGTCCCAAGACTCTGTAGGGAAAGGAGAGACCTCAGCAGAAAGAGGCTGATGTGCTGGCAGAAGCCTATGGGCTGGCAAGGAGTCACAATCAGCCAACTGGAATAGATATGTATTTGCCCACATCAAGTCATCAGCTGTATGGGGAGGGGGATGGATTTTCTCCAATGAACACACAAAAATGTCTCATGAGAAAACAAGCAAGGTTAAATGCCTGCCAGGCCCAGAGAGCACTGACCCTGGATCTTCAAGTCTATACTAGTCAAGTTAAGAACTTTCCCATCCCTTTTCTTTCTCTCCCTCACTATTCCTGACAATGGAGAGATCAAAAATCCACATTGGTTAGCAAGATGAAGAAGGAGAAGTGATACTCCAGGTATCACAAGAAAGAAGAAACTGAGCCTTGTTCTCACCGTAGGTGATTGGCCAGCAGCGGTTCCAGGTCCAAGTGGGTAGTGAGAACAGCATTTCCTCTAAATGAAGTTTGAAGTTTATTACTAATATTATCAATAATATGCTGATATTGGCAATACTACTAACGTTAGCAATAATAGTAGTACACTGGATAAGACATGTTACTGAGTAGAAAATGATGTTGTGTGAGTTGAAATAAAGCAGAACTTCTTATTACCTAAGAGAAAAGCAGAAGAGTCATGGGGCAAGTTCAAGTTTTCATCTAATAGGATAGAAGAGATTCAGCCCCACAGAAGAGCTGGTGAAAGTCGTTTCTTGGGTCTCTCTTGTTCAATGTAATAGTTGCATAACATGACGTATGTCATCCCTTGCACACAGCTGAACTTGGGTACATTTGGGTTTGCTTCCACCATTTCTCTGAGCCTGGTTGACCGGCAGTGGGCAAGGTTAATCAATGAAGTTATCTTTAACCAGCTACTGTGTATCTGGCTTATGTTTCCTATCTAACTCAGAAGTAGGAATAAGAAGAGAAGATCTAGTCTTAAGCCTCAGTGAACACACAGTTCACAAGAGTGGGAACCCCTTACGAATATCCAGATGAGAAGACAGAGACCCAGAGAGGGGCAAGGACCTCCCAAATCCATTGTAGAACCAGATGTGGAACCTGGTTCTCTTCCTTTCCTCTTCCATACCTGTACCATTACTTCAGATAGCCTCCTCCTAGAAATCTAAGACAAAGTGGAGTCAAGTGCTAGGTTAGCAGATCTTATGGTTTCTACCATTTATTAAGCACCTACTATATGTCAGGTCCCTTATATATGTTAATCCTGGTTCTCACAATAACTGACCAAAGTAGGAACATCAATAGGCCTTGCACAGACAAGAAAACAGATCCATGAGGTTAAGTGACTTGTCCATAGTCATATGGTCATTAAGGGGTAGAATTGGAATTGAAACAGGTCAGTCTGACTTCAAAGTTAGTAGTCTTGTCATACAGCTTTACTGCCTCTCTTGAGGGCTGTTGGAGTCAACAAAGACAGGGGTCAGCAGAGCTATGCTCAGGTCTGGGTCCTCAGAGCCCCCAAATAGGGCTCCAGCCACCCCACAGCACCATCTTTATGGGAAAGAACCAGTCCAGACTGACCCACAAATTCACCAGCCATCCCAAAGCTAAGATCACTGGAATAGGTTTATACTTTACCAGTTCCTTCCAAGGAACAAAAAGTAATACAAATTAAAAAATCATAAGTGGTGTGAATAATTTTTTAATTAGTTGGCAAATTATATGGTTGGGGGGCTTACTTCATTTTCTGAAGTAGATATTAACTTTATTACTGTTTATTCCTTTTGAAAGTTAAATTGGTTCTTTGTGAAGGTGGGTGCATGAGAGTGTGGTAAGTTCTCATTTCATTTGCCAGGAATCTTGGCTGGAGTTTATAAGGGAAGTTACTTTTAGATTTTTCTCCTGACGGTGAACTTGGCCTCCCTCACTCCCTGCTGAAACCCAACTCTTTGCAGGCGGAAACAGGGGATAAAAAAAAAAAGATAAAGAAAGAAATAAATTAGAGGGGGAAAACAACTGAAGAATAAATAATCCTCTTAAAACAGTCACTGGGGGAGGCGATGGGGAGGGTCTGGACAAGAGCGACACGGTTTCTGGTTGGGCAAGTCATGTACTAGCTAGCTTTCTGACCTTGGGCAGATGGCCTACCTTCTCCTAGTCTCTGTCTCCCTGGCTGTGACATGGGGGCTAATCCTTACTCTGAGGCCCCACTCAGGTCTGCTGAGGGTTCAAGTAGGATATCATCTGATAGCATGATTTGACTTTTCAAAGTACTGTCCACACTGAGAATAATGAAGCTTCAGGTATCCCTGATACCTGGACCAAGGTCCTAGGGTATCACTGGAGCCAACCTGATATCAACAAGGGAGCCTTCAGGGCGACATGTGAGAAAAGGATCTCCCTTAGTTGAAGTCCTGGAAGGGACTCGGAAGGAGATCTCTTGTGTGGGAACGCAGGTAGGAGTGAGTGTGCTGGGTGTGTCTAACATAGGTCAGCATGCCCCGGTACCCGAGTGTGTGTCCGATCCCTTGTATACATGGGTATGGCGAATGTGAATCCCTGCATCAGGTATTGGGGGAATGAGCATATTTGTTCCTTCCTTAGAAGAGTTTTGAGGATTTAATAAGTGCTCTGCTCTAAGTACTAGGGATTCAGATGATGAAAAAGATACACTAGTTTCTGCATGTGTCTGAGAGTGTGTATTGGCAAGTCTGAGGGAGTATTCACATGTGTGTGAGGATGTGTGTGTGAAAACACATGTCTGTGTATATTAGGGAGTGTGTACTTGTGTGAGAGTCTGCATGTGAGTGAGTGGGAGTCCGTGTGTTTGTGTGTGTATGTGTGTGTGGTGAGAAAAAGAATTCTTAGTCACCCTAGAGGGTATCAAATTTTGTTAAAATACCATAAGGCTTGAAAGGCCCTGTGATATCATCTCACCCAATCTTAGACATCCAAGAGAGAGAATCGGAGGCCCAGAGAAAGGAAGCAGTGTGTAGAAGGTCAGCCAGCAGCAAAACAAGGACCAGAATATATATCTGCTGACTCTGAGCCCAAGGGTCTTCCCCATTGAAGATGTGTGAAAATGCAAATGTAAATTAATCAAGGGGCTGTAGGGAAGCATATGGGGGACTGAGCAGAAACATAAGTCAGGCCAGAGTATGGAGGGGAGGAATCTGTAAGGAGGCAGGTGTCCACGTCTGGGCAAGGGAGGGATGAGGCTTTAGGGAGAGGTAAAGAAAGGAGAGAACAGACTGAAGAAGGCTTCTAGCCTAGAATCAGAAGCCTTGCACCCATTAGTCTGTGGGGGGGTAGGTTTTCATTTTTCTGATCGTTTTCATGATGAGGCAGTTTCCCCTAAACCTGGAAACTAGAAGGAACCTGGGAGTTTATACAAGCATCTCGTTAAAACCTCACAACAGACCTGTGGAATGGGCATTATTTTCTCCATGCTAGTAATGAGACAACTATGGCTCAGAATGGGGAGGTAACTGCCTGACAACACCCAGTCTGGCTCCAGCAGATCCGAGACCAGAACTCGCGTCTTAATTGAGTTTTGAGTAAGTCAGTAATCACATATTGGGCATCTACTTTGTGCCAGGAACTGGACTTGGGACCTTATGCATCTTACTTGACTTCAGCCTTCCAATGACCATTTCTCCATCTTTCCAGTGAGGGGAATGAGATTCAGAAGTGGTAAGTAAATGGCCAAGGGTACAGAGCTAGTTCAACCTGTACCTGAATTCAAGGCACCTGATTCCAATGCCCATAGTCTTTGAATAATCTTGCATTTCTCTTCAAAGTCAGGGCAAAGTTTGCAACATAGTTTATGAGGAGGTGAATTTAGGACCTTCCATCCCTAGAGAGTGTGTAAGTTTAGAATAAAGGCCGGTTCAAAAAGTGTTGTCAAATGCCTGGGTGACAGGCCCCTGCTGGGGATTGAAGAGTCCCACCCGTCATCAAGAACCACATACAGGAAGTCAGATTGGGCCTCAAAAGTCCCGGCCTTGCCTCCTTCAGATATTGAGTAAATGTGATCTTTACTGAGTTTCCAAGGACAATCACGTGGGGCTGGGGGCTGGAAGTCAAGACATGTGGGACACATGGCCCCAGTAATCTCATTGTGAAGGTCGGGCAAGACCTTGTTGGTACAGGTCCTTCCAGCCATATGGGAGTCTATGTCCTCACACTCATCAGAGACACCATGCCTTTCCTTAAGCAACAGGGATGCTGGACATTTGCACCAGTGCCAGTCTGGCTTTCATCACCCTGAAAAAGTACTGGTACCAAAAGCCTTCCCACTGAATACCCAGACCTGCTCCATCTATAAGTCCACTTTGTCTAATGCAGAGAAGATAATGGCTCTCCCCACCAAAGAGTGAGATATAGAATTTGTCTTGTTTTCCTCAGCCTGGTGTCAGGTTTAGCTACCCAGAGACTCCCTGGACCTGCTGCTCTTTCAAGATATTTCCTTCTCTCCCCTCTATTCCCATTTCCTCAAATTGCTGACTGAAGTCAGGACACCAGAGTTGTCACATACTTCCCTGAAATTCCCACTGCCAGCTCCAGTTGAAGCCTTGGATGAAGTATCAGAACAAATGGAACCTGAACACCCCACCCCCTTCTGAACTCACAGCTCCCAAACCCGTCACTCGGATGGTCTGGGGCCATTGACAGCTCCAGCACTATCCTTGCCTTCCTCACCAGCTTAGTTGCCAAGACCCCAACATGTACTTGAGCTGATTTCTCCTGACGTTTTGTTCCTACAGTCTAACCTCACTCCACCCTAATCCCTGAAACTCATTCCTGGCTTCACTTGAGAGGCCTATCTGACCGAGTGAAAATAGTCTTCTGCCCCAAGCACGATGACATCTAGACACCATGGGTACTTCCTTCCTGACCAGAAACGCCGTCAGAGAGCCCAGTAAGGGTTTGGCTAGCTGCCCTCGTCAAGGGCTCCCCAACGTCCGCTCCAAAAACATAGTTGGCAGAAAACACACCCAAGAAAGTTGTCAGGAAGTAACCAGTCGTCCGAATTATTTACTGTCCCCTGGAACTTAGCCAACTAGATGCTGGCCATGCAGACGCTGGGAAAATATTTATGTGGGTCCTGATGGATGCTTGGCCAGTGAAGACTGCCCACTGTCATCTTTCTTTCTGCTGATAAGGCAAAGCTACACATGTCAGACGGCTCTTAGCAGGGCTCGGCGGCAGGGCCCTGGCATCTGATCAGAGTGAGGTTAATGGCTTCTACCACAGGACTTGGTTCTAGTCCTATCTCTGCCACCAACTAGTTCTTCCCCTCCCCAGGCCTCAGCTCCTCCATCTGTAACATCGTGGAGTAGACCAGATAACCTCAACGTCTCTGTGATCCTATGAGATTGTGACTCAGAAAGAATCAGATCTATTTTCCAGATCTGCCATCATGATGCCATTGGCTCATCACAGAGCTATTTTTCTTGGCATCCTGGAAACGTTCCTGAAATTCCAACATCCAAGAATTTCTCTTTCCACTGATCCAGTTTCTATAACCATATGGGAGAAATCCATCTGGAGGAGGAAGATCTGAGCTTAAAATAAAAGGGTAAAATGGAAGAGGGGAAATGGAGTTCAAGCAGTGTTTATCACGCATCCAATATTTGCAAAGCTTGATGCTGGGCCCATGGAGATGGAGAAGCACCCCCATGTCCTGTCCCTTAAGTGAAGAGTTCACAATAAGGCAGTGGGGAGGGTGGCCCATGGACTCATCTTATTCCCAAATTGACCCTCATGTTTCTTCCTTCCCACAAACTTCAGTACCTCAGCCTATAGCCCTCCTCAGCTCTGCAACTTTGTCCTTGTCTGTGATCATCATGGGCTCCTTGCTGCAAGGAGTTTCGGCCTCCCCAAACCCCTCTCCCTGTGGACAACCTGACCTCACAGGTCCTTCTCCAGCTAGAAATTCTCCTTCAGAGTTTTTAGCTACTCCTTTTGAAGCCCTACCTGAAGTAACAAGATCACGCATACAGACACAGGACAAAGGTTCAGGAACTCCCAGAGTTCTTTTTAATGCTGTCTCTCTACTCAGGGGCTCCTGTGGCTTCTCCAAGATGCTTGATGACATCTCAGGACCTCCTGCCTACCTCAGTTTCCCTAAGTGGGGAGCCTCCCCCTCCTTCTTCTCCAGGAAGCTTCCATAGCCTGGTCTGGTCCCCACCGAGAAGCTGGAATATAAAAGCACTCTAGGCTGGGTGAGTGTATTCAATGCATATCTTCCCAAGAGAGAAATCAGGACAGGTCACAGTAGTTGGGCCTGGGGTCACCTCAGTTTACCTCTTCTGAAGAACCATTCCTTGTGGACTCTCCTTTTTTCCACCTAACAGACTCACTTAACACCTATTCTGTGCTAAACTATGCAAGGCATGAGTGAAGGGACTGCAAAGACAGACAAAGGCCCCCTCTCTATACCTGCCCCAGGTGCCTGGGATGCCCAAACCAGGGCCTAGATCATGACTAGGCCAGCCTCTCAGCCTCTTCCTATTACCTGGAATCATGGAATCATCATTCCACTCCTGGAATCATGGCATCAGAGCCAGAAGAGTCTTTTGAAACCAACCAAAGACAGTCTAGGCAATCAATATGAAAGGAACTGTGTGGTCTAGGTAAAGAGCAGCCTTCACCTGGAAGGCCGTGCCCTATATGGTACAGCCACGTGACCGAGGATCAAAGCTTGAAAAATTCTGACAATAGAATCACATTATATCACGGATGAGGAAATGGAGAGCCACAGAGAGGCAGAGCTGGGACCCAGATGATAAGACTCTAATAGTCCTGTATCTCAGGGCAAGATAGTCTATTATTCAGTGTAAGTATTGCTTATAATCTTCACAAGAACCCTAAGAGGTAGGCTTTGTAAACTTCCTATTGTTCAAACAAGGAAACAGACAAAGAAAGACAAAACAATGCTCAAAGTTTTACAGGTTTGAGGTGGTTGAGATTCATACCCAGGTCTGTTTGCTTCTAGAGCCATTTTGTCTACAACCCAGGTATGAAGCTGTTGAAAAAAAAACTCATGCTGAGGAACTAATGACCAGTATTGCTATTGTAACTAGCTACAAGAAGAAGGCCAATTCTACCCTAGAAGATGCATTTTAATATTCCTTATGCATTTAAGAAGAAAACTAGCTAAAACCCAAGCAACGTACTCTGGTGCTATGGTAGTGAGAGCTTTGATGTGCTACAAGACCCGGGAGAAGCAAAACCCAACTTTGCCAGAAGTTTGTAATAGGGAATCAAGAAGGCTTCTCAGGAGAGGGGGCGGTTAAGCAGGGCCTTAAAAGGTGAACAGGAATTCACCAAGAATAAAGGGGTGAGGAGCTGGGATATGCCAAGCCAAGGGGAAATCAAAGGTCAGTTTTCTATGTCTGGGAGGCAGTCGATGGGTGGGGAGAAGCAGGAGATGCAGCTGAGTGGGGGGAGGGGTGGTGGCTTCAGCTTGAAGGGCCTTAGGTGCAAGGCAAGGGGCTCCTGACTTCATATTTCAGGGCCCTGGGATATACAAGTTCTCAAGCAGAGAAGCAAATCATTGTCAGTTGGAGACTCCGGGGAGAAAGACTCCATCCCAGGAACAGGAGCTCATAACGTCAACAAATGATAATGACAGCTCACACGTGCGCATCATTCTCATAAACCTCGAAACAAAACTTACAAGCAAATTGGTTTATTCTTAATATCAGTCTTATGAGTTAGGTAGCCTTATTCCACTTTTGCAGAAGGAGAACGCAAGGCCCAAGGTCACACAGATCTGTCCCCAACGACTCCAGGGCTGTTCATCAAGGCGCATGTCTCCAGAGAATCTGTCAGTGGTGAGTGATCACACTGAGCCTGGAGTTCTGCCCTGGGTGGGGGTCTGGACTAGCTACTCTCTGTGTCTCATCTAACTTTGAGATTGTAAAATTCTGAGACTCAGCAGCAGGCTGGCTGCCTCACGGGGCTGCTGGGCTGAGCCGTGGGTGGTCAGGAATGTTTCAGGACTTCCTGGGACCAGTGTTCCAGGTCGGAGTGTCTGGATTAATGATCCGTCTCCAGGCAGAGCCAGCTGAGGCTCCGACGCCAGGCACCAGGCATCGATTAGACTTTACACTCTGAGCTTGCTTTCATCTGGGGCTCTCCAGGTGGGCTGGGCCTAATAATTAACATTCTCTGAGCCCCACAACATGAGTGAGCTGGAGGAGGGGAGAAAGAGTCTCTGAGCAGGTCCCCATCAGTGGTGGGAGTGAAGAACCCCTACACCCCCCAATAAGCCTAGGCATGGCTGCTTGGCAGAGGACCGCATCTTCCAGCTGACACTTCAATATTACCCGAAGTTTGGTCTCTGTTTGAGCTTCACAGCATATCTATGGCAAATAGCCACATGGGGGAGTAGCACTAGGACCATGCACATGGGAAACTGAGGCCCAGAGAAGGGCAGGAGATTGCCCCAGGGCAGAGAGATCAGGATTAGAACTCAAGTCTCCTGCTTCTCTGCCTGGCATCTTCTCAATGCAGAAGGCTCTCTCTTGCAGGGATGTTTGGGGATTCCTGTCACCTTGAGGTGAGGGAAGGTAAGGGTGTGATATGATTTTCAATTTTATAAGAAGAACTCATTACAGAGGTACTGTTATTTATTCATGCACTGGTTCAGCCAATACTTGCTGAATGCCTAGTATGTTCCGGCCTCTGTGCCAGGTGCTAAGGATAGCAGAAAACAGTCATTGAAGAGTTTATAGCCTGGGAAGGGGAACAGTGGAGACTGTGCAGGGGAGAGGTGGATATGTAAATTCTAAGTCCAGTGAGGTGCCATGGTGCAAGTCTACTTAATAGAACAGAGAATTTGGGGCACAAGTTCCCAGGAAGGGCATGATCAAGTCTACCCAGAGAAGTGAAGCATGGGCAGTAGTGGGGATGCAACGAGCGAAGGCTTCAGAGGGGAAAAATGCAAAAATGGAAACTTAAAAGAAAGCTAGGTGTTCATCAGGCAAATGGGAGGTAGAGAGAGGGTGTAAGGGTGGGATCAGCCCAGGAAAAGGAGAGATGATCCAGCAAAGACAGAGGCATGAAGTAGCTCAGTTAACTGAGAGCAATGGAGTTGACTGAAGGGTAGAGTTTAAGTAAGAGGTCGTGGGAGGTGAGGTTGGAGAAATAAATTAGAACAGATCAAAAAGGCCTCGTGAGCCAACGTGAGGGGACTCCACTTTATCCCGAAGGATTCAAGCAAGGAGGCAATGTGGTCAGGACTGCATTTTTGGAGGCTCCTCCCGCTGTAGTGTTGAAGACGTAGTGAAGGGAAGAGAGATTAAAACAGATACATGTGGGAGGCAGAAGTGAGGGTGGCCTGCTTTTGTTGGTTTGTGGCCACTAAGGACACCAGAAACCTTGCCTGGTCTGAAAAAGCCTATGTTCTGAGAATTTTCTTATAAAAAAAAAGGACCCCCCATGGTTGTCAGCTTATACCCACGTTCACAGCTCTGGACCTATTCCACGCTCCTCTGGTCTGAGTAGAAACCACAGCATTCTTTCCTCTCTTCATATAGGATTCCCCACACCATTTTACCCATTCTGCAGGTTCTTCACTGCCCCATCACTGCCACCGACACATAGTGGCAAGACTCCACACGTTCACAACCTCTGCTTCAAGCCTTAGATGATTCTGTATTATCTGGCCATGCCCATTCATTCAACACCAGGTCTGGATTAATTGGGCATCTGTATGCACTAGGCACTGCCAGGCTCTGTGGAGGTGGCCTCTGCTCTCACCTCCATAGGCCCCTGTGGTTAAAATCCAAACTCTTTATCCCAGCATTTCAGGACCTTCTTAGACTGACTCCAGCCAACCTCCATGGCCTCATGTTTTCCCTCTCTCCCTCCAACTTTCTACACTTGTCACACTGAGTCATTTAATGTTCCTTAAATACCCTATATTATTTTTTCCAAATATACAAATATTTGAAATAGAAATATCTTCTTTTTATTAAAATGCTAATCTATACACACTCTAACTGAAATAATACCAAAGACGGAAAGCAGAAAGTAAAAATTTGTCCCATTCCCACCTCCCACCCACTACCCTGCAAATCCCATTCCCCAGAGATAAACACTGTTAACATGTGGGTAAATATCCTTCCAGATTCTTAAAAAAAACCTCTCTATGCCTTTTGCAAACCCCTTCCTGTCCTTCAGGACTCATTACAATGCCCTGTTCCTCCTCTGAGAAGTTCTCTATCGCTCTACGGAGAATTAGGGGCCCGATGTTTACAACAAACATGGCGCTTGCCACCCTATATTGAAATGATCTGTTCCCATGGTTTGCCTCCATCAGGCTGAGTGTGAGACTGTAATCCGAGGTGACAATCAATGAGCACAGGGTTCGGACCCTCTTGTTCCCTGCTGTAGTCACAATTCCTTGCATGTACTGGGCTCTCAGGAATTATCTATAGAATACATGGATAGATGGATGGATGGATGGATGGATCGATGGATAATTGAGTAGGTGGGTAGTTGGGAGGACAGATGGAGTGATGACAGGTGGGAGTGCTTATGGCATGCACTGTAGAACTAGGGGGATAAGATTGGCACTGAGCAGCAAAAAGGACGCCAGTGAGGGGGTTAAGGACTTGGATTCCTGCTCTGGCCCCACCTTCTACTGCTATGTAGCTTTATAGAAGTTCCTTGCCTTCTCTAGGCTTCAATTTCCCTACCTGGACCTGAATAGTGGGGCTGGGTAGTTCCCCAGAACCCTTCCCAACGGATGCTCCAGAATGCTCAGCTGGCCCTGGCCCAGCACTCCTATTTCACACCTCTGTAATTACCCACCTGCATGCCTTTATTATAGAAATTGGGGTGGGGGCGGGGGCTCATTAAATAAAGGGCAAAAGGAAATTGCTGGCTTGCCGAAATGACATTGTTGGAGTTAACTAGATTAACTTCTGAAATGAAAAGCCCACAAAAGCAAAACCAAAACAGAGACGGAGCCATGGCTTCCGCTGGGGGCTTCATGGTTCCCTGCTTCAGCCTGCCTGCCCCCCAGCCCAGGCCTCACAGTCGATCTTCCCTGATGAGGTCACGGGAGCCACTTTCCTACAGTCACAGTCTCCATCTCGGTGATTCCAGGATAACGGCACTGGGCACTGAACGCCAGGCCAGGAATTGGGAACTCCTCTCAGAACTCTCTGTCTATAGGAGACAGGCAGCAAATAGACCCCCACACAGAGCATGAAAGCTGGGCTGGGGAAGCCATGGGCAGAAGGGCTTGGAGTCCACGGATCAGGGAAGCAACACACGAGCTGAATGACATCCCAGGGGGAAGACACGAAGACAGGAAAGAGGAGGGCATCTTCAGGCAGTCAAGGGCCGCTCCATGTGGCTGGAGCAGAGAGGGAGGGGATGACTGTTCCATTTAGTGGTTTCACCTGGTCACGCTTTCACGATGAATCCGGGAGCAGCCCCTCCAGCAGGCTGGGCCGGAGACTGATGTATGGAACCCCCACACGAAGCCAGGGATGCCAACATGCAAGAGCGCCCAGTAGGCAGCTGTGGGGGGGGAGCTGCTGACAAGCCCAGTGCTGGTGCCAGTGGATACTAAGACAGAAGACAGAAGCAAGATGCTCTAATGGACTTGGACGGAGGCACCTTCTCAGCTCACAATCAGGAAAGGCAGGCAGACCCAGGGAGATGAGGGAGGTGAACCCAGTCTTGCTCACTGGTTCCAGTGGCTCCAGGGGCAGGAAAGGATGGAGCCCTGGTACCTGGCTAACTAGCCACTCTCAGAGGGAGAAAACCAGTTCTTGTAAGTATCCCAGAGCACACAAGAAAAATGCTTCTCCAAGGATAGACCTGGACTCCTCTCTGCCTTCCTGCAGAGGGTCAGCTAAGGAGGATCCGAGCAGGGAGAAAGCAGGGAAGAAACACTATTTAGTTGGCGCCTCCTCTGGGTCAGCTACTTTCCATGCACTCCCTCTTTCATCCTCTAGGGAGCCTAGAGGGAGGTGTTCTTTTCTCTACTGGATAGACGAGGAAACTGATGGAGTTACCCAAGTTCTCACAACTAGTGGCTATCAGAGCTAGACTTTGCACGAGTTCTTTCCAGCTCTGAATCTCGGAACTCTCTCCCTCATAGTCTGGTTGTGCTGCGGATCCAGTGACGTCACCCTCGCCTATTAACCTTTGACTAAAAATCATGAATCCTGCAATCCCTCTGAGCTCAGAACTGTCAAATCAATAGCCCAATGAGTATTTGAAACATAATTTGTATTCCTAGTTCTCCTGACCAGGGGCATTTGTGACGTCCTACTTCCGAGCAGTGACATCCAATGACAGAATTCCAGACATGGCACAGAAGAGATTCTTCTGGGTAAGAAGCCATTCCAGCACCCCTCAAACCTCATCCTGCTGAATTCCAGCCCACATCTGGGTCTGGAGGCCAGCAGCGCTCTCATGGGTCAGTCCTGGTCAGGATCGCCAGATGCCAGACTAGGTCACTGGGTATTAATCATTGCCAAAAGGGAAGTTAAACTGAAAGCCAGTTCATTAAAGATTAAGCTTCATCTCCGTAGCCCTCAGGGAAAGGGAGCTTTGGGTGGAGAGCAAGGTCCTGTTCCAGGAGGTCACCTACCATGAAAGCCTTCCGAGAGAGCCTTTGGTGAGGAGTCAGGAAGCCTGGGTTCTAGTCCTGGCTCGGCCCTCCACCTGCTGGGGGGCCTTGGGCAGGGCACTTCCCATTCTGAGCTCTCATTTTTCCCGTTGACACATGAAGAAAATTCTATAGGTTTCCTTGTGATGCTCTAGCATCTGTTGCCTCAAGAATAGTTTCCTCAGTCTGTGTTTGCTCTTTACCCCCCAGGTTGTGCAGCGTAAGTTCACTTACTGTTCACAATATCTGTGGCCACGGAAAGCTGACAGTAAATCACAACTCCACCATGAGGCCTGGAGTGCAGAGTCTCCCTTATCTCTTCCTTGCTCTCACACTAGCCCGATTGCATCTCTGACCTCAGAACATGCCCCCTTTGCTCTCTGGGAACTGGCCCAAGCTGTATCTGGAGGAAACTCCTCTAAGCCCACTGACTGACGAGAACGAAAATTCCCCATTTGGCCAATTCCTGGCATTTTCCTTTGGATCCTCCCATCCCAATGGGATCTACTTAACCAAACCTTCACACAGGCCCTTCACAAATCTTGATCTAGTACCAAAGCAATTCCACAATCTATAATGAGCAGTCAGTGAACAGATACCTAATCATTTTGTACCCCGTACAAAGTGTTGTGATGGCGTCGGGACTCCAGCACTGGTCCCGAATGGAAATGGAACCAATATGCGTCCTGGTTTGAAACTAGAAATTTCTATGAAGGCGGGACATCTGAAAACTACTGAGGTAAACAATGATAGGTTCTAAAATATTAGGGCAATAAGATGAGCGGTGGTTGAGATTGGCAACTCATTCTCTTATTCCTCTGCTCTGCTCTTCCAAGCTCTTCTTGAACTGAATCTAATCACTTTTCTGTCTGTAGATGGCAGCACTGGTCCCTCTCACTCCCAGAGGGGGACCGCAATTTCACTTGAGGACAAGTGCTCCATAGAACAGGGTAGTGCAAGGACAAAAACGAGAGGAACTAGCTTCAGAACAAATATCCTCACACACTTAAGGAGTGAGCGCATCTGGTGAATTCGCAAAATCTCCAAAGCCTCGCTTACCTTGTAAAATACTCCCTTTCGAAGGAACTGTTGCCGAGTGCATGGACCCAGAGGAAGTTTCCCCAGAAGTCCGCCAGGGTCCACAGAACCCAGGCGGGACATCCTTGGGTGGGAGAACAGCGGACAGCGGTCCAGAAGGCAATAAACTGCCCCTCTGCTCTGCGTCAGCCTGAGTCGTCTTGGGGGCTGCTCTCCCCAGGCAGTGCCCAAAACTCATATTCAACGAGTGCTCATTATGTGCCCGGCAGGGCGCTAGGCATGTCAGCGCACTGCATTGTTTACTCCTCATGCAGGTACTCCTATCACCTCACTTCAGAGTGGATACGGTGGATCCAAGAGGTTAACTGCCCGCAACACCCAACCACCACCTCGCACACATGGGGAAACTGCAGCGAGTGAAAACTGGTGTTGGGTGTCACATGGCAGATCGCTGACAGAGCAGGTGAGGACCCTGAGCGCACCTTAGAGTGACAAGCTTATAGAAGCTTCATGATGATGGGGTCACTGAATAGCCTACCCCACCCACTGAGAAGTCCCGGGGAGGAAGTCAGGATGGCCCCTCAGAGCTAGTGCCGGCTGTGCTCTGAACGAGTGTGTGGCCTCAGGCAAGCCCCTTCACCTTTCTGGGCCTCCGCACCCACCCCCAAGCGAGAGATAGTGGTAAGAAAAAAAAAGCTGTTAAAAGTATAAACACGCCCTCTTGGTGGTATTATTATTAATTATTATGATTATCATCATCATCTTTCATGGTTATTAATGACCTGTTACCTGCTAGGGATCTGTCATCCAGGAATTTCTTTAAGCCCTCCTTGAACCTGTTTATATTTCCAGCCAGCAGCACCCCTCTTGCTTTTCATCCCCGGCCCCCAGCCCAGGGAGCTGCAGGCCAGACTCCACCGGGGAGCAGGGGCGGGGGCTGGGTTCGAATGGCCTGTCTCAGTCTCTTTTGTGCAGTCCATCACAGCTGATGGGATTCAGTACTACGCAGCTTCACTTCCTCCCCCGAACCCCATCTATGCGCTCAGGTCTGTGTTAGGGATCTCAGGAGGAAGGAGACAAAGGTATAGGCCTTGCTTTCTCAAACCATCCCCCTCAAGCCCCGAAACCCTAAGCAGGGTGGGGACTTAGGACCCCCTCTTAAGTGCCTTCTTAGGGCTGAGAAGAGGGCCTGGACCCCACAGCCCAGAGCCCATTCAAGAACCAGGGCACCACTTATTGTCAAAGACAGTGCACAATCCAAAAACACAAAGCAACCTCAACCAATTTTGGTACCTATTCTGGGATGAACGGCAGATGTCAAGTTGCATCAGACATGGTAGGGTCCTATCCTCTAGAAGTTCACGGTCTGATAGTAAAACCGAGGCATACACCATCACCTTGCAAGGCAGGTTAGCCGAAGGCTTGAATAGAGGACTTAAAAACAGCAAAAGTCCAGGTGAGGTCCTCACTAGCCTTGCCTGGGACAATCAGGAAAGTCTAATAAAGAAGGGTCATTTGAATTAGGTGCTATGGGGTAGACAGGCACTTGCTTGGTAGAGAAGGCAGTGAGCAAAAGGGAAGACTTTCTGGAGCAGGAAGAACACGAACATGGGAAAAGAGATGGGCTGGTCAGGGGACAAAGGGGCCCACCTGGGTGAGAACTGGGTGTACGGGTCTATCACCCAGCCTGACAATGGCCTTCATTTCCTGATCTTCAGAATTCAATTGTTGACAATTGAAGTTTGGGACCCATAGAAGAACGAACTCCCTGACTCTCCTTAGGGAAGGGCTTGCGATTTCTCAGTTTGTGAAGAACCCAGAAGAATCTGGGCGTCAGTATATTCCCAGCCTTGGGCCAGCATTGATTCTGTGGGTCTTAGAATGTCCCAGCTGAGAAGGGCTTCTCAGACATATGCCCCCTCTTTCCCTTAAAACCCCTTTGTTACAGGTGGGGAAACAGAAGGAAGCCCTTTCCTCAAGAGTCAGGGACAGGGTAGGAAAGGAACCGAGGAACCCAGGCCTCTCGCCCTGCCGCCCCCAACCCCCCCCCCCATCTCCCCTCTGCTCCCGCTCCTGGAGTGGGGTAAAGCTCACCCAATCCAGCTGGAGGAAAGCTCCAGACAAATTCAAGGTGATTGTAACAGTAGCATTTGCAGGCAAATTATACTCCATGAGCTAATTAGGAAGGGATTGGGGCCCTTAGCCTTAATTAATATCTAGTCCCTAACAACTTAATCCTGGGTGAGATCACAGCAGGGATTGCCCCTGAATGCTGAAATTCTTTCCTTCAACAAATCACCTATATAAATACATATATTTTTAATAGCAGCAATTATAAAGTTCTCTGCCAACTTATGGGGCTGTTTAACATTCCTGGATCGAGGCCACAGTTTTTTCTCCCAGTCTCCTCCCTCCCCACAACCAAAGCCTAATGAATAGTAACGCTTTTGTGGCTCCGCGTTCCATTTAACCAGTATCTCCTACCCAGTGGGTCTTCGCAGGGAGTTAATAAGCAGTCTGGGAGGACTGCCTGAGGAGGTCCACCAACCTAATCGTTAACTGCAAGGCCTAATCAGCATCTGCTTCCCACCCAGAGTCCCCCACAGCTACACGGCCCTGGTCCCCCCCCCAGTAATGGATGGAAAATCGGCGATTTCCTGACAGTTAGCAACCAATTTTCCACCAATTAGAAGAGAGATGGTGGTCTCTGGAGGAAGCTGGACAGTTTGGTTGCACGGAGCTGGGAGGAAGAGAGATGATCCTCGAAGCCCAGAGAACCGGAACCTGGGACCAGACCCCGCCCCCTCCCGGGTCAGGCTCGGCTTCTGTCAGTGGGGGTCGTCTGCGCCCCCGCAGCTCCCATGGAGCCCTTCTCAATCCCTGAGCCGGTTTCACAACGAACCCATCTGCCTTTCCTCCTCCGGGGCCGGCCAGCGCGGCCTCCTCCTGCTGGCTCCCTCCTCGGTGCCCAGAACGTCTGGGAAATTCCTGCAAAGCAGCTGGTGTGGCGGCTTCAGGAGAGCAAACGCCCTGGACAATTGTGCCTTCAAATCCTGGATTTGTCTCTTTTCCGTTGTGTGAGACCTTGGGCGAAACATCTAAATTCTCTAGGCCTCAGTTTCCTCATTTGTAAAATGGGGTTAGTCGCAGCACCTACCCGATAGGATCTGAGGATTAAAGGGAAAACATGTGGATAAAACGCTTTACACCACACGGCATAATGTTCGGCAAACGGGTGCTATTTTTATTCTGTTCTTTTCATAACAAATGATACTATTATTAATCCATACTGATAACAAATGCACGTGAGGCATTGTGCTCTGGGCTGTGAGGACCACTACCCCACATCTTCGACGGGAGTTCACTGGCCTGCCCTTCATCATCTCCCCCTGGGTTAGCGCTGTCTCCTCTCCAGGCTGGCCTCACCCGTCCAGGCCCCCGTGCCAGTGTGACCCTTCTAAAATAGGGGTTTGACTGCACCCATATCACTGGCTGCATCAAATGACTCCAGTGGTGGGGCGCCTGGGTGGCTTAGAAGGTAGAACGTCTGACTTCGGCTCAGGTCGTGATCTCCCGTTTCTTGAGTTCGAGCCCCGCATGGGGCTCTCTGATGTCGGCGCAGAGCCTGCTTCAGACCCTCTTCCCCCAGTCTCTCTCTGCCCCTCCCCCACTCGCTCTTGCTCTCGCTCTCAAAAATAAACAGACATTTTAAAAAGGGCTGCAGTGGTTTTTACAGCACGAATTCCCTCCTGTGCCTCTCACCCCTTCCCTGTTAGCCCCCTCGTTTCCTCCCTCACCACTTCAGGCCCTGTCTCTTATCATCTCGAAACAGAACGACTCCGGAATGGCCACGGCCCTTCAGCAGCCACCCCCTCTCGGATGGATGTGAAGATTCCACGGCAGAAACAGAAAGTAGGTACACAGGAAATGCAGCTCTCCCCTTCTCCCAGGCCACAGCACAGCGACAAAAGGACGTGAGTAATGACCTTGCTGACAGGCTTTTGAGTCATGAGAGAGTGTCACCCTCAACGTGATTTTAGCGTTTATTGGACTTGATTGTCCTCGAAATTCTTGGATGATTGGCCATTCTCATCTGGTAATTGTAGCCGAATCAGACACAGTCTCTCCCGCAGGTTGCTCAGTCTTCCGGGAAAGGAGCAGCAGCAGTGAATGTTTGATGAGTACTTACTCTGCACCCAGGCGCGCTGTTGAGGCCTTCACGTGGACTGTTTCACGGATTATCCAATGTGATCTTCACAAGAGTGTCAGGAGTAGGGCCAGCATATAATTTATCATACAAACCGAGACCCTTCTGGGAGTGAAAGGGGGCACTATTAGTAACTAGGTGAGGACAACAGGAATGACCTGGGGCGGTGGCAGTCTGGCCAGCACAGATGGACGGCCTGCCTCGAAGGCAGGGAGGCTTTGGGAGGTGGGGGACTGTGCCCACATTTACATCACTCTCAAGAGCGGGGATTCAAACCAGGCCCTCTGACTCCTATCATGTGGGCACAAAGAATTAAGATTCAAGGCAAAACAGGGTGTTTCCTAAGTGAAGAAGGGAGAGACGTGGCTCTAGGCTGAAGTCGAAGAGGGAAGAGGGGGCAGCAGAGGGGGAAGGGCTGCGGGCCAGGGGAGGCACGTGAGCTGGAGGCGGGTGGGCATTCGGAAGCAGATGGGGAAAGACACGCGGGAGGGAGCGTGGGATGAGTGAACAGGTGCAGGCAGGGAGGGAGGGAGGTGTTTGGAGAAGAGTAAGGAGCTGGAGTCCAGGCAGGGGTGGGGGAAGGGAAGCTAAGTTAGAGATGTGGCCACAGACACAGGTGAGGATGATCACGGAGGGTGGAGAATGCCAGGCTGCAGGAAATAAGGAAGAAAGAATGGCTGCTTGGCCCCAGTCCCTGCCTCCTTCACACACACCTGGTGCCCCCTCCTTGCTCTTGGGACACATTCCCCCAAGGCCTCTCTGTGCTTCAGATACTGTCCTTTTCCAAACATACCTTCCACCCACCCGCTTCTTCCAAAGCAGGCTGGAAAGCCATGGGCCTCAAGCCCTCTGCAGCTTCTTGTTCTCCTGCCTCAGACTGATGTCCTAAAAGTTCCCAGATTTGGGCAGGATGGGGGTGGTGACCTGGCCATGGCCACTTGGCAGAGCTGGGGCTCAAACAGCTTCCTCTTCTCCCAGGCTTTGCTTTTCTCAGATTCCCAGTGCCCATCCCTGCTTTCTACCACTGCCAGCCTTGCCCAGCTAAGCCTCCAGCTCCTCTTCCATAGAACCCAGCAACCATGATCCTGCTTCCCCAGAAGTTCCTGTGGGATGAGGCAGGTGTCATGGTCCAGAACTGCTGATTTGGCAACTCAAGTGGTCCCTGGGTTCCAGGCTCTGGAATTGGGAGGGAGTTTGTCTCATGTCTATACTGGGAGAGGCTCCAGATGCTGCTTCTGACCTGCGGGTTCAGGTCTGGGAAGGTAAGGGTCCTGCTGGTGGAGAAGAAGCCCCACACCCACAAGGGCCGGGCTTGAGGAGCACCCCAGGGTGTCTCTGCCTCCAGCACCTCCTCCAGCTACACAGGCAGCTCAGCCATGTGTCCAGCTCTGTCTTCCTCAAGCCCCAGAGTTCTCAGCACCATGGCCCGCCCCATTCTATCCACTCAGCAACGAGCTCAGGGTTTGCCATGGAGTGGGACAGCACATGTGGCTGATGGTGACTCTGCTCCACTCTCTCCCATCAGAGCCACATCCACACCTGTGCCAAAGCAATTATTCTAACAAATCTGATCCTGTCACTCAATAGCTTTCCATCACCAACAAGAGAAACGTCTGAGTGAGCACCCTCCCTAGAGCCTTCGGGGAGCCCTCCAGCTCCAGGTCCTGCCCACCTCCCTCCAGCCCCCACAATCACCCATGCACCTTCATTCAAACACTTGTTCATTCATCAGATGTGTGTGTAAGGCCTTCTTCATGCAAGCCCTGTGCTGGAAACGAAATCACTCCTAAAGTCATTCCAACACACAATTCCAACATGTGTGTGTTGGCAGTGAGGGCTAAGGGGAAGTTCCCCATAGCACCAAACAATTCTCCAACACCAGCTGGGTGTCCTACAATTCAGTTCAATTCTGACACTATCAACCTGGAGGTAACGTCCAATTCCATGGGTTAAGGGCTCAGTCCCACAAGACTACCTCCATTTCAGAAGCCAGTCGCAAGTCCAGATTGTCTCTGTACTTCTGACCGACAGGCTATAAATCAGAGGCTCCCACAACCCTCTCCTAGGGTTGGATTGATTTGCTAGAGCAGCTCACAAAACTCAGGAAGCCTATTTGGTCACCAGATTACTGGTTTATTACAAACGATATTGAAGGATACAAATCAACAGCCAGATGAAGAGGTACATAGGGCAAGGTCCGAGATAGAGGAGTTTCTGTCCTCATGGAGTTTGGGGCCCATAATAGTGGCCCATGATAGTGTTCTTGTTCTCCAACCTGGAAGCTCGGCGGAACCTATCCTTTTGGTTATGGAGGCTTCACTTCGCAGGAAGGATTTATTAAATCATTGGCCACAGGTTGATTCAATCTCCAGCCCCTCTCCACTCCCTGGAAATCAAGGCGTGGGACTGAAAGTTCCAACTCTCCAGTCCCTGTTGGTTCTGCTGGCAACCAGCCCCCATCCTTAAGTGCTATCCAAAAGTCACCTCATTAACATAAGCCCAGTTGTGGTGGAAGGGGGCTTGTTATGAATAACAAGACACCCATTCACTTTTATGGCTCTGAAGGGATTTCGGGAACTGAGGACAAGAGGCCAAATGTTATGATAAAAGATGCTCCCATTGCTCTTATCCGTTGGTCAGGAAATTCCAAGGGTTTTGAGAGCTGTGGATGAAGACCAAAATTACAAAAGGAATATATTTTGGCCAACTGAATGACCCAATATATATATTTTTTACAAATCATAATATTGAGTTCCCCGTTCCCCAACACTACATCCTGCCAAGGCCTCCCCTCCCAGCCTCTCCTATCTGATGTGCTCTGGTTGATCCTCTAGCACCCAGGGCGGGAGGCCCCATCCCGCCCTCCTCCGGGCTCCTGCGGCATCTCACAGGGTCTGTTGGGAAGTTTCCTGCATTTGTCTGGAGCTCCTCAAGGGAAGGGATTGACTTTGGTCCTTTGCCTCTCACGGCAAAAGAAACTTGTCTCCCTTCCCAGTTCTTATATTCCTAGGCCTACATTTTTTATGATTTCTTCACCCACTCCACCACCCCCTTGCCTACTGCTAAGCCTTAGGATGCCTGTGTGTACATTAGAAAAAGATGCCCCTTCCTCTGGTTAGACGCAGCTCCATGCCAGGGTGTGTGTCTTATGAGCAGAGTACTTGCTGGATCTTGGCCCCAATCTGCCCCTTGGCCATGCACTGTGGGGCACAGCACAGTCATACTGTCCCATGCATCATTCCCAATCCTCCCAAGATGCTGCATGTTGTGTTTGGGAGAAACACCTTCAACCCAGTCACACTAGCATCAGGGGCTAATGGGCCCTCCACCAACGGACTGTTTGCTTCTTCTAAAAGGAGATGGGTGTGGGAAGACTAAGAAACAGTCATGGTGACTGTGGGTGTTCTGCATTTGGAAGGTATGTGAGACAGGGGCCACTTCAGTGACGCTGGTCATGGCCAGGGCTGGGCTGGTCCTCCCATCAGTAGGACTTTCAGCCATCTCATTTCCTTTCTTTCCCCTCTGTACTCTTTGTATTCTTAACTTCTGAGATACGGCCTCAAAGCTCCCTTCCCAACCTTCTACACATCTGTACACACAAAGGCACATGTGCATGCCCATGCGCGTGTGCGCACACATGCATACTCGCTCCTGTCATTATTCACTGACATGGGCGGTAGGAGATGAGCCTCACAGAAGCTCACCTGCCAGGAAGAGCATGTTAAAGATAATGGAAGGTAGGGGTGCCTGGGTGGCTCCGTAGGTTAAGCGTCCAACTTTGGCTCAGGTTATGGTCTCACGGTTCGTGAGTTCAAGTCTCACGTAAGACTCTGTGCTGGCAGCTCAGAGTCTGGAGCCTGCCTCAGATTCTGTGTCTCCCTCTCTCTCTGCCCCTCCCCTGCTTACACTCTGTCTCTCTCTGTCAAAAATAAATAAACATTAAAAAAATTTTTTTAACAAAAAATGATAACGGAGGGTGACAAATCCCACTGGGCCCTGCCATGGTCAGATTTACCTGGCGTTCACTCAGGGACATTAGTTGGTAGGGCTTGATCTGTGCCTTGATGGAAAGCTTTGGTCTGTGGCAGCCCACCTGTGCCTTGATGGAAAGCTTTGGTCTGAGAGAAAGCAGCTCAGAGGAGAACAGGCTTTGGGTAGACCTGGATGTCCACATCTCTCCCAGTCTTTCAGGGCTCTCATGGGAAGAGGAAGCAGGTGCATCTGGTGGCCCAGTTAGAAATAGGACCAATGGAGGTTGCCAAAAATGCAGATCTGTATTCAGCATTAACCTCCCAGGAGCCAAACTTCAGAGATAGTGGACTCAGGGTCATGGGGACGTGAGCGAAAAGTCTAGATGACTAGTGTTGGGCTGACCTTTAAGACCTTAAGATGTATTGTCTCGTTTCATAGTTCAGAATGTTGTGAACCTAAGACTCCACGTTGCTAGTTAGTATTTGATTCCATTACTATCTTAAGGCATTTTTCCCCCAGTCACTCAAAAAGGCTAAGATTTTATTATTCCCTGACTCCAGAACCTGAGAAACTTAGGATTGTAAAATCATCGATGAGACGGCCATTTGTGTGGATTTCTCTTAAAGATGTGTTGCACACATGCTTTGTACCAGATACTTAGGTGCTTTATGTATATTATCTTATTCAATCCTCACAGTGTTCCTGTAAATTATGTACTGTTACTACCTTATTTTTCAGATGAGGGAACTGAAGCACAGAGAGGTTAAGGGAGTTCCCCAATCTTTCACAAGTAGTCTACAACGGTCCTACAACTGAAGCCGAGAGTCTTAGCCACTGTCCTAGGCTGCCTCTCTGTGTTGTGAGAGGAACGTACCCAGGAGGAGAGAAGTGCCCTGGCCAGGCCAGAACTGAGTTCTGGGTCCTGAGAGTCCTGCTTGGCCTGGCTCCACCGGCCCATTTGAGTCCCAGCCCTGGAGCTGGGGGAGCTGCGGTCTCCTATTCCCTTCCCACCTTTCCAGGGAGTGTTCCCTCCATGATCTCAGGTCTTGAATTCCCCAGGCAAAGCCAGCCACATTCTTTGGGCTGGAGTCCAAGTTTATTTAAGAAGAGGAAAATGTTATTATGGAAATTACAACAGCTTTACAAAACAGAGCGTCCCTGTATCAATCCAGGACCACAAGAATGCGCATCAACTTAATAGCTTCCTGTTGGGAGTCTTTCAAGCTACGCCTAAAGCTGGCAGGCATCAGGGCACAGGAGTGAGTCCAAGCAGCTGGTGACACTGCCAACCCCTTGCCCCCTGCCCTCAGGAGGAGTGGCAGAGCCCACGGAGGGGACCCCAGGAGAGCCCTCCCTGTCTCCTCATGCCACGCACCGCTGAATAAGACAGCCACTTGAGGTTTTCCATTCTCAGAAGTGGAGCCGTGGTGGTGGTGGTGTTGATGGTGGTGTGTGTGTGTCTGTGTGTCTGTGTGTGTGTCTCGGGTGGTGAGCAGTGGGGAGAGGACCACGGCTCCTCCTCCCGCCCACCCATTCCATAACCTCAGCCTAACTCAAGTAGGAACGCGGTTGCCGATCCAGTCCTCCGACCTTCTCCCCAGACCCAGTGTGGAGGGTCTGGATCTCAGCTCCTGGTAAGGGGAGGGCTTTAAGAAGGGGACTGCTTTCTTTACCTCCTAAGGTTAAGGAGAGAGAAGGCCAGGCTTTAACTCTTTTTATCTCTCTCTCTTTTTTTTTTTTTTAAAGAAGAAAAGAAAACCATTAAAGTCAAATTCCTGGGGCTGGGAGCAGCCAGGAGTCTGGCGCGTGTCTCCTCCTGGATAATTATCTGGCATTTAGCACCCCTCTTCCCAGCACTTATAATTAGCAGGGAAATTAAGGTGCTGTCATCCTACCTCCCAGCTTTTCTGTGTTATGCCCAGAGGCCTGGGGAGAGGCCCAAGAAGGGAGGAGGGCGTCAGTACAGCAAGAAGAACTGCAATTAGACAAAAGGAGGGACTTTCAGCTGAGAAGGGACACTTGGCAGGAGAGCCATGGAGGATCCTCTGGGGAGCACTTCCCATCACCTCCAGCCAGACATCTTTCCTGTCTCCGAATTCCTGGAGCACGTGCCTGCTGGACCACGCCCCTCTTCATGGGAGATGTCCTGGCTTTGATGAAGCAGCTCTGCTCCAGTGGGATCTCAGTCACCAAAATCTTCAGAGAGGCTTCTTTAGTGCCCGCCTCTGTGCTACATTCTGACGACAGAGATGAGTCAGACCCACCCAGAATTGCAAATGCTCCCCAATGAAAAGACAAGGCATTTAGCGACATAACATAACACATAATGCAAGGTTGAAACATACCATAACACATAACATAACACAAGGTTGAAAGTGACAAGAACTGAGAAGGAAGGGAGCAGCTACATAGTTTGGAGGGGGCTAGTGAGAAATGAAAATTGTTGAATTTATGAGTAATTTCAAGACAGCACCAGCAGAAGTTAAGCCAAGTGTGCCCACCCCATTCCATAACCTCAGTCTATGTGCTGTATCAGCTGTGTGTGCCCAGGGAGCTGGCCCTGCAGGGCAGGCAGTATAGGTCTTGCCAATTAAGGAAAAACTCTTGCAGGAAGCAGCATTTGAATTGGCCTGGTTCAAAAGGTCAGTATTGTTTAACAGGTAAAGTTTCTTTTGCTTATTTAGCCAGCTTTCTCATCCTTCAGGACCCCAGTCGGTCCGCTCCTCCAGGAAGCGTTCCCTACTAACTCTAGGATGGGTTAGGACCCTCTGGACCCTCTGAGACTTCCCCACCCCATCCAAGCCTGTGCTTCTCCAGAACACCTATCTCATTTCATTATAGGTGGTCTCTTTATGAATCTGCCTCTCTGACCAGCCCATGGGCTCCCTAAGGACGAGGTCTGTGCCTTATTCCCATCTGCCTTCTTAGTGTGCCATGGAAGGCCTGGACAAGGCAGATAGCCAACAGCGTTGATTGAATGACTGAATGAATGAATGAACACACCCAGAGGGAGCACAGTGGGCAAAGCCCTCCTTTGTGCTTAGGGACCCGGAGGGTGGATCTTTACCCACCAGGCTGAAAAGTTAAATCAGGATTTGATCAGGAAGACCCTACATGACAAGTCAAGGTCAGTGTGTTCTCTAGGAAGCTGTGAGCTTTCACCGAGTGGTCTGGCTGCCCCGCAGGGGCTGGCGGGGAGTGGATGATGGGGAATGTGGAGCGGGGAGGAGCAGGAAGCTTGGCAGGGAGAGCCATCAGAAAGCTGTAACCATGATCCATGCGAAAGGTTAGGGTGGCTGGGACCAGACAAGAGCCATGGGAATGGAGAGAGAGGAAGAGCTGGTTGTGAGCTTTGAAGCCCCAGCCACCCTGGTGGCAGCAACATCAGGTCACCAGCCAGCTATTCCAGTTATTCCTAGAAATCAATGTCAGTCTGTGGAGGCTCAGATAAAACTCTCGCACAGTAATGGATGGGGAGCTTAGAGAGAGGAGATAAGAGGAGGCCCACAGCACGGGGTGATCAGGTGGGGCTTTACAGGCAGGGGGGCAGCCATCAGAGGTTATCAGAACATCCCTCAAATAGCAGAGGCTCAGAGGCTGTCCACCCAGCTGTGACTGTGGAGGGGCACACAGGCTTGTCCCAGGCCTGGGAGTTCCAGACCTAGTGGCCCATCGACATTTTTCCCAGCAGCAGGGTCAAACAGATCAGTCTAGCTGCCTTGAGGCTTGTATCAGAGTTCTGGTGCCTTCTGTTGAGGGTGGGGAGGATGAGTGAGGGCATAGAGCAGGTGGGGTACCCTCTGAGTCTCCTTTCTGCCCCGACTTTCTGGGATGCCGAGTCTGTGAGTCACTACAGTGGCATTTTGCCTGTAGGATGAGGAAAAGGATGGTCTGTTCCCCAGCACTGGGCAGGTGGGTAGGGGACAGAGTGGTGTTCCCTACTGGTCTGAACGAGGCTGGAAAGGCTGTGTGTGCCGGCCAGCCTCAAATCCCTCCACGCACATGCTGGGAATGGACCCACTGATCATCCTTCCTCATGAGATGGAGAGAGAATGTGGGTGGGAGCAAGGTTTGCCCACGAGAAATGAAAGAGAGCAAGGGACACTGGGGCCTCCCAGAGCAGGGAAGGACCAGGAGGGGGAGGCTGGGGACACCCAGATCAGCCATCAGAACGTGAATTCGAGAGTCGCACTAATGATCAATAACTGCTACTGACACAGCACCTGCCACCGTGCCAGGCACGGCTGAGGCGCTCTGTCCGGACTAACCTGTGTCATCCTCACAAGCCTCATTTTATAGAAGAGGAAACCAAGACGCCGAGTTGGAGCAAACTTTCCCAAAGTCACAGAAGCCGGAGCTCGGCCTTTGAGTCCAGGCAGTCTGGCTCCATTTCATCACTACCTTGAAATGCTTGTCCATCGGCAAAGGGCTCGCTGTGTATCAGACGTCAACTTCACTTGGCCCCTAGGAGACATTAGCACCCCCATTCTACAGATGAGGACGCTGAGGCTCTAAGAAGCAATTTCCCATTCTGGGAAAGTGGGCTGAGTTGGGTCGTGCCTGCCTCAGCTCTCTCATACTCTCGGCTCTATCGGTCAGGGGTGTGCAGATGAACTCTTAGAAAGCAAGGGGTGCGGCATCTCCAGGGAGGAGGGTAGGATCTCAGAGGCCCGCCTCCTCACCCTTCCCAGGCAGCTTTCCCTCAGGAGGTTAGCCCGAGAGTCCCATCTGCCGACACTCAGGGCTGGGAGGAGATAGCACCTTTTATCTCTGCAGAGAGTTCAAGAGTTTATTCCCATCCACGGCAGCAGGGAGGCCAGTGCCCATTCTTGGAGGGTGTCCAGTGACGGGACAGATAGGGGGCACTTCCTTCCCTCTCTTCCAGCACTCGGTGCCCTCCACGCCCCACCATCACCAGAGGCCAGCGCTCAGACGCAGACGCCGGGTGTAGTGGGAAGTGCCCAGCTCTGAGCACAGGGCTGCGTGTGGCGCCATGGCCAGAGGCAAGAGGACAGCTCTGGAGTGACTGTGCTCCTGGCTCCACCACCTTCTGACTGTGTGGCCTGACACATGGTGCTTCCCCCTCTAAGGCTCAGTTTCCTCTTGTGAAGAGCTGAATGACCATTCCTATCTTGGCGGATTGTTTCAAGGTTAAAACAGTAAAGGTCATATGTTTCAGTCACCGGGCTCACAGCCAGGGCTACCGCCAGGGCTATAGAACCACCCCTCTAGTCTTACCACATGAATTATACTTCAGTCAATGAAACAAAGGCCAGTCCGGTGCCCCAGAGACAGAGGGAATGAGCTCACCCCCTCCTCAGGACTCTCCTGGGCTCCCCATGCCCTGCAGAGGGCGGGGCACACCCTCAGCCTGGCATTCAGGGCTCCAGGGGCCTGCTGGCTACCTATCTCCAGGCCTCATTTCCTACCTCCAGCCCTCCCCAGGTGACTCATTCTTCCTGAATAAAGCAGGCCCTATCCTTGTCCTCCAGCACATCCATCGAGGCCCAGATCATCTGCTGCCTCCTCTCTGAAGCCGCCCCCAGATCCCTGAGGGAGGATGAATCACTGCTCTGTCGTGCTCCCATAGCTCTGAGCTCATTCCGCTTTGTGTCACGTGTATAGATTCATGTATCTGCTTCCCCGGCGGACTGTGAGCTCCCGCAGGGCAGCAGTGGGATCCCCATCTTCTTGTAAAATGCCTGGCACAAAATCTGTGCTCAGTAAATGTTGTTTAATTGATTAACTAATCAGACAGCATATTCTAGATTCAGAGATCTCAGAGTTAGCAGAGACTTAAAGATCACCTCGTCTGAATGCCTCATGTTCTAGATGAAGAGACCTGGAAGTGAGGGAGGGGATACGGGGTAGAGAAGGACAGGATCAAGGTCGCACCATGAGATCATGGAGGAGGCACTGGAATGCGGTTCTCCGCAGCAGAAAAAAGGCAAGGGTTGTTAGTTTTGTCTTGCAGCCAGAGAGACAAAGACCTATCAGTGGCTCTCTGTTGCCCTCTGGATAAAGTCCAAATTTGTTATCCTGACTCCCTAAGTCCCTTTGTGCTATGGTCCCAGCCAGTCCCTTACTTCTAGATACTTCGCACTCCGTTTACACTGAGGACCTGGAACCAGGTCCTTGTCTGACTTCCGGGCCTTATTTGCTGTTCTCGGTGTCCAGACACCTGCTCCTTTGCACAGGACACTTACTGCTCCTTTGCCTGCCAAATCCTACGATCCTTCAGGTGTAAGTGTAGATACCACATTTTCTGAAAGACCCCCTTGTCCCCTCTTCTTTAGCCCCTGTGATCCCATCTGTGGCACGAGCCTGCAATTGTCTGTTTCTATATCTCTCTCCAGTGACTGCCCGTCTTGTACCCCTAGTGGTCAGCTGGAAAGGAATAAGATACGAATGGATGAGTGAATGAATGAATGAATGAATGAATGAAGTGTGAGGACTTGAACTCTGGACCTCAGGCAGAGATGCTATTGATCCCAAGTGAACTCCAGGACCTGTTTTAGGGGAAAGGCACTGAGTTGAGAGAGGGTAGAAGGAAGGGTGGGCTTTAGGACAACCAGTAGAGGTGGAGCAGGGAGAATGTTCGCAGTAGAGGGAGTAGTGTTCCCCATAACCAGGGAAACAATATCCACTTTATTGACCTGAGCCTTCCTTCTTTTCCTTTGGCCCAGCAACCTTTATTATTCCTGGCAATCCTTTGAATCACTGAAGGAGTATCTGGGAGACTGAAAGCCCTTGGAAACAACCAGTCAGCCCTGCAGCCTGAGTGAGCCTTCGCTGCCCAGTGTTCCTGTCCTCCGGCTCTGTCCACTGGACTGGAAGGGCATCTGGACTTCCCGAAGGGGTGTGGACAGCCACGGTGGAAGGCACTGTACCTGTAAAGGCTTGGAGGCCGGAGGGAGTATAGCTTGTTCACACTGGAGAATTCGGGGGGAGAGGAAGAGAGGAACCCAGATGGTAAAAGACCTGGCATGCAGGGCTAAGGATCTCGAACATTCACCACGAGTTCACTTCCCTTGCCCCACTTCACTGCACTGTCCCTTCCCAGTCCCCACCCAGACAGCTTACAGTCTGAGGGTGGCCTGGGGGGAGGGAAGTGGGGAGAGCAGACACTCAGAGTCCAATGTGAGAAGGGGTGTGACAGCAGGGACCACAGGGAGGGCTCTGTCTGGGAAGGCTTTCCTGGAAAGTGGCGACATAGCTGGAACTTGGATGGCAGATAGGACCCCCTTTTCCTCCTTTTCCTTTCTCTTTCTCTGTCCTTCTTCCATCCTTTCTCTTTTTTTCCTCCCTTCTTCCTCCCTCTCCCACTCCTCCCTTCCTCCCTCCCTTTCTTCCTTCCTTCCTCCCTTCCTTCCTTCCTTACTCCTCTCTTCCTCCTTTTCTTTCTTTCTTTCTTTCTTTCTTTCTTCCTTTCTTTCTTTCTTTTCTTTCTTTCTCTCAGTCTCCAAAGGCCTTATTGGCAAATAGATATTAGAAAACAAAGATTGATCCTATTGCTTCAATCTTGCATCTGTGGAACGGAGAGCTATGCCAAGGGACACATCAGGTGGTACCACAGGGGACTGCTGCTTTGTCCCATTATTCATAGTTTTGGTGAAAAGCACAAAGCTTGTAGTCACCAGTTCTTCGGGCTTAAGATGTAGGCTGATTCCTTTGTCAGCACTATATACTGAGTCACTACTATGAACGATGTTCTTCCAACACGAACGCAGAAGTCTCCTTGATGGGTGCCCAGCTTAGATCCCACTGGATTGCTCTCCCCAGGCATCACAGACCCGGTCTCACTACATTCAGCCCTTCCCAGACCGTAGCCACAACCGGCCCTGAGTTCCTGTCTGTCTCTAGCCCTAGGCATAGCAGACGGTCTTACAGGCTAATGTAGGGCTACTTCAGGTTCCTCTAAGAACTTCATGGCCTCAAGGTGGAATCCCTTCTGCTCAACGTGCTTGATGACCTAACCCACCAGGCCACGCTGCAGCCCTCCGGCTTGCTGGTAATGGACGTGTCCTCCAAGCCAGCCGTGGCCCTAGAAGCTGGCAGGGGTCAACAGCAGGTATGCCGTAGGGCCAGAGCCGAAGGCGATTTCTTCCCTATTCACTGCAGCATCTCCGTGCCCAGCACAAAACCTGGAGTGTGGTGGTTGCTCAAAATATGTTTGCTAATAATTAAAGGGATCTCTGGAGACCTTAGGTGGGAAAATTTATGGAATATCTGGACAAATCTCAATGAGGGTCAGAGAGAGCCACGCTTTCCCGGATCCTCCCCTGGAGTCTGCCCAGCAAGTGGAAGACAGACAGGAGTGGGCTCCGTCCCCTGTCCCACCCCAAGAGCAGAGTTGTCCTCCCTGACATCCGGCAGCACGGAGACGCAGAAGCATGCTCCCCACCCCCCACCCCATGTAGAGGCCACACTGCTCAGCACTGCTGCCATCCCATGTCTTCAGGCTGGGGACACCAGGCCCTGCCTGCTGGGCCGCCACATGCAGGATGCCAAGAGCCTGCTTCCCTTTTTCCGCAGGCCAGAGGGGAGTCTGGGGCGCCCCTTCCCTCTCCGCTGCAGCCAGACAGAGCCCCAGCTGGGCCTGGAGCCAGAGAGATAAGAAGATCCAGTCATTCTGAACTCCCACAAATTTGACACTCAGTTCCTATTGCAGGAAAAACAAATCACCTTCCACTCTTGAGACACCAGAAAATCACAGTGGCATCCTAACAGAGCACTCGGTCTGACCTCCCTGTCCTTGGATCCACACCCATTGTGCAGGCAGAGAAACTGAGGCACAGAGCCAGGCGGGGACTTGACCAGGCTCACACTGAGAGTCAGTAAGATAGCTGGGGCTGAAAACCCAGGTCTCTTGCTTTCTGGCTTCATACCTTTTCCAACCTCCACACTGAATAAATACCCGAGAATTCACATCTGTACCCCCAGGGAGCTTTTGTGACCTCACTCCGCTAGCACACTTCCTGTGACAGGGAGCTCAGCACCTCTAAGCAATCTAAATGGTACTCAGTGTTATAAGGGGCTTCTCTACCCAGAGTCTGAACCTGACTCACTCCCCTCTGGGACCTTGTCTGGGAACTCATGGGGCCTGGGGAGATTAATGTGGAAGGAAGAAAATAGAGAATATTGTATTACTTGGAATTCTCTGGGAGAGGGGAAAGCAGGCTGGCAGACTCTTCCTGCAAGAAAAGCCATGGATTCGGGGCAGGAAGGGGCGGTGGGGGTGGGGGGTAGCCTCTAGGTCACATTTTCCACAAGGCTGGGGAGGGGCACAGGTCAGGAGCTCAGAGATTGGACGGTGGGGAGTTAGTTCTATGGGGTGACCTGTAAAAGTTGGCAAACCTGGTAATCCTCCCCTGAGACACCCTCAGCTCGTCGGTAAAATGACAAAACATGGCAAAATTCCCAGGGCAATTACATTTTTATGGAAAAAGGAGAGGGCAAAGTTTTATGTGTGGGACTGCGGGTTTGCACGGCATGGGGGAGTTAGCTCTCTCACGAGCGGGGACAGAAAAGCGTGACAAACAACTGTGGGACAGCTGAGCAGTCAGCGCTTAGACCACACTCTCTCCCAACCTTCTGGGAACACAGAAATCTTGAGGAGCATACAGGTAACATACAGGGACTGTCTGTGCCATCCATTCAGCTCTTTATTCCTTCATTTGACGGGTATTTATGGAACGCTGACAATGTGCATCAGGCCCTGGAGGCACTATTAGGAACAGACCAGACCTGGTATCTTGGATGCCCTGCCCTATATTTTTAGTTAATATCTCTTATACTGGTGTGCCTCCCCCAAAGAGTTTGCACATTCCTCAAGGGCTGGAGCTTCTGTATGCATGCTCTCCCTCATACGCCCTTCACACTGAGCCTGTAGCGATCTGTTAAAGGATCCACTGGTACGTACAGTTTAGTCGGCCACGTTCACTGATCACTCACTGAATTAGTTAAACATGGCAATGACTCAAGTCTTACGTGCTCCCAGTCCCTGGAGCTGAATCGGGCAGACCCAGAGGGGCTGATAGACTTGAGGTCATCAAATCTATCCCTCAGCCTCCAGACCAGGCTAAAACCTAGGCTTGGTCAATATGAGGGGATAGGACGGAGTGAGAACACACATCTGGGAGTCAGGAGACCTGGGTTGGAGCTGGATTCTGCCACCAGCCTGCTGTGTGGTTAGCAATGATGGTAATGTCCATCGACAGCAACCTGAAGCCCTCTTTCCCTTCGATCCTCTCGGCCACCTATGAGTTAGGCGTGGGGGATTCTATTATCCCCATTTTAGAGAGGAGGACACTGAGGCTCTGAGAAGTCAAGTGGCTCGCCCAAGGTCACAGAGCGGTGAGTGGAGGCACCAGAGCATGAGGCCAGATCCTCTGGTCCCAGAGGCTTCCTTCTTTAGCATCACCCCCTGGGCACCACTCCAGATGCCGCCATGTCATGTTGGAGTGACAGGGGCGCCAGAGCTGAGTTGCCTCACATGGCCCCTGCCTGATGAATCTGCTGGCTCTTCTGCCCCCAGCACCATGGCCAGTGACCAAGAGGAGGGCGAGGAGGTGGGATTGAAGTTGGAGGGTGAGCAGGGGAGATGGAGCTGAGGCAGACAAGAAGGTCTCAGAGCATCCATCACTGGGGTTGGTCCCCACCCCCACCCTCCACGCCAGGGTCTCAGCTGCATCTGGTCTGTCAGAGAACCAAGCTCCCACCCAAAGTCGACCCCCCTGACAATCTGTCAGTCATTCCCCTGAGTGAGCTCCTTCCCAGGCTCCCATGACCTCAAGGCCCGCTGAGACTCAAGCAAATGGGCCACGGGTAGCCGGGCTCTGACAGGGAAGAGAAGCCGCCATTTAGACACCAACAACAGATGGATCCATGTCTGACAAATCAGCCAGATCTGCCTCCTGCTTTTTGCACCCATTCTCTGAGGGCTTGGTCCCAACCCTAAATTCCTTAAGCTCCTTTCCAAAGCTTTCCTGGGTTTCACTGGGTTTATGAGGTGTGACTTCTCATCAGGCATGTCTCCCTCCCTTGGCCTTCGTCCTCACCTCAGCGTGAGTCAGGAGCTCATGGCCTCACCTCCTGGGTTGGCCAGCTTGGCTGGACATTTGTGGCCACCACACATCCTGCGCTGTCACATCCTGTTGGCTCCAGAGCACCTGGGGCCAGGAGGAAAGGAGGAAGGGAGAGACCTGGGCCAACAGGGTGGGCGTCACGCTGCCAGGGCAGAATCCAGAGAGAAGAGCAACTGTTCCAAACACAGACTGCCCAATTAAGTGGGGGAGACAGGCTTGCTGTGCCTCTGAACTGGTTCCTTCACAACACATTCACTGATGCCTATTCTGTGCCAGACCATGCTCACGGACGGGGATCAGATACGGTCGAACTCCTGAGGCATTTTTCTAGGCCGGTGGAGACACCGGTTTAGTAAACAAATAATAAAGACCCAGGTGATAATTGCTCTCAGAGGGGCTGAGGGCAGCCAAGGTAGACGGAAGGCCTAAGGAAGAGGCAGTTAGCTTTGTGGGAAGGGCTCGAACCCTGGACTCAGACAGAGTTGAATTCAGATGACATCCTGCCATTGTTCACTGACTTCTCTAAGTCCCAGTGCCTTATCTGTAAACTGGGGTGATAATGTTACCCATCTCCCGGCATCGTTCCAAGGACCGGACGGTAAAGTGCTTAGTACAGTGGCTTATGGGAGATCACGTGGAGGCCGGGATGGCATTCTGGAGGAGGAGGTGCGTGGAGGACGAACGAAATCTCCCCCCTGCTCAGGCAGCAGGAGGCCATCTGACCACTAAGGACTGTCAGCCGAGGGGCGCCTGGTGGCTCAGTTGGTTGAACGTCCAACTCTTGATTTCGGCTGAGGTCATGATCCCAGGGTGGGAGGATCGAGCCCTGTGTCAGGCTCTGCACTGAGTGTGGAGCCTGCTTGGGATTGTCTCTCTCTCTCCCTCTGCCCCTCTCCCCAGCTCTTACTCTCTCTCTCTCTCTCAAATTAAAAAAAAAAAAGAAATGAAGAAAGAAAGAAAACAAGGAATGTCAGCTGAGGAAACTTTAGGCTAGGCACAGGGAATACACCTTCTCCGAAGCTGTCCCTGTTCCCACTCTCTGTGTGGCATTGTCTATGTCTGTCTGTGCCCGCTGCTGTGAGGTCGTAAACTGTTGGAGGGCCAGGGTGCACTTGATTCACTGGCGTCCACGGTGCCTGCTGCCAATTACACTCCGTGTATCGATATCACAATAATGAATGAATGAATGGCTCTGCAGAGTGCAAAACCAAGGAAAAGGCACAGAAGAAACTGAAGGGAACTGATCTTTGCAGCCCCCACTGCGTGTCGGGCATTAGGCTGGCCGCTTCTGTGCATGGGGCAGCTTTAGTCCCCCCAAGACTGCTATGTATATTATTTCTCCAGCTACGGGTAAGGAGATGGAAACCCACAGAGCCCTGAGGCTTGCTGGGGATGAGGTGGCTGGAAAGTCACAGCCCCAAAACCCTGTGTCCCATTCATGGATCTGCAGGGCGCTTTTCAGCACACTGGGCTACTTCCAGTTGGCATAAGATATTTGGCCAGAGCCTCGGGACCCAGAGGGCAGCCTCTCCCCACCCATGCTCTACCCTCACCCCAGCTGTGCAAACAGACTCCAGCTGGGAGGTTCCAAGAAGGGCTGGGAGGAGGGACTGCCAGGTCTGACAGGTCAGGGTGAGCTGGGCTTTCTGGAGAAGACCTCCCACCCCAAGGCAGCCTAGAATATGTCCTTCCACAGGCTCGCTGGGGACAGGGGCTGAGAGCCTGGCTGGCTGATTCCAGGTGCTGTGATCTTAGCTAGCAGGATGACTAAAAATAACTCCATACTACCTCCCTGCTCCGGTGCAATAGGACCCCTCCCTGGTCAGCTCTGCACCTACCGGACTCCGTGCAAATCTACAGGTCTTGCAGCAATCCCCAAGGGCGTGTGATGCTGTGACCTCCCACTGCACCACCATGCCACTGGGTGCCATGCGAGGGACAGAATGCAGGAAAACCCCACTAGCTTGCTCCCCTGCCTAACGGCACCCTTTCTCTTTATCCTCTCTGCTCCGGAGTATTACCTTTCAAGCACTGGCCTCATCCACCCCTTTTCTCCCTCCAAGGCCCATGCAAGGCCAGATATCGTTATCCTAAGGGCCCTGTCACCAGTTCTGCAGAAATCCTTGGCAGGGAGGGGTGCAAGAGGACAGACCTCTCTGCAAAGAGCACAGTGCAGGATACTCCCTGTCTGACTCCCACGTCAGAACTTCCCAGCCGGACGTTGCAGAACATGAGTTTCTGTAGCCAAGTGAAGGACCAGATAATCCACTCGCAGGAGTGAACTGGGCACGAAGATCAATTTGTTCACACTAAGACAATCACAGGCTGCACATACACCCAGCGGTGGGAGGCGCATGCGCTCCCCATCCACACGTGGCTCTCAGGCAAGCCGACACAGTCTTGCACACACCGCCCAGAGAGCTGGAGATCCACCCTGCCCACGGGCTGACACCGGCATAAAGGGAAGCATCACCTTGTCAGGGGATTCCTGCCACCCTTCCCCTGAGGCTCCCTGCAATCTCTCCCCTTTGAGATCAGGCCACCATGAGTCAGGAGAGTGGTGTCTACAGGAGGGAACTTCCCAGCTCAAAAAAAACCCCACCCCCCTCCCTTCTACGGGTGAGGTGCAGGCAGGCAGCCAGTCCAAAGCAGACCCCGGAATTCACAAAGATTTTATCAGCCCTTTCACAGACATTGAATGCTCACCTACTATGTGCTCGGCCCTTGGGATGGGAGGTGGGGTGACTGAGGAACCAGAGAGTCTGGAGTCAGAAAACATTGGTCTTGTCATGTATTTACTCATATCAGACTGAGACTCAACAACAGACATTTCTCACACACCAACTGTGTGTTGGCCATGTTCACATGACCTATTTTATCTAGCTCAGCTCTCCATATTATGAATGTAAAAACCGGGATCCAGCTGACATGTTGTTTGTCCGAGGTACACAACTCCTGCCTCCACTTGCTCATACGTAAAGCGGGTTCATAACAGTACCCATCTCACGGGGGTGTTGCGAGGATAAATTGACTCATGCAAAGTTCTTAGAACAGCCCCTGGCACAAAGTAAAGTAGTCAATTAATGTTAGCTGATAATTTACATCCTTGTCAGAAATTCTGTTGACAGAAACAGCAGAAACTCAATTCACATAATTCAAATCTCACACCCCCCATTCCAAGCTTCTTTTGCATTTCAATGGTTTATAAATATCTCCAACGAATACTGGGGAGTGTGAGAAGCTCTAGGTACAGTGTTCAAAGCCCCAAGAACTGGCCTGATCTTCCTAGTCTCGTCCCCTGCTCCTTCCCTCCCTCGCGCTAAACAGTGACTATGTCTCCACTGAACTGATCCCAGTCTCTACTGTTTCCAGGTCTTTGTTTAGACCTGAGACTTGTAATCTCTTTTTCCATGGGGTCTGGAGTTCCAGGAGTTGTATCCAGGGGTCCTTCTGCTGATATAAATCTTAAGATTCATGTGAGATAAGAGAGATCTGCCGACTTTCAAGTCAGAGCTATGGCACCAGATCCCAGCCGCTTTGTCTGTGTGACTTTTCATGAGTTACTTAACCTCCCTGAACCGAAGTCTTCTTACATGAGTACTGTGTGTAATAATCCTCACATGGATTATATTAAATAAAAGACTATAGAGAGTCAGTCCCCTTCCAAGGTTTCAATTCACACACACAGACCACATTAAGAGATACAGTTTTCTGAATTTTTATTTTTTTCCATGTTTTTCATGAACTTTTATGTCCTATATCTTAACCATACTGAAATTCAATTCAAGAAGGCATAAACTTAACACCAGCCAAGATATTCGATCACTTTGAATTTGGTCTCAAGGTGGGCCATGACATGCTCGGAGTATCTCAGACCCCAGAGGAGTGATGCCTGAACCTCACTGAGAACTCTGCTCAATCTTGTCTTAGGCATGTAGCCACAACCCCTTCCATCTTTCCAGGTCCATGCCCAAGTTGAATTATAACTGTGATGTTACCGCCTATGTATTGTGAGCATCTTAGGGATGGAGGCTGGATCTGATTCACTGCACAGAATCTGAGGAAGCAGTCAATAAATCCTTGAATGGACCACCATCCATTCCTGCTATCCATCCTTCCAACCATCCAGTCATCATCCACTCGTCAAGTGAGTTAAGGACCCTGTCTTGTCTAGGGAAATCCCCCTTCAAAGGTGAGAGCCTCCACCTTCTGTGTCCTCTTGTATTCTTTCCTCTTCTGGGATCCTTCTAGCCAAGTCTGTCACTCTCATAGGACCTTCTGCCTTCCAGAATAGCCTCTCTCATTCCCATCCAAGCAGGGCCTCACACCTTCATGCAGGTGGAAGTTGGGGCCGGCACCTTGGAAGGAACAATGTCCTGTGGTCCACAGCTGGAGGCCTTTAAGGACATCTGGATGGAATATCAGTTACTCTCTCAGCCTTTCAAGCCCCAGGGTGCCAAATCTGAGTCTAGGCAGATAAGGAAGCTGGATTGTTGTGTGCACATTTGGTGTGGGGTGGGGAGGAGGCCAAGGGAGGGCCAGATCTCACTTAGCCCAGAAAGCCCTTCTTATCTACAAGTCCTTTGAAGTGGGGAGGTTGCAGGGACTGGTGGCCAGAGGGGGGCCTTTTATCCACACCAAGTCCCCACGTTCCTCTGCTGGAGAGGCTGGGCCTGGGCCTGGAGTAATTCTGGGATCTCAGAAGCTCACAAGTCATTCATTCACTCAGCAAGCACTTCTGAACTAGCAAGCGCCAGGCTCTGTGCCGAGGGCTAACGAGGCTAACAGGAATCAGACCCACACGCTTATTTGCAGCCACAAATGCTCTCAGACTGCTCCTCACCCAAGAAGGGACGCAGACATGGAAGCAGAGACAAGGCACTGGAGCGCTCACAATTTTAGGCCCTGGTATGGAATTTGGTGCCCGTTTGATGCCTAAACATCCTTTACAATGTCTAAGCAAGCAACAGCGTTTCAAGACCCTGCTCAAACACCTCCCAAGATTGGGGAAACCACTCTCCCTTCCTTCTTCCCTTCCCTACCCCAGCAGCCTGTTAGAACCTTGGACCCTCTGGCTAGTGGATTGTACTGTCTAGTGGAATGGAGTTGAAGTATGCTCCCCCCGCCCTAACTCTGACCCCTGGGGCCACTGGAGCCTCTCTGGCTGCACCTGTCCCAGGACAGCTCCGAAGAGAATTGGGAGCGAGGTCAGGTTTCCACAAAGCTCGGTTCCTGAAGATGCTTTGCTGCAGAAAGGCTACTCTAGCAGCATGAGCAGGACACACGAGCCCAGAATCCCAGGCATACCCAGGTGCGTGATGATTCACCTGAGTCAGGCAACATCCAGGCTGGGACCAACCAGAGGGCCAGTGGAAGGAGAGTCAATGGGAGGTCCTACTGGGTTTGGGATTGGAGCCGCTGCCTTAGAGAACTGGCCTGATGGTGCACTGTGGCTGACGAGGGAGCCTTAATCCCTCTCTGGGGCTAGCATGGGAGATAAGACCAGTAAAAATGAGAAAACAGAAAACAGGAGCAGCAGGGTGCCTGGGTGGCTCAGTCGGTTAAGTGGCTGGCTTCGGCTCAGGTCATGATTTCGGCTGACTTTGGCTCAGGTCATGATCTCGCAGTGCGTGAGTTTGAGCCCTGCACTGTTCGCCGGGCTCTGCACTGACAGCTCGGAGCCTGGAACCTGCTTCAGATTCTGTGTCTCCCTCTCTCTCTGCCCCTTCCCCGCTCATGCTCTATCTCTCTGTCTCTGTCTCTCGAAAATAAATATTTTTTTAAGTATCAAATAAAAAAATTTTTTAAAGGAAAAAAAAAAAAACAGGAGCAGCTTTGAGCTCCCAGCCCCCAGTCCCTTCCCCTCTCTGGCCAGATGTATACCCCTTCCTCAGCTCCCCCTCCCTAAAACATGTATTCTCAGGCTGCTAACATTCCTGCCTCAGTAGCTGGAGGAGAGGGGTGGCACCTGGGTCATCTCTGTTCCATCCCAGCCCCACCCTTCCCTGTGCCTCGCTGAAGACCTGCACGTGGCAAAGTCCCAGGAAATGTGCACTGAATAAAATGCACTGGTTTATGCTGGTTGTAACTGGTACAGAAACTGTGTGCCTAAGGAGTAAGGATCAGCTAACTTTAGGGTAAGGAGACCTAGGTCTTAGCCCTGGCTCTGCCATTGTCTTACTTTGCTCAAGAGTGACCTTGAGCAGGTCTTTTTTTTCTTCCATGGGACTCAGTTTCTCCACCTAGGAGAATCACGCAAGACAACTCTGAGGCCTACTAAGCCATAAAATGTCCCACAACGGTCCCCATAATAAATGTTCCACATTTATTTGGGGGTATCTTATGTCCTCTATCGGGGACACCTAAAAAGACCACCATCTCCTTTCTCCAAGTTCACCTCCATCCCCACAGCAGGCTATTTCTGAGCCCTGGAAACCAAAGGTGGAATGTGTCCAATTGCAAGCTTGGCCAAATCAAGCCAAGTCACCTTTGCTATTTAAAGACCCTCTCTCTGCAGAAGCAGTCTGTTGAAGCCAGGAGGAAAAGCAAATCCCTATTCATTTAGGAGCCCACTTTGCGGTGGCTCTAAATTCCCTGGGATTAAGAGACCTCCAGCACCAGCTTCCCACTGCCCTTTTCTCTAACCTCTCCCCTGAGGCCACTTGGCCGGTTGGAATGCACAGCCCACCCCCTCAGTGGCCAGGCAGGATAAGCATCCTCTCTGGGGACACTCTGCTGGCTGTTGTGTTTCCCAGAACTAATCCACGTTGACAATCCCTGGCCCCGGCGTTTCCAAGAGGCCTGGGCTCTGCAGCACAGAAGTCCCAGATCCTCCAGGGATCAGGAGTAGCTGGGCACAAAGCAGGCCAAGGCTAGAGCCAGCTGATGATGGATACTGGGATCTGGGGCCGAGAGCTCTTGTGTCCCAGTATCTTCAAGCCACAGGACACCTTCAGCATAATGTGTCACATGCCCCCATTGTACAAACAGAAAGCTGAGGCTCCCAGAAGGCATAGCACTTATCCAAAGTCACACCATATGTTTGTGGTGAGGGTAGGACACATATCCAGGCCTCAGGGCTTCATTTATCCTACAACCTTTTTGTAGGTTTGTTTTGAAACTGTCTCCCAAGTTCCCAAGGATGATGCATGGGATATTGAGGTAAATTTATATTCACTTAGGGGCACCTGGGTGGCTCAGTGTATGGAGCATCTGACTCTTGGTTTCGGTTCAGGTCCTGATCTCACAGTTTCATGAGTTCGAGTCCCGCTCAGGGTCTATGCTGGCAGCATGGAGCTTGCTAGGGATTTTCTCTCTCTCCCTCTCTCTCTGCCCCACCCCCACTCACACCATCTCTGTCTCTCTCAAATAAATAAATAAACTTTTAAAAAAATGTATATTCCTTTAACAGTTATATAAAACTGTATTAGCCACTGTTTTAAGCACTTTATAAATATTATCTCCTTTAATCTTCTTTAGAAGTAAGCTTTATTCTCCCCAGTTTAAAAATCCAAGGCCCAAACTCCAACCAGAGACGAAATAACTTATTCACAGCCACACAGCTAATGTGACAAGTCTAGGTTTGAAGTCAAGTCTGTCCTGTATTCCTTCCTCTACTTCGGGTCGCTCTTTTGGAGGCAAGAGAGGTTAAGTCCAAGTACAGTGCAGGCCCGGAAGTGGGGCATTCAGGCCACAGGCCAGAGAGCAGGCAGGCAAGCTCTGAGGGCAGCTGCAGGGTTGGGACCCCAGGCTTGCCCCGGCAGCCTCACCTCTGCCCTGGTGTGGCCGCAATGCACACCTCCAGGGAACCCCAGCTGCTCTACCTTCAATGTGGACGGTGCCCCCAGGGTTGTTTGTTGCAGCAGTGGCCCAGCCCTCCCCTGCACAAGCGACTGCCAGTCAGGTGTGAGCCTCAGCCACTGGGGCAGGGCTGCTGTTTTCAGGGCAGGGACCCCTGAGAATGGAAGAAAGGAAGGCCTCGCCAGCCCCGGAGGTAACACGCACCAGCTGCTGCCACAGCCCCCCACCGGTTCTGCAAGATTGCGCCAAGGGCAGCCTGCAGGTCCTATGTCTAGACAGTCAGACTGAGAACGGGGCTCGGCATCTTGGGAGAAGTTTCCTGAATTCCTTCCACCTTCGGGAGTGGAAACCGAGCTGACAGGGAGTTGGTTCTAATTACAGGGAAATAAGGAGAATTGAACAAGAGCCCCTCAAGGTTGAGCTTTTCTGGAGGGTTTCTCCAGCGCCCTCCCTTTGTCATCTCTCCAAGTGAGGAGCCCAGAGCCCTGCTGGGCTGGGCTTGAGCACAGAGAGGGTCACGAATGCCCATCCAGTGGAGCAGTACCCAGAGAACCCAGGAGCTCAGCCCACGATGGTACGGGCGCCATCAACAAGGAAGCTTGGGAGTGGAGGAGGGTGGAGGGGCACAGATGCCCTGAAGCCCAGCCCAGGCAGCAGCACAGGCTTCTGGGCAAAGTGGAGGTTGGAGGTCTTCTCCCCTCCCTTCTTATCACACTGCAGGACCCAGCTGAAATGCCACCTCCCCCAGGAAACCTGACTTCTTCAGGACACACTGGTGGTTGCTCAACGCTTTACTCATTCAATAAATATCAATCACGGATAGACCGGTGAGCGCACTCCTGGAGTTAATGGCTGCTCCCTTCTACAAAAACCTTTGCCCACATGTCACTAGCAAACCATCTTGGGTATGGTTTGTGTGTGTCTTCTTGCTCTTAAGCATTTCCCAAGTTTCTTGAAGCAGTAGTTAAGTATGATTGGGAACCTCGCCTCTGGAATCAAACATGCACATTTGAATCTGGAATCTGTCCCCGTGTAATCTGGAGCAAGCTGCTTAGCCCCTGAGAGTCTCGGTGCCATTGGTCACATTGGTACAACCATAGTTACTGGAGAAGGCTGTGTGGATTAGATAAAGCAGTCCATGTTACTTGCTTAACCTAGTGCTTGGCTATTCGTGTTGTTATGAGCAAGGACAGTCTCTACTGCTAATCCCAATGGCCCACAGTGTGTCAGACAGTCCCTGCCCTCACTATTTTACACGTCTGGTACTTGATTACTGTTTGGCAGGAGACGGAGGGTAGTTACGTGTGGGCTTTAAAAAAAATGTTTTTGTTTGTTTTTTTAAATTTTTTTTTCTTTTTTTAATGTTTATTTATTTTTGAGACAGAGAGAATGACAGAGCGTGAATGGGGGAGGGGCAGAGAGAGAGGGAGACACAGAATCCGAAACAGGCTCCAGGCTCTGAGCTGTCAGCACAGAGCCCGACGTGGGGCTCGAACCCACGAACCGTGAGATCATGACCTGAGCCGAAGTCAGACGCTTAACTGACTGAGCCACCCAGGCGCCCCCAAAAAATGTTTTATTGTGTTAAAATATATGTAACACAAAATTTGCCACTTTAACCATTTTTAAGTGCACACTTCAGTAGCATTAAGAACATTCACAGTGTTGTGCAACCATCACCACTATCCAACTCCAGGACTTTCTCATCTTCCCAAACAGGAACTCTGTATCCATTACATAGCAACTCCTCATTCTCTTCTCACCCCAGCGCCTGGTAACCGCCACCGGTCTGCTTTCTGACTCTAAAAATTTGCCTATTCCAGGTACCTCACAGGAGCGGAATCATACAGCATTTGTCCTTTCGTGCCCCGCTATTTCCCTCAGCATATTGTTTTTAAGGCTCATCACATAGCACGTATCAGAATCTTGTTCCTCTTTAAGGCTGAACAGCATCCCATTGTATGTACCCGTCACACTTTGTTTCTCCATTCAGCCGTTGATGGCATATGGGTTGTCTCCACCTTTGGGCTGCCGTGAGTAGTGCTGCAATGAGCGTTGCTGTGCAAGTGTTCGAGTCCTCGCTTTCAGTTCTTTGGGGGATATCCTGACAAGTAGAATTGATGGATCATAGAGGAGTTCTACTTAATTTTTTTTGAGAACCCACCATGCTGTTTTCCACAGTGACAGTACCATTTTACATTCCCACCAGCCATGCCATATGGTCTTGACGTAGGAGTTAAAAGGGTGTGATGGACTCCCAGGGTGGCTGGCAACCTCCTGTGGAGACTTCCCCCAATGCAAGGGAAGCAGAGTAGTGACTAAGTGGGGCAAGCCCAGGGCAGGTCTGAGGGCCAGGAGGGGATTGAAGCTACATGGAGGAGAAAGGGAAGAGCCCCAAGTACAGGGTCTGGTGAGAAAGTCTGGCGTTAAGACGGCGGTCGTGTGTGTGTTCACCATGCCGCCTGGGGGCAGAGTGGGCAGCCCCAGAGTCAGAGTGAAGTCCACTCGGGGTGTTCTGGGGAGACTAGATCTATCTCAATGTCAGGAAGACTTTCAGAGAGTCAGAACTTTCCAGCAACATGAGTGGGGAGCTCTCTGTCATTGGAGGTGTGCAAGGAGTACCTGGTGTCATTTTCAATGGGATGATAAAGGGCGTTGGAGGTTGCACCGGATAGCCACTGTGATCCTGTAGAGCAGTGGCTTCTGAATGTCTGTGACTCAAAGAATTGTGGCTGGATTCCACTGAGCCCATGCACAGGCAAAGACTCTATAACATGCTTTTCTCACACATCTGGACAAATTCTGCCCGGCTTCACTGAGAGCCTGTCTTGGCACAAACATCGTTCCGCCCCAGCAGGGGTGAGTTGCATTTCCATTTGCCGTGAGGATATTAGGTGACACCCTAAGTTCCTGTGGTTCCTGTCTACCTTTTCGATTACACATAATACTGTGTGCATGCAAAGGAAGGCTGTGGGGAGCGGATCCGGAAACAGTGCAAATGTGAGTGAAGGAAAGGGGCTCTCTTGTCTGGCCTGCAAGGGCCTCCATAGTCTGCCCCTCTCCTGCTCCAGGCTTTCTCTCTCTTGCATCTTCCTCTCTTACCAACTACTCAGTTTATGCTCCTGGCCGGGCCTGCTTTCTGGGACACCAACTCTAATTCTTTCCAACTACACAAACCCTACAAGCTTTTTACAGCTCACCCAGGTTTCCCTTCCCATAGGAAGCCCATACAGATCTCCTTCTCCCACAAGGCTTTGCATGCTGGGGCACCACTGAAGGCAGCCATTCACTGATGCTTATTATCGAAATACCCACTCGATACCTGGACTGTTTTATGCACTGGAGATACATCAATAAAGAGAGCTGACATCTTTGCTGTCATTGAGCTTGTATCGCAGCAGGAGACATGGAACAAATAAATACATAAAATCACTTGATTTAGGGATGATTGCTTCAAAGACAATAAAACTGGGAGGCTACTTTAGATAGAATGGTCAGGGAAGGCCTCTCTGAGAAGTGATATTTAAGCCACGACCTGAATTATGAAAGAAGCCAGCCATGAAAGGATCGGGTGGGGTGGAGAGGCCCCCAGGGACACACAAAACAAATGCCACTGAATGAACTTGGTCTGTTCGAGGAACAAAAAGGTGGCCACTGTGGCTGGAACATAAAGAACAAGGCAGAGAACGGAGATCTGACAATACAGATACAGGCAGGGGAGATGTTACAAACCATGGTAAGTTTTGCAGTGAGAAGCCATTGAGGGTTTTAAGCACAGAAGCGATACAATAGGATTTATGATGTACAAAAGATCACCTGAGCTGCTGCATAGAGAATGCTTTGTAGCAGGAAAAGATCCGAAGCAGGGAGACGAGTTAAGAGCCTGTGGAACAAAGCAGGCAAGGGATGAGGTGGCAGACGTGGGGGTAGCACTGCAGGTGGTAAAAAGAGTCAGATTGGAGATCTATTTTGTCTGGGGATTGGGAGAAGGAAGACCTGACAGAGAAGGCGACACTCCTCTGGGTTCCTGGGTGATAGAGAAGGATGAGGAGGGGCGCCTGGGTGGCGCAGTCGGTTGAGCGTCCGACTTCAGCCAGGTCACGATCTCGTGGTCCGTGAGTTCGAGCCCCGCGTCAGGCTCTGGGCTGATGGCTGGGAGCCTGGAGCCTGTTTCCGATTCTGTGTCTCCCTCTCTCTCTGCCCCTCCCCCGTTCATGCTCTGTCTCTCTCTGTCCCAAAAATAAATAAAAAACGTTGAGAAGGATGAGGAGTCTTCCAGATAGAGAAAAAGAACATTCCAGAAAGTGTTTTGTTAAAAACATTCAGGGGCAAAAAAGTGGATGGTGCTTTCAGCATGATGGCTATGACTGGTATATACTGATGAATTTTTAGAGACAAGTGAGAGGTCAGTCAGAGGAAAACATAAAGGTCTTGAGCACCATGGGAACGGCTTTGTCTCTATTTCTTACAGCAATAGGGAGATATTGAAGGTGCTAGCACATCTAAGAGTTGCTTAATGTACATTTATATAAAGACCACCCATAGGACCCCCCAGTATTATCAACGTGTGGAAAATGTTTTTACAGGTATTTACTGTTTCTATAGAAACAGCCTGATATGTAACAACTGGAGATTTTCCTCTCCCCGTGCCAATGGTAACTTGCTACCCAGGTTGAGCTTTGTTCTGGGATGTAGCCTGCCTATGAGCTCTCTGGGCATCAAGATACCTGGGAGACAGGGCCAGGTGGCCAGAGGCTGGTAGACAAAGCTTCTGGCTACGGATCCCAACCAACCTTCACTGTCTTTGTATACCTCACCAGGTCATGTCCAGTCTTACCACAGATAGAGGAAGCCCGATCCCACATACCTGTTATATCTCTATCAGCCAATACAAATAGAATCTTCTGGACACAATTCTTCATGGCCATTTATCACTCACTTTTCTAAGATTTTGGACAGATACTGATGTGTTCATTCTAATTATGGCTCAGTCTCCAAGAAGCTGTTTGACTCTAGGCAGACACCTTGCTCTGAGCCTCAGTTTCCCTGTCTAGAAAGTGAAAAGATTGGACTTAGTGCCCTAAGGTGTTTTCTAGCTCTGGAACCCCCCCCCCCAACCTGTTACTTTGCTTCTTTTCTGCTCAGAACCTCTTTGCACGTCTGCTTTTCATGCAAGGGAACAAAGCCACAGTGTTTGGATGGAGCCCGTTCCATGACCATCCTTGGTCCCCAGGGGAAGAGAGGCCCAGTTGGATTCCACTGAAGGGAAAAGCAGAATCCTGTAAGGGTCTGCTGTCCCTGGGCTTTCTGGAAAGTGCTTGTAAGCCTGAATTCTCGGCCCACATGCTGTAGCAAGCTGTCCTCCCTTTGAAACCTAAGAAAGTTGCAGGCACCACCATTGACCTGTCACATGGTTTTCATAACTTCCCCGGCACCTTGGCTACTTGTTGAAGCGGGTTTCAGTAGGTGGCGGGGCGAGTTCCAGGTTTGATGAGGATGTGTGGACCGCAGCTCGTTTGGAGGAGGAAAATTGGAGCCGAGATCTTACAAAGCACCAAATCCCCCCCTCCAAGAGTGTCCAGCCACAGGGGTCTGCTCATGGATATTTGGGGTTCTGCTGAAGTTCAGGAAGCAAGCTGGGTCACAGGAGAATAAAATGGATGACACCTTGAAAGTTGAGTCATCTAGTACCCGTGAGCCCAGCCTGGGGTGGTGTGAGGAAGGGCAAGGGTGGAGTTGTTAGAAACCAGGCAACTCAGGACTGGCACAGGGATGCAATGTGCATGACATGTCCGTGTCATCTCAGAAATTACATTTCATCCCTTCTCTCAACAGGGATTGCTATGTGTGCTGTGCCGGCTACTAGGGCCACAGTGTAGGACATGAAGCCAGTCCTTTCCTTCCTGCAAATACAAACTAAAGGGAGGGGAATGTTGTGGTCCCAACTGTGGACACCCAAGAATAGTGAAGATAAGCATGGCCTCGGGGGATGACTAGGGAGGCTTGCTGGAGGTGGGGGATGAGCCAGACTAGGAAATACACAAAGAGAAATATAAATGGGTCGGTAGCACCCACGCGAGGAGCTTGGACTTCGGATCAAATGGGATTGGTTTCAGGCTGACTCTCTGAGCCTTTGTTTTCTCATCAGGAAAATGAGAAATATAATGCTGGTTTTAGGGATGTTATAGAGATTAAGTGAGTTGGTTAAATGAAATGAGCCTGGTTCAAAATATGGTCTCTGGGGTGCCTGGGTGGCTCAGTCAGTTAAGCGTCCGACTTCGGCTCAGGTTATGATCTCACAGTCAGTGAGTTCGAGCCCCACATCGGGCTCTGTGCTGACAGCTGAGCCTGGAGCCTGCTTCAGATTCTGTGTCTCCCCCTCTCTGCCCCTCCCCTGCTCACACTCTGTCTCTCTCGCTCTCTTTCTCTCCTGCTCTCTCAAAAATAAATAAACATTAAAAAAAAAATTCAAAGTAGGGTCTCTGGAAATGGTTGCTCAGTGGGCACCCAGCGCAGGGGTGACAAAGAGTTGTGGGAGAGAAAATCTGAAGTAATGCTTCCTCCTCAGCCTTGACCAACACCTCCCTGCCCACCCCCTTGGCAAGGGCTGGATAGATGGGGTCTGGGCCAGCACCCTAGTTTGACCCAAGCTTCCTGAGGGCATTGGTGCAGCAGGCTTCTGTGGGCCCGGTGAATTTCCACAAGCCAGGGGGGCCCCACTCTGAGGCTCACACCTCAGGAACTTGAAATGCTGGCCAAGTTCAAGCCGTGGGAGGGGAAGGCAAGTGCTGCGTTGGCTAGATTTGGTGGGGAAATGGGCCTCCAGGGTGGAAAAGGAAAATAAAGCAAAGGAGTCCTGCTGTAGCATGCTTGCAGAGAGGTGTAGTTCTCAAAGCCTCCCCCCCCCACCACCTCCTCCCCCGCCCCAGGCCTTTGCTCGGAGAACTAGCTTCGGAATCTGGCCTAGCAAAGTCTCACTTCCTCCAGGAAGCCTGCTTGGATGGCCTGGCTGCTTATGAGCTCTCATTCCTCCAACCCTGTTGCGTTTGAGTGTGGCTTCACTCTCATACGCCAGGTACCTGCAGCACACTCAGATTGTAACCTTGCACCAGGAAAGGCAATAGGGAGACAAGAAAATACACATTTACTGAGCCTCTGCTGTATACCTCACTCTGGGCTGAGCACCTGTCATATGTCACCTCACTTAAACCTTTCAAGGGCCCCCAGGGGAAGGACCACTACCTCCATTTTATAGATGAAAAGACTAAGGCTTGAAGGAGTAGGAGTTCCAGAACTGGAGCCCAAGTCTTCTGGAATCCAAAGCTTAGCCAGCTCCTTTGTATCAAAGCCAGATCCTCCTAGGAAAAAGTATACATCCCGTGGTGAAATTAGTTTGGGAAATTCTGCTTGTTAAGCAACCTTCCTGGATCTGTACAGTAGCATATTCAAGGCTCTGAGAAGTTCTGCAGAGAAGATTCCTGACTTAGCTCAGCACTCCCCGAGTCACATTACAGCTGCTAGTATCCTCCAGGGCCCCTGGGCACGTACTTTGGGATGTGCTATCTAAGGAGGCAGAGATGGCCAAAGTGTGCTCAGAAACAAGCCAGCAGAGGAACTTAAGGCGGCTGTGAAGGCCGAGGCAGACGAGAGTGAGGGCACAGGAGGTGGGAGTGAGCACAATGAGGGGTCCAGGCAGGGAGGCAGCAGCCCCCGCTGAGACCCAACATCCTAAGGACCTGAACTGTACTTGGACCTCGGAAGTCTGTCTCTGAAGCCACAAGCACAGTGACTATAGTCATGCTGCGGGCACTGCAGGCAAGAGGCAGGAGTTGAATGAATCTGCCTCAGTTGCCTAAGAAAATAGGCAAAATGCAGCATGAGGGACCTCATTTAGACTTCAGTACGAAGATTCTTTTTTTTTTTTTTAAGTTTATTTATTTTGAGAGAGACAGGGGGAGAGGGGCAGAGAGAGGGAGATGGAGAATCTGAAGCAGGTTCTGTGCCAGCAGCACAGAGCCCGATGTGGGGCTTGAACTCACAAACTGTGAGATCGTGACCCGAGCAGAAGTCGGAAACTCAACCGACTGAGCCACCCAGGTGCCTCCAGAAGATCCTAACCAGTCCCCCACACGTCACAGGCATTATCCTGGTGCCATCTTTTGCACATGTTCCCCCACTGAAGCGCCCTCCTTTCTGCACACCTCCATCTCAACATCCAACCACACAGCTTCAAGGACTCCACGCCCTCTGATTTCTCTGGAATCGGGGTGTCCCGATCCATTTCCCCTCCCGAAGGAGCACACGTGGAGTACTATACGCTGTCAGGCCACCGCAGGGTGACAAATGCTGTTGTGTCCAAGTGTTGACAGCCCAGATTGGAGACTTCTGGAAACTGTCAGATGAGGCAGGTGAAGGAAAGGACATTTACAGATGAGGGTGTAATGCAAATATCCAAGTAATATCTCACACTTGTTGTCCAGAACAGTGCTTCTTAAAACGTGTCCCCTGACCAACAGCAACACCCCCACCTGGGGGCAAGTTAGAAATGCAAATTCTTGCAGGCAACCCTCCCAGACCAACTGAGTCCAAAACTTGGGGTGGAACCCAGCAAAGCGTTTTAATAAGGCCTCCTGGTGATTCTGAAGCATGCGAAAGTTTGAGAACCACTGACCTGTAATCATTCCTGTTGCAATAATTGCTCCTTGGGAGAAATAGTGTTTTTCTCCCCTGTTGGCGAAAGCGGCCCAGAGAGGACATTTGCGCCATCCTAAGACTCACAGCAGAGAAGGTGCAGACCTGGGACTGCCAACCCGTCATTCTCCAGCTTCCCAGCAGCCTGGCGGAGCTGTGTGCCTGCGCACTGAGCAGGCCGCTCGCCTTGGCCCCAGAGAAAGCCTTAATTGGCTCATTAATAGCTGTGATTAGAGAGAATGGGGAAGCCTTTATCTTTGAAGTCCCCGGGCTGTGCTAGAAGCTCTTGCGGGGAGTTTGCTGTGGCTAATTAAAGCTGAGCTGTGTTTCCTGTCAAGGGCCCAGAGTGTTAATGGCTTCAAGCAAGAAAAATTAAGCTTCCATTTCCATTCAGGGGTAATGGAGAGAAGCAGCCGAATAAAGATGAGAAGAGGCCTTTGAGAGGGGGCAGGGCCCCAGTCCGCAGTATGTGACCAGAGAGATCCTGCTGGCCCTGGGGGGACTTAGGGGTTGCAGACTGCCACAGTGGCAGCCCTGGGTCCGACATCGTCTTCATTCTTAATCTTCTTCTCTGATTTGGGGTCATTTCAGCTTCTTGGCCTCTGACTGTACCTGCTCAGGTGTGTGAACTGCAAGGGGTGAAGGAAGCCTGGGTGACAGTCCTTGGGGGTAACAGGATCTCTGAGGCTGTGAAGGTTCTTGTCCCCAAAGTCATCTTCACTGCAGGCTCCCATGCTTTCACTACTACTACTAATTTGTCAGCCACCTGTCCCCCGTATCCTTACTAAGCGACAGAGAGAGGGATGAGCATTTGACATTATTGCACAGAAGGCTCTCAACGATTTTATAGACATGCACGAGACTCGGGGTACGCTAGTTTTGACTTGCCCAGAGGCACGTGTACCTGAGCAAAGGATCAGACCCAGCTACAACTAATCAGAATCCTTTGTTCTTAACCACAGGTATAACCAAACCTTCCCGATCCTTAAAGTTCCTTTCTCAGGCCTGGGTCATTTCAAGCCAAAAATGCTATTGCCACCCCAAACTTCCACCTGGTGAGGGGACCAGGGAACTTTCATCTTTTCTTACCCTTCTCTCTGTTGTTCTAGCCCCCACTGTACTTCAGGGCTGGTGACTGAGACCAAATCTTTCCAGAGGGCACACTGTGGTCGGGTTAGAAGGTCAAAGTAGACCTTAGCTGTGTGGCTATAAGCACAGAGGAGATAGCATTTCTGAACTAGAAATCAAGACATGTGGTTGAAAAAGGATTTGTTCTTATTTGATTCATTGATTTCTCTGAAAAGTTTGATCAGAGCAATCAAATCACAGAGTTTGTGAGTACACGTAGCCTTTAGCGAAGAGACTATTCTATAAAAATGATCGCAAAAGTCAGCCCCAAACTGATATTTCAGTTCGAATAAAACCCAGATCGTTTAAATAGGAACTATCCCAGGACACACGGCAGCTGGTAAATGTGTTTCCACAGGAGCCCAGCTTTGTATCTCCAAGTAGCCAAAGGCTTTCCCTTCTTCAAGGCCTAAGTGAATGCCCCCTCTTCCAGGGAGCACACGCCAGTCTAACCCTCCTCCCCGCCCCCTCCGTTCCCTGCCATCCCCTCTTTAATGGTCAGTTTCAAAGTTGAATATGTGCCCATCCTCACGCCTCACCAGTTTTGAGATTCTCAAGAACAGTCTGGGTCATCCCTGCCTCCCCAGGGCCCAGGCCGAGTGAGCGATGAATAAATGAACGAAAGACCATTCAGAAGGAGAGGGGATGTTTTGTTTCTGGGGCTACAGTTCGTCTCTTGCTCCTGGCATCTCCCCAGGGCTTGCATACATTCTCAGGTCCTTCAGCACAGCAGTGATCGTGGGCCCACCTTTCAGTCCCCCCAGGGGTGGTGAGCATGTCCGGGGCAGGGACTTGGTCTGACTTGCCTCTTTATCCCCAGTGCTCAACCCAGGAGTGCCCAAGAGAATGAAGGATCAAGAGAATAAAGAACTTGCATCTAACCACATTGCCTCAGAAATGTTCCTTGCCTGGCAGAGAAAGGGTTAATGTGTATGTGTGAGCCTCCTCTCCCCAGCCTGGGCTCCCTCCCTGAGGCTGCGCAAGCCAGCCTGGGCCTAGAGGGTGAGGCTGGGGCATGGCCAACCAGGAAGCCCTGGCGGGGCGGAGGTGGTGGGGCCAAGTGACCACCCTCACCTATAACCCCTTCCCATAAAAGGAGGGAGCTAGGAGCTCCTCGACCTGCTCAGCAGCTCCTAGCTCAGCTTGGTTTGCTAGGTCCCTCAGAGGTCTGTTTGCCCTTGGCCTGGCTATGGAGGTCAGTAGGGTAGAGAGGAACAAACACACAGAGCCCTGGCTCCTTCACTGATGTCTGCCCACCTCCACATGCCCACTGTGTGAACGAGGCAGTAATAATGGCGCCTCTTCCAGGAGGTAGTTGAGATATGGAGCACCACGGTCAGTTCAGTGCAAATCATGAGAGTGGACCATTCGGTGGCACTTGCCCACAATTGCTCCCGTGAAGCTGGAAAGAGGTATTGTACGTGGAGAGGAAAACAGACCAGATGGTGCTCTCTCACCTTCTGCACCTGGCTTGCCTCCTCTTCCTGCACTTAATGGAAGCAGCCTGGTGAGGCAGAAGACAGAGGGCTCCACCCATTCACAGGGGCGATGCGAGACTTCCTTCCTGACCATACACTCCATGCCACGTCCTGGGCTTGTAGACACAGGCACAGGCACGACTTCCTCAACATTCAGAGCCAATATTCAGAGGAGGGATTAACCCTATGGGAAAGGTGGGAAAATGGAGACCACAGAGACTCAAAGAGGCAAAGCCACGTGCCCGCAGTTGGCCTCAAATTTCAAGGCTGAGGGAGATTTGAAACTCAGGACTTTGTGACCCCACGTTTTGCCTTCCCCAAACCACAGACCTCCCTTCAGGCTCCTTGTCAGCCACACACTTGCTCTGCTACGCCCGGCGATTGCCTCCTGCCATGCTGCTGAAGTCCTATCCACCCTCCAGGTGCTACTCAGTTACAGCCTGTTCAGTCACATGCCCACCTCCCTCATACACCCCCAAACTGGGACTGCTATTTCTGTTACAGTTGGAATCAGGATACTAGCAGCCATTACAGTCTGCCATCTGTTGGAGGGGATGGTATGAGTTGGCGTCTCCCCCCTCTGCACTGAGATCCTGGGGGCAAGAAAACTACATTCTATTCTTCCCTCTGCTCCTCTGCACCACCCAGCCACACAGCCTCGTTCGGGGCCCTGTGCCAAAGAAAGACACAGAGAAGATGGATCTGCTCAAGGTCCTTTCTCCACACCTGTTTCTTCACTAGATGGTGGGACTAAATCAATGGTATTAAAAGGCGGGGGGGGGGGGGTGCTTCTGGGTGACTCAGTCGGTTAAGCGTCTTGACTTTGGCTCAGGTCATGATCTCGTGGTTCATGCGTCTGAGCCCGGAGTCGGACTCTGTGCTGACAGCTCAGAGCCTGGAGCCTGGTTCGGATTCTGTGTCTCCCTCTCTCTCTCTGTCCCTCCCCCACTCATGCTCTGTGTCTCTGTCAAAAATAAATAAACATTAAAGAAAACTTTTTTGTTGAAAAATAAAGGCTGGAGAATAGACCCTACACAACCTGCCTGCCCCAACTGCCTCTCTGACCTCATCTCCTATATTCTAGTAGCACTGGCCTCCTAATTCTTCCTTCAAGACATCAGTCAGCCCTGCCACAGGACCTTTGCACCTGCTGTTTTCACTTCCTGGAGTGGTCTTCCCCTGGGTTTCCTCATGGCTCTCTCCTTCACTCCTTCAGATCTTCCATTCCCTGACCTTGCTGTTTAAAATTCTGCCACCCCCTCCCTCAAGAATTCTCTGTCTCCCAATTCTGCTATTTTTTTCTGATGCATTTATCAGCGTCTTGCATTTTTAAGCGAAGCTAGGCCATTAGTTAACTACCTCAGAACTACCTAGGGAGCTGGTTTAAAAATGCAGACTGCTGGCCCCCACCATGCCAGCTACATCAGAATCTCAGGGGTAGGGACTGGTGATTTGTATTTTGCAAAAGCTCTCCAGGGGTTTCTGATACACAGTATTTGGGAACTGATGTAAAATATCACTGGAACAAATCTCCCCCCCCCCACCCCACCCCAGCTGGGACATTGTTTAAGCCCAAGCCTCAGCCTCAGCTACGGTCTTTATCCCCCACTCCCTCACTGTGCATCCTCCCTCTAACTATACAGAACTCCGCTGTTCTGTTCTCTGATCAGAGCATCCCTTTTGTCTTTCTGCTCAGCTTTTGCTCACACTCTCCCCTCTCCTCTACTGTCCTCTCCTGTGCTTTCAACTTACTCTCCAAGGCACTGCTGATGCCACCTTCTCTGGGAACGCGGTCTGCGCCCTCCACCACCTCCCCCTTGAGTCAGAGCCTGTAACTTCTGCCTCTGTCCTCAGAGGACCTCACACGTATCTTTGGTATAGGACCGGCATTGATTTTCCAGCTGTGTGTCCTTCTCCGTAGACCATGACTCTGGATAAGGTGACGATTCAGTCAGGTTCGTCAATATTCCCAGCACCCCACATGGTACTGGGCACACAGCTAGCGCTTCATAAATGCGGAGGGTGTGAGTGAATGCAGCAGTGGGTTACATGGGTGGTTAAGTGCATGCATGCTTGGCAAGGTCAGAAGTTGCAAGCTTGGTATAAACTGTTTTCAAACTGACCCGATATTTTCCAGTCGTCTCAGCACAGCTGACCATTGTTTTCAGCTCAGGACAGCTCTTAGACCCCAAGAATCAGCCTCCTGCCTGCCTGTCAGTGAGTGAGCCGGCTTAGCTGGGAAGGTGCCCCTGCCGGAGCGCCTTGCTGTTTCAGGGGGAATCCGAGCCTTCTGCTACAGTTTCTAGACAGCAAAGCAGCCCCAGGGAGATCTCTCGTTTGTGGGGAGGACTTTCTCTCAGCTCCCCCAAGTCAAGTGGCAGACACAGCCCACCGCTCCACAGAAAGTAACAGGATTTACCCCTGATGGTGTTCCAAGCGGAAAGGAAAAACAACACGCTCCCCACCCCCCACTGCCCCAAAGCAGCAGGACAGCTCTATAGTTTGGTGTGAACTATCAGAGATGATTGGGTGCTGCCTCCGAAACCTTTAGATGGGTAGATGGACAGAGAGGGCCAGTGCGATCCGGACACTTGCTAAGGTCCCAGGGCCACTGCAGGACTCAACCCCCTTTTGGTGGGAGGTTCTTGACCCTGCCATCCTTCCCCACCTCTCACCCCTTTTCTGCCAGAGAATGGCTGGACTTCCTCTTAATGAGAGCCACGATTTATGTTGGCTGGGCCCAATTAGCACCAAGCTCTCTCAGGCCGCCAAGTGCCCCGGCGGCCAGCAGCTGAGGCCTGTCTGGCAGGACATATTTAGATGATGAAGCCGTGCTGCGTGCTAAACTCGGCGCAGGAAAGAGCAGTTCGACTTGGATGCCCACCAAAGGCTGCCAGGCTTGGCTCCTGCCTGCAAGTTGGGCAACAAGGCTGTCTGGCAGGGGGATAAGGGCAGTGCTTCCCTGGCGGGAGGGGTGAGGCTGGCCTGGGGGAGAAGCACTCCAGGGCAGGATGCCTTCCCCGGGGCTTGTATAGCAAGGATAGGCTGGGGCAGGGGGACCCTGAGATGGGAGCCAGGGAATCTGGACTCAGACCCAGCCCCTCTATCGACTCCTTCTTGCTGACCCCCAGGGCACACCGTTTATCTTCTCTATGCCTCAGCTTCTCCCCAGTACAGTGGGGGGGAATCCCTTGCCTATCTCAGGAAACACATGAGGAACATACGAGATAGCAAAAATAGTGCTCACCCGTTCAGCCTGTTTTCTCATCTGTAAAATGGGACGAGCATCACACCTCCCTCACAGAGCTGGCCGGTGTGAGGGTTAATGCACGGCGCAGGGGAGCGACGCCCCCCTTGGCCATGACCCACCCTTCATATGGTCAGTGTGGTGGCGGTGCGGCCGATCCACCTTGGACTCTCGGTTCCCTAACAGGCATTCTTTGCTTGGGTTGGTGTGAAAATCAAATTCTGAAACTGAGGCTCAGAAGGCAGCTTGCGTAAGCTGGTATGACTAGGAACAGGTAAGATTTGGGTTCTGAATTTGGGTCTGTCTGACCTAATGTTCATGTTCCAGCTGCAGTGGCAGTAGCCACCAGGGGCTTTCAGCCCCTGCTTTCAGTGGTGGGTGGGTGTGCAGCTTGGAGCTGGTCTGGAGCAATAGGGCGCGTACCAACAGACATGGCCCCTGGTTGCCACCCTGGATCAGCCCTGCTGTGCTGATGGTAGCACTTCTGAAAAGCCCAAGCTTGCAGGACAGAAGACTGAGACAGAAAGCAAGGACTGGCCTGAGCTCCCAGCGAGAGATATGCAGGCCCTGGAGAGCTGACCGTAGCCCCCGGCTCTGTCCTGGCCTCTCGGGTGCACGCCTGCCCACATAGGGCCACTCATCCCCCTTCTCGGTCTGTCCTAAGCACCCCCCACCCCCACCCCCAGCTGCGCAGGGTGGAAACTCAGACTGGGACAAAGAGTACACGGATTTTAGTCTCAGTTCTGTCACTGACTTTGTACAACATTTTGGACAAGCACTTTTAAACCGGGGGGCCTCGGTGTCCCTTCTGGAAACTGGAAGTGCCTTGCAAACTGGTGTGAGTACCCTTCTCATGAAAGGATTTTTTTCCGCCTGTAAACCTTTGGGCAGTGGAATGACAGACTCCTCTTGACTTTGTGCTTCATTCTGCTTCTTCAGCATCTCTTTAAAAACCAAAGTAAATCATCTCCCCTTTGACTCAATGTCTCTGGGACACTGAGCTGGAGATACCGCAGGTGAATGGCTGAGGGGCTCACATACCTCTGTAGCTCTTCGTCTCCACTTGGAGGAGGGCAGACCAAGGCCTCAGCCGAGCCCTGAGAGCGCGAAAGCGCTTGCAACGCCCAGGGAAATGAACACGCTCCAGAGCGAGAGGGGAAGTCAGTGAGCTCAGAGGGGCTGGAGAGATTTGTGGATCTTGAGGCAGAATATTAATTCGTTTGGGGGACATTGTGGGGTGCTAGGTCCCAATCTGGCCTAGATAAATAAAAAGCCCACGAAATGCCTTAACTTGCTGTCCCAAACCAGCCACCATTCCTCTCTTCTATCTGAGGTGCTAGGACCCAGGTCTCTTGATTTATTCTGGTTCCACCACATGCTCCGCCCATCCCAGGACTGAGCATGCAGGGAGTGCTCCATAGAAGCACCATCCATGATCCTCAGGCCTTGTGGTCAGGGCCCCAAATGGACTCTGTACAGATGTGCTCCTCCAGAGCCACTCCTGTTCTGAGTCCATGGCAGGTGTCCACTTTGGCTAAATTCACGTCCTCTGCAGCCCATGGATTCCAGGGAGGATGGTCAGTTCAGATGTGATTCATCCGAGCCACATAGCCTCTGGGTGTGACTTAGATAAGGGAGTATGTGGTAGAATGTATGAACATTCAGAACAGGGACATCAAGAGACACCCTGATTCAATCAACTTATAAGTGAATACATGTCTGTTTATTAATCAGCAGATGGTGTCTTTCTGATCTCCCAACTGCTGGGTGTGGGCATCCGGTGGAGCTGAGACAGAAGGAAGAGATATGTGAGAATGGAATGAACACTAGTTTACAAAAAAGTTAGTCACTGGATGGGGAAAAAAAGGTCAAAGAGAGAAAATAAATTTAATCCTTGGTATTACCATAAAGAATTATAACACTAAGGGGCTCCTGGGTGGCTCAGTCGGTTCAGCATCCGACTTCAGCTCAGGTCATGATCTCGTGGCCCGTGGGTTCGAGCCCCACATTGGGCTCTGTGCTGACAGCTCAGAGCCCGGAGCCTGCTTCAGATTCTGTCTCCCTCTCTCTCTGCCCCTCCCCCACTTGTGTGTGCGCGTGTGCGCGCTCTCTCTCTCTCTCTCTCAAAAATAAACATTTAAAAAAAGTCCCTTCTCTGAAATCAATATAAACATTTAATACAAGGCCAAGCAAAATTCCAGTTGATCTTTTGAGAACTCAATACACATACTCCAAAAGGTACATAGAGGAATACAAATGTTTTTAACCTAAAAACTTTAAACATAAAAAAAGAAAGATGAAGAGAGAAGAACTCACTTTTCCAGATACCGACATGCTACAAAAACATGGTAATTAACACACTGTAGTACTGGCACAAGACTGGATAGACCAATACACCACTGGTAAAGAATAGAGAACTCAGAGACACATACACTCACTCTCACACATGTGTCATGATAGATATCCTCTGTTCACTCTTTTTGGTTTTTTCCCCACCCTGCTCTACTCTACTCTTGCGCCAAGAGTCTGGCGTCTCTGCGTTGCATTAACTACTCCCTTGCCCTGTGATTCCTAACTGAGTCTGGCCATCGAGAGGCAGAGGAGGGACACTGGAGGGAAAAGGAGATGGAAGAGGGATAGCTATGTCCTAGCTCTCTCCCTGCCAGGCTGCAAGTAGGCCCGGGACACATTCCTCTCTTAAAGACCAGAAGAGGAAAACCAGATCCCTTACTGAATACCACATACAGAGGTGGTATTATGTGGATTAAAAGGACAAATAAGAAAGGTAAAAAATAAAGTTAACAGAAGAAGGCAAAAACATAAATGGAACACGTTGAAGAATATCTTTGTGGCTTAGATATGGGGAAGAATTTCCCACACAAAATGTTAAAAAACAAGGAAGTAAGCAATAAGGAAACAGATACGAATTGGATTTCATTATTAAAACAAGACTTCTTATACCATAAAAACATTTATTTTTCACTTTATTTATTTATTTTGAGGGATACGGTGAAAGCATGTGAGTGGGGCAGAGCAGAGAGAGAGAGAGAGGGACAGAGAATCACAAACAGGATCCATGCTGTCAGTACAGAGCCCGATGCAGGGTTTGAACTCACTGTGAGGTCATGACCTGAACAGAAATCAAGAGTCGGACACGTAACCAATGGAGTCACCCAAGCGCCCCAAGAGTATAATTAAAAAAAAAAAAAGATTTCTTATCAATGAAGGGGACTATACAGAAAATAAATAAATAAATAAATAAATAAATAAATAAATTTCACAATGTTTAAAACGGACAAAAGATTAACATTTAGAAGATACAAGAAATTCCTGAAAATCAACCAGAAAAAGGAAAGCTCAAAGCAAAGGATCTACATGGCAATTTTCAGGAGTGGAAATCCAAAAAAAGACAAAAAATATATGCAGAACTGTTTAAAACCATTGGCAATCAGAGAGATTGAAGTTGAACTACAATGAGATATCATTTTCTATAATTTACATGAGGAAAAATGAGAAGGCTGGATATTGGCAAGGTTAGCAGAGATATAGGATTCCCTATATCCCTCAGACTGGCAGGATTATGAAATGGTGGAGCTATTCTGGAGAACATTCCCTTTCAGGTAGTCAAATTCAGTATATGCATATTTTATAATTCAGCTATTGAGCTCCTGGGTATGCATACTCCCAAAAACTTATAATCCAGGTTTATAAGAGAATATGTACAAGGATGTTCATTGCAGCATTATTTGTGGAGTCAGGGAGTTGGAGGCAACCTGTAAGACCATCACTCAGAGAGCAAACAGGTAAAATGTATGGGATACCACCATTACATATTATGTAGCCATCAGAAGAAATAGAAATTGATTGTAAGAGCATATTCTGTGGTGCAAACAAGTAAAAAAAGAAATGGACTAATATAACAATACCATTTACACACATTAAAAAAATACATGCATACAAAATAGCAATGTGTATTTTTAAGAACATACACAAATGAAAAATACACATTCAATTACTGATAACAAGAATAGAGAGGGAATATCATTACAGATTCACATGATCATCTCAATAGATACCAAAAACAAAAACAAAAACAAAAACAAAAAAACAAACTTGTGGGAAATAAGAATTTACAAAATTCAATTGTATTTTATATACTTGCAAAGGAGTTATAAACTGGAAAATTTTTAAATGCTGTTTATAAGAGCATTAAAAACTATCAAATACTTAGGTAACAACTTTTATAAAAGATGTATAGGGGCGCCTGGGTGGCTCAGTCGGTTAAGTGGCCGACTTCGGCTCAGGTCATGATCTCACGGTCTGTGAGTTCGAGCCCTGCGTCAGGCTCTGGGCTGATGGCTCAGAGCCTGGAGCCTGTTTCAGATTCTGTGTTTCCCTCTCTCTGACCCTCCCCCATTCATGCTCTGTCTCTCTCTGTCTCAAAAATAAATAAACGTTAAAAAAATTAAAAAAAAAAGATGTATAGGTTATATACACTGAAAATCACAAAATATTGCCGGGGGAGTTAAAGAAAATCTAAAGAAAGATAAGCCCTGCTTATGGACCATAAGATAATATTATTAAAGATGTAAATTCTCCTCTGACTTATCTGGAGATTCATTGTCATCTCAGAAACTCAGCAGTCTTTTGTGCAACAATTGACAAACTGATTCTAAAATTTGTATGAAAATGCAAATGACTTAAGGTAGCTAAGGAAATTTGAAAATGAAGAATAAAGTTGGAAGACTTTATACCACCTAGTTTTATAACTAATTATAAGCTTATAATAATAAAGGCAGTGGTGTTTCCATATATATATATATATATATATATATATATATATATATATATATCAATGGAACAGAATAGAGAGTTCTAAATATAGGGCCACATATAAGTAACCAATGCTTTTTTATAAAGGTGCAAAGGCAATTCAATATAGAAAGGATAATCTTTACAACACATGGTACTGGGACAATAGATATTCATTTCTAAAAAGAAAAAAAAAAGGAAGCAGCAGCCCTTGATTCTTATTTCACACCTCATAGAAAATGGATCACTGACCTAACTCTAAAACCTAAAATGGTAAAACTTCTAGGAGTAAACAAAGGAAAGAAAGCCTTAGTGACCATGGATTAGGCCAAGATTCTTAAATATGAAACAAAAAGCACAATTTATAAAACAAACAAAAACATTGATAAATTAGATTTCCTAAAAATTAAAAATATTTGCTCTCCCAAAGGCATTTTTAAGAAAATCAAACTGCAAGCCATATACTGGGAGAGAATATCTGCACAACTATGTTTGGCAAAAGACTTGTGAACAGAATATGGAAAGAGCCATCACAATCCAGTAAAAAGTCAAATAGCACAGTAATAAGCAAGCAAAAAATTTGAACAAAGGATTCACTAAGTAAGAATGTCAAATAAGAACATGAAAAGATGCTGAACATCACTAGTCATGGGGGAAACACACATTAAAACCACAATGAGGTACCATTCACACCCACAAGGATGACTAGAATTAACAAAAATGGGCAAGGTTAAGTGTTGGTGAGGAGGGAAAACAGCTGGAACTCTCCCAACTCACATTTCTTTAAATGCCTGACAGTGGAGTGCTCTAGTATGTTACCAAGTAGTCGTAGCAGCCATCAGGAACATGAGCTATGCACAAAGTTAAACGAAAAACACAGACACGGTCTCTACCCTCATGAAGCTTCTATCTAGCCATACTCTCTCCCTTTGTATGTGACAATCCTTTGACTTCACTGCCTTAAGAACTCCTGTTTTCCCAGCCCTGAGCTAATGTTTTGTGTTATAGCTGGAAACAGTGACCACTCCAGCTGTGGTATGTCTGGAAGTCTGGAGGAAAAAGGATCTAGAACCGTGAGGAAACAGTTGGCATTGACTCGGCTAAACCGCGAGCATGAGCTGCTGATTTGAGAGGAGAAGAGAGAGGTGGGACTGCTAAAACACTCTGGGCAGATTAAGAAAAAGCTCTGAGGCAGAAAATTCAACTAATCGGGGGCGCCTCTGCCACTACGAAGGTTGACTGGATTCCAAGGCCACTGCGTCTCTACGGAGGCAGTGAAAGAACAGGAGTTACAGTCGGAATAGCTTGGCAGCTGTAAGATCTTGGAAAATCAATTCGTCTCTCTTAACCTCCAATCCCTGAGCATGTAGATGTCAGATGAATAATGACTTAGTAAAACAATGAATGAGAAAACTGTAGAATGTTGGAACCAACATTCGTTCTAGACACAAGGAATTTTTTAAATGGTGATCAGGACAGTAGAAAGAAGCAAAATCTTTTATATAAGAAATGGAGGAAAGAACAATGAGACACAGAGTGACCTGGTCTCTGTGAATGTATCACTAGCTATCATGAAGAAAATAGAGAATATTTGCTCCATGTGATCCCAAGGATGGGAGCGAGGCAACTGGCTGTTATAAGGTATGGAGACGCATACCTCAGGCAGGCAGATGCAGATTCAATACGTAGAAGTTTCTGAGTGCTAAGAGTTGCTTACAAGTGGAATTGGCTACCTCACAAGGTAGTGAGCTTCTTGTCACTCGATGTCATAAGCAGCATCCAGGTGGGATAGATGAAAAGGAGTATCAAACACAGCAGGTGTCATGCTCATTTATAACATTCTGGAAGACCATGAAAGTGTTTATCCTAGGAGAAGAAATACTTTTGAGTTCTCTTCTTATTGGTATTATTAGTAGTAATCATAAAAGTAATATTCACAGCCCTTTACACACAGTGCTTTCACATCCATCAGCTTGACCCCCATGCCAATCTGTGAGCTACGCATTGCTATCGTTTTCCCTTCACAGATGAGGAAATTGAGATCTAGAGGGATTAAGCTAGCACATATTTTGCAGTTACAAACTCCTAATCACCAGGGAAATGTATACATTGACTTGCACAAACCACATTGATCCTGCAAGGGCCCAAATAAAAGGAAACAGTGGACAAGCACGCAGGGCTCCCGGAATTAGCTGAACCACCAATAGCCCCACTTAACCCATTTACACTTGACTTAGCTCTGCTTGAGTCCTTATTGACAATCTCTATAATCTCTCTATCCTGCCTCAGCCTGGGTCTCCCATTCCAAATTTTGGTCCACTGTGATAGCCTTCTGTTCTTGGCTCCTTCTGTTCAGACACTCCACACAAATGGTTCTACTCAGAACAGCCCCTCCTCTGACAGGTCCTGGGAACTCCCCTTTTTGAGATTATCTTGAAGGCAGCCCTCATCTGTTGATGAAGCCTGGTGCGGCGGAACGTCTGTCCCAAACATTCTTTTCAGCTATACAGATGGGTTATGTTGAGTCATCCATGGGCTCTCCCAGGGGCTCCCTTGTGAACAAAGAGAGATGGTTGATAGGATTAGATATTCAGTCCAGGGGGCAGAGTTCAGTCTGGATCGGTGGTCAGGGCTAGAGGCTGACCAGTAGCCCAGGTCAGGGTGCTGATGTTCCTCTGAGAAAGTACAAGTATTTACTTCACAATGACTTTATCCACCATGCACATCATTCACATACTTGCTGCCTTCCCTGGTGTAAACAACAGAATGAAATGTCCTAACAAGGATTAGCCTGCCCATTGTCTCTGGATCTCAAGCCCCTTGCTTTCTCTAGTGCTTATCAAGGCCTTCTCCAGTGGAGCCCTCTCTCCCTAAAACCGGAAGTTCCTTCCTCCGGGCTAGATGCTTCATACCAGCATAGAAACACGATATAAGACTCATGTTTCAAAAAGTCTTTCCATGAACTCTATGTTCCTATGCAACTCCACTGCTTTACCCTTCTCCACAAAACCCAAGAAGGAGTTGTCTGAACTGGTTGTTGCTCCTTCCTCTCCTCCCTATCTGTTCTCAACCCATTGAGCTTCTGTCCCTGGCCGTCCACTGAAATGGCTCCTGTCAACCTTCCTGTGGTCAAATCTAATGCTTACTTCCCTGGTTTATTTCACTGGATATCTTGACCTCTCTCTCCTGGGATTTCTTCTACTTCTGTTGCTTTGGGTGAAGGCTTCTCTCTCAAACCAGAAATGATCAGGTCCTCTGGGCTTAGACGCAGGCTTTCCTTAATTCTCAATCTCTGTCTTTCAGATGAGCCCTTAGTTTTATTTATTTTTTTATTTTATTTATTTTTATTTATTTTTTTAATATATGAAATTTACTGTCAAATTGGTTTCCATACAACACCCAGTGCTCATCCCAAAAGGTGCCCTCCTCAATACCCATCACCCACGATGAGCCCTTAGTTTTAAATATCATCCTATGCAATGGAGCCTAAAGGGATCCTTCCATCCTGGACCTCTCCGCTGAGCTCTAGGCTCATTTGTAAGCCGTCTCCCAGCACTGCCACATGGACCCCAGTAGGCAGCTCATATCCAACATGACCTAAAATTGGATTCTTGTTACCTTCCTTTTACTCAGCCTTCCCCTCTCTGTGAATGCAGCCAGCTGCTTGGGACAAAAACCTCAGCATTCTCCTTGATTCCTGTCCCCCTCACCCCCATGTCACATGTGCCACCTTTGGCTCTAACTCTGTATGATCCAAATCTGCTCCGTGGACAGAGCCACCACCATCCTCACCCTAAGTACTGCCCTAGTGCCCTTCCTGGAGCCCTGAAGGTCCTCACCCACCTCCACAACACAGTCTGAACCATGTTCTAAAAATGTGTTCTTGTGCCCTACACGTCTGGCTTTGCTGGACTTCTCTCTGTTTCCTAAACACGCCAACGTGGCTTTCTCTTTTAGGGCTTCACCCTCCACTGGGAATGTTCTTTCCCCAGATCTTTTCCTGGCAAACTTCTCATAATTCACCAGACACTCCATCACTTCTACTATCTCCACGGGTAACGGTTACTTCTATATTATTGTTCTTCATTAACTAGAAAGTAAGGTCTGTGTGAGCTAAGACTCTACCTATCTTGTTCACCAATTCTTTAGCACCAAGATCGATTAGGCTCTCAACACACATGCAAAGCATTAATGAATGAATAACCCCTCTCATGCTCTCTGATAGTCAACATCACTCCCAAGCACCAGTCTCTGAAGCAGGCACCTGCTAAGCGTGAGCTCCATCTTTCTCTGGAGCCACACTGCCTTGTGGCAAACCCTGGCTCCACTGATAACTGGCTGTGTGACTTTGGGCAGATTTTGGGCTTCAGTTTCCGCACCTGTAACATAAGGATAATAATAGTATCTCCCTCATCAATTGACTATGAATAAGTGAGATGGAACACAGTTAAATAAAGTGATAGAATGGTGCGGGGCACACAGTAATTCTCAATACAAGTTAGTAAAGATTATGTCCTCGAAATAGCAATTCTGTAAGGCAGGATTCTTCAATCTTAGTATGACTGATATTTTGGGTGGGCTAATTCTTTGTTGTGGGAACTGCCCTACTCACGGTAGGATGCTTAACAGCATCCCTGCCTCTACCCACTAGCTGCCAGTAGCACGTTCCCAGTAATGAAAACCAAAAATGTCTTCAGCTATCACTAAATGTCCCCGAAGGGACAGGAAGGGCACAACCATTTTCTACAGGCATATACTTTTACTCCTGTTGACAGATATGAATTAGAAGTTTGCAGAGTCTAAATAAGTGGCCCACGGTCTTAGGGATACAAAGAGAGGAAGCAAGGTTCAAACTCCAGTCTTTCTGGCCCCACAGCACATGTTCTTTTCTCCACGGCTTACTGTGCTCGAAACCCAAGCCCCCCTCCCTCACCCTGGTCAGCTCGCACACTCACAGATCCGTGCTAATTACATAGCAATGTAGAACGTTATATGTGGTTTGTTATTTTATATCCAGGAACATGGTCTATAGCCTTCATTACATAAAGCAGCTGTGTGTATACTTGGGGTCTAAGTGCTATTTAGTGGTCAGCTCGATGGGGTATTTTGTTTCAGGCATCACATTTCTTTTTCCCCTTTCCATACCTCTATTGAATCCTGAAAGGAGGTATGGAGCATGGCACAGCTTGGGCTAGACTGAAAGGCAAAAGTCTCCTAAATGACGATGGTCCCATGTCCTAATGAGGTTGGGAGACACAGTGCAGGATGGGCCATATATGCAGTGTGAATTGGCCCCCCAGTGATTTTGTGTGTGTGTGTGTGTGTGTGTGTGTGCAGAAGCCACACCCAGTCAGCCCATGCTACCTGTACCACCTTCCCATCTGTGTCTGAAAGGAAGCAAGTGGTTAAGTAGAAAGACGTAGACAGTCCAGGCCTCTAATTATCAACCGTGTGACTTGAATATGCCATGTGCGCCCTCTGAGACTTGGTTTCCTCATCTTTAAAATGGGTGTGAAAATATCTGTCTCACAGTGTTGCCGAGACCCTTTAGATAAAAGGTCCTGCACTGAATCGGTCTACCATAACTCCCAGCTGCCCTTCCTTCTGCACTTGCCGACGCCCGCGACCATGTCACCCAACCCCCCACTCCAGCCCGCTCTCGGTGCCACCCTCTTCTCCAGCCAGGACGTTCTCTTCCCTTTGCTTTCTCTCTCTGTCTATTTAAATGCTACCTTTCCTTCGCCGCCTAGTTCAAATCCCCACTGCTCCTGGAAGATGTCCTTGACGCTTCAACTCCCACTGACTTCTCCTGGACTCTTACATCACTCACCTGGCAGCTAAATACATTGTAACTAGTCACCTGAGTATTTCCATCTTGTTCCAAAATTGCAAGTAGCCAGAGGTCAGGACTATATTCCTTCATGCCTCACACACTATATAGTACACCTGGGGACCCAATAAGCATTGGTGAGTTAACAGTCAACACACACGATTGTTGTTGTATCACCTCTATCTGCACACATCTCATCTAGAACCTGAGTCACCCTTCAACCAGCACCTGCAATTTATGCAGAGCAAGCTAAGAAGATTATATCCTTTGAAAGCCAAGATGAAGGGCTTTCCACAATCATGCATGGCCCTTCCTGCTGTAGTCTTATTTCCAGCTCTTCCCAACGGTTCTTGAATTCTCTCTCCCCCCCATGACTATTCACAGCTCCCCAAATATGTCAGACACTTACACTTCCACGCCACGGCACATGCTGTTCCCACTGTCTGAAATGACCTGCCTCTCCTCAACCTCCCCGTCCAAATCCTGCTCATCCTTAAAGGTCAGCTCAGATATTGCCTTCTTGCAAAGACCTTTGCTGAGGTCCTCTCTCCTAAGGTTGTTCTCCCCAACACACACACACACACACACACACACACACACACACACACACCCATTTGTCTCCCAAATCGCACTATTTGCATCTGTCTCCCTCACTGGATGGCAGGCTCTGTGAGGACAGTATCTGAGCTGATCCCTCTGTGCTCTCCACACCCCACTCATCGAGCTGCACCACCGGTGGTGGTTTGTTTTTTAAGAGTGCCATCTTGTACAGCAACTCTGATCCTTTGTTGTGCTTCTATGATCTTGTGTCTATTTCCCTACCTCCATGAGGGAAGGCTCTTTTCTGAATCACCTCAGTGTCTGATGTTTTTCTAGTTGTTTCCATCACTCTAGACTGTCTTAAGCATGGCTGACCGCTGCGTGGTCCTAGAATCTGCCGTTCTTGCCCCCACCCCATCCCCAAGGCAGTCCTGTCTTTCAGTCACCAAGGATTCACTTCCAGACAAGGAGGGCTGGGGTGGAGGAGGCAGAGTCTGGGGTGGTAGGAGATGGGCACAAGTGGCATAGGAGCTGAACTGAACGTCAGGCCAGGCTGAGGGCAGCCCTCAGGCCCAGAGCAAAGTGCCTCCTTTGAGGTCAACTGAGCAGGGGAACCCCTCATCTCCTTCCCTAAGAGACGCCCTGTGGCAGGACCCAGGGCTCCTGGATCTGCTCAAGAGGCAGATTTTGTTGGTTTAGTTCCGCTACAAGGCTTCTGTTTCTGCCCAGGCTGTTATAGCCTACAGATTCCTGGTACTCATCTGATTGAACATCAATTAAATTGCAATAAAAGGAAAGTGGGCCGGATGTGCCCTGGGAGAGGGGGCAGGTGGCTGCATCCACTGCCTGCTTCCTGAGCCCTGTGCCTACAGGCCCGTGGGCAGGCAGGGGCCGTGGATGCTGCACTCTTGTGTGGGACACAGAAGACCCTTATAGGTTATCTGCTCCGCGAGCTTGTTCATACTGATGGCAAGGAAACTGAGGTACAGTGAGGCCAACGGAACTCCCCACAGCTGCTCAGGGAGACATAAGCAAAAGCACAGTGACTCTCTAGGATTTTTAGGGGTGTTCATCCAGGGCTTCTCTCACTATACCAGGTGGGAGAAAAAATTATTGGAAAACACTAAGACCTTTGTTCATGAGGACTGTCTCCTGGGGCTCTAAACTTGTTTGTTCTTTGTTTTTTAGTAACAGCTTTATGGAAATATAATTCACATACCATATAATTCACCCACTTAAAGTGTAAAATTCAGGGGTACCTGGGTGGCTCAGGTGGTCAAGCATCTGACATCAGCTCAGGTCATGATCTTGTGGTGTGTGAGATCGAGCTCCGCGTCAGGCTCTGTGTTGACAGCTTGGAGCCTGCTTCAGATTCTGTGTCTCCTTCTCTCTTGGCCCCTCCCCAACTTGTGCTCTGTCTCTCTCTCAAAAATAAATAAACATTTATAAGTAAATAAATAAATACATAAATAAATAAAGTGTATAATTCAATGGTTTTTAGTATATTCAGAGCATCGTGCAAACTTTACCACAATTAATTCTAGACTATTTTCATTACTCCCCAAAGCAACCCAGGACCATTCAGCCAAGGTCCCTTAATCTCCCTGTTCCTTCTAACCTTAAGCGACTACTAATCTACACTCTTCCTCTATATATAAATAAATTGTATTATATATGCCCTTTTGTGACTGGCTTCCTTTTATTCAGTGTAAAGTTTTCAAGACTGGTCCATATCATAACATGTATAAATACTTCGTTCCTTTTTATGGACAGATAATATTCCATCATGTGAATATATCACATTTTGTGTGTCCACTCATTTACTGATGGACATTTGGGTTGCTCGTCCCTTTTAGCTATTTTGAATAATACCACTACCTTGTGTGGATGAATGTTTTCAACTCTCCACTGAGGAATGGAAAAACCTGTTTGTTCTTGCACCTCATTAATAATATCAGTAACAAGGCTGGTGGAGATCCTAAAGTATTATTGTACACATTGACTCAGAAAAATAGGACCTAGGAAACTAGGTGGAAAAAGAGAGGCACAGAGACGTTAAGTGTCTTGACCCTGATCACACAGCCCTAGGTTAGGGCCATGAAGGAAGAAGTCATAGCTGGCATTCGTGACAATTAGCCGACGAATCTTTTATAATTTTAGGAAAAAAGTCTCGGAACATTTTAAAAATCATGCACACATGCACCATCACTTTAATGATATGGATCCATTTTTAATGCCATCAGGTCCCTTCTTACCCTCTATCTGTCTCAAGTCTTCTAATTCTCCATGAAGAACATCACACTGCCTCTCACTGGAATTACCTTCTCCTGCTTCTCAGCGGTTTCACCTCACCCTTACCGAGCGAGCACATCCTTACCTACTCCTTCACAGCAGGCAGCTTTGGAGCCATAGGGAGCAGGGACTCTTCAAAGGACTTCTCTTTTGTTACCGCTGTGGTCTCGGAGCTCTGTGTGTGGGAAACACGGAGCCACGCTGTTGTCTCACACCATCCGGGCACTCTGGCCTGCTCTGCATCTGTCGCCAGATGTATGCTGGCCTGAGACCCAGGTTGCTCTGGATCCTAGTTGGTTGAGCCATATGAAATGGCCAATATCAGTTATTTGGGGCCTACAAAAATGACAGTTTAATGTAGTTCAACCTGCAAGTGTCTGGTGTCCCCCTCCTTCCCTCCTGTGTTCTGCCCGAAGGCCCAGGTCTTGTGCTCTGAGCCCTTCTGCCCCTCCGGGCCAGCTGTCTTCCTTGCCCAACCTTCTAGAGTGGCCATTCTCCAGCTGCTCCACTGGTGCGTGAAGACGTGAGTGCTCCGGAGGTGATGGGAAAGCACTGGGCTAGGAGTCAGGTCACCTCTGCAATGACTGCCTGTCTCCTCACTGACCTCTCTGCCCCCAACTGGCCCCCTACAGTCATGTCTCCTAAAAGAACAGATCAGCTCCAGCCACCCTCTAACTCACATCTTGCCATGTCTCCCTGTCACATAGTGTATGTAAAGTACAAACTCTTCAGTCTGGCCAGAAGACACAACTGAAGCTCCTGCCACTGGCCTTTTGTTCCAGCCATGTCCAACTGCTTGCAGTCCCCTGGAGGAGTTTATGCTCTCTTGGCTCTGCACCTGGCACCTGCTCTTCCTCCACCTGGGAGACTTTGTGTGGCTCCTTCACTCAGCTACCTGTGACTTACCCTTCAAGACCACTCCCAGGAGTCTTCCCTGAGCGTCGGAGCTGTGTTGGGAGACCTTCTTCTCTGTTCCCATTCTCACTGCTTCTGTCTCTCCTGGTACTCATTGTCCGTTTTTTTTTTTTTAAACTTTTTTTTTTAATGTTTTTATTTAGTTTTGAGAGACAGAGCACCAGTGGGGGAGGGGCAGAGAGAGAGGGAGACACAGAATCTGAAGCAGACTCCAGGCTCTGAGCTGTCAGTACAGAGCCTGATGCGGGGCTTGAACTCACAAACCATGAGATCATGACCTGAGCCAAAGTCGGCCCGTCAACCGGCTGAGCCATCCAGGCACCCCTCATTGTCTGGTTTTAATGGCCTTTTTGCATGTCTGTCCCTGTCTGCCTATCTGGGCTATGGGCTTCTGACAATTCTACCAAATTCATACTTCAATCTCTGTTGTCAGCATAGGTGTCATGAACTTTCATTTAACAGATCTAAGCAAGGCTTCTGTGACTCAGTTTCCCCATTTGCTGAAAATGCAGAAGCTTGCCCCTGTCCCTTGGTTTTCTCTAAGCTTCATTTGCCCCTCAGGAACAGAAAATTGGATTTAAAGGTTCTCTCAATTCCCATGGTGTAAGGATTTGGGATATGAATCTTCCCTGTTCCCTGGCCATTTACAGGGATCCTATGTGGGTCCAAGGAAGTTAATGGGAGAAGATTGTTCAAATGGAGGTGCCAAGGGATTGTGAGGAAGATTACTTTGCTGTTCTGTTTTGTTTTAGTTCACCTGGTGTCTGCAGGGCACGTACTAAGCACATGCCAGTGTT